>NC_137509.1:8002500-8077500 GCF_041902795.1 Electrophorus electricus
ACTTTCTTAAGCTATCCGTCATACTGAATAGGGGCGTCTACTGGCTGTATCAGGATGTCAGTCAATCCGCGTGGGAGGGTCAGAGGTAACTGTGGCTCCCCATCTGGTCGAGATGGGCACATCACAGGGGGTTGATAGGGGTGAGAGACCGGCCACGCCCCCTCTTTCCATTTTCAATCCAAAACATTAAAAGGATACCCCCATCCTGGCTGAGGGGTTTGTGTGTGTGTGTGTGTGTGTGTGTGTGTGTGTAGAATGTTGTGTGTCTGTGTATGATGTGTGTTGGGAATGCTATGTTTGTCAAGACATGGCATTTGAATGAGACAGATGGAACCCTCCCCAGACACACACACACTCTCTCTCTTTCTCACACACACACACACACACACACACTTTATCTATTTAGTCCCCTCCCCCACCACTGCGTCTTACCCTCCCTTATTGCTCTCAGCTCGAAGATGGCAAGGTCATGACCTTTGCAACCCCACCCTGTCCCAGACTGGGCAAGCATTCTACAGAGGAGACAGAGCTGACCATGTAAGGTCACCTGCAGTGTCCCCATGTCCCCACCGACCGGGCAAGCTCACCCGGGAGAGGGGACGCAGAGGGCCGCCTGCAACGACAGATTACAGTGATGCAGTCCGCAGTAATTAAGATGGGAGCCATCCTCCCTGCCTGACACCTGCCTGCCATGCGAGCACTTCAGACTGCCATAGAAATTAATGGGTGTTGCCACTCTGAGCATGCAGCATTGGAGAGAGAGAGAGAGTGTGTGTGTGTGTGTGTGTGTGTGTGTGTGTGTGTGTGTGTGTGTGTGTGTGTGTGTATGCGTGTGCGTGTGTGCATGTGCATGCGTGTTCACAGTGACTGAAGTGTTATCTCCCTCTTAGATCAAAATTGTAGCGATGGCTCATTTCAGCATCATACACACGCACGCGCTCCTCCACCTGAATGGGGCTTCTCATTCAGATGCACGGAACACGTTCACTGCCAGGAGTCCAGAGAGTCCAGGGAATGCGTTTGTCTACATTCCTGGGAGGGGGGGTCTTTTTAGTCTCCTCTGTGGAGTGACCTATCGATTCAGTCAGGATGTTGGCATGGTTACATGCTAGGGTTCAGTGATTGGTCTTCAGTTGCTCAGGGCCTTACAGAAAACCCACGCAGCCCAATGCCAACGTTGCTTATTGATAAGACACTAATGAATTAATGTAGCTTTTCCAGTGAATTTAAAGTTGCTCCCCCCTAAAAGATTCATTAGGTCTGTCCAGCAGTCACAGTTGATTCCGTCTCTTTTATCGTCCATACCTATGCCTGTGTGAGGGTCTATCTCAGTGGCCACTGTGGAGCCGCTCGCGTGCTGTGGGTGATGATGGGACCAGGGTAATTAGCCTGCAGTAAACAATTAACACGAGAGAGTCATTCTCATGCAAATCGCCGAACCTTGTGATAATCAGGCCCAATGCAGTCCAAATACATTCACGCTTAACGTGATCACACTCCAGGTTAGTGTGTGTGTGTGTGTGTGTGTGTGTGTGTGCGCAATTGTTTATCCTCATTTTTAATTGTTTATTATTGCTGCCTCCTATACTTCATGGCAGGGTTTAAATAATGCTTGTCAACTGTGGCCTGTGTGGTTAGTGAATCTGCCCCAGAACTCTTTGAAACATTGTGAGACTGTCTGTCTGCTGGAGCTTCTCGTGGACCTTAAGTGAACCATAATCACACGCTCCGCTGTCACTAGTACCTCCATCATTTACTTCCTTCCTCTCCCGTGCGATCAGCCATCAGTCGCGGCACCTTTTCACGGTTTTTCCTCTAAACCGTCCCGCCATTCCCGGCTGGCTCTGCCTTTCAATTACAGCAAATAAATATCTTTAATTTGCTCTCAAGCTGAAATCTGAAAAGACGCCGCGTGATTGTTTCCCGAAAAAAGACCTCGGCTTCCATTATGTGCTTGATTCCAAAAAGCGCGGTAACCTTTTCCATTCTCCGAGTCACTTAAACACACGCCTCTCTGAAAGGAGCCTCTGTCGTTTTATGCAGCTGCACTTGGCACGTGCGTGGATGGCCAGCCTATTGTTTCATTTGCTGTTGCATTTTACATTATGCAAAAGAGAAACGCTTGTGAACTCGTAAGTGCAAACATTGATAAAAGAGAGGTTTCATCGTTTAATAGTACCACTTGTTTCCTTGATTGAGTTCGGATATTACAATTTTCTTGCAGAACTATCCCTCGCGCGGTAGCCCCTGCTTTTTAGTCGGAATAATTGCGGCCGGCGGTGCGCGCGGTCTGCAATTAATTATGCAGCAGCTGAAAATTGAGGTGAAAGAGAAAGAGGAAAAAAAAGAGAGAGAAAAAAGATGAAAAACAAAGAGAAAAGAGATGAGAGGAGCAAAAGAGAAACGAGGCCTGTACCAGCGAAGCCAGAGAGAGAAAATGGAATGGAGGCAGAGAGAGTAGGAGGTGTAGAGAGAGAGAACGAGAAAGAGAGAGAGTAGGAAAGAGCAATAAATGGAAGGAGAGATGAATTAGTGAAGGTGAAAATTGCTCGGGCAACAACGCAAAGAGGTGCTGGTTGGCACAGACGGCGGGAAGCTGATTCATCTGTGAGCGTAAAGCCACGCTGCCTAAATGTAATTCTGCAGATGAGAATAGGGCTTGTTCATGCCCCCCCCACACGCACACTGGAACCGTACTGCCGGGGAGCGTTGTACACAGGATCTCCAGAGGTAATGATTTCTCATTTTGCTTCATATTTAACCCTTTAGCTTGAATCCCCCCGGGCAGTCCCAGCTCCTGTGCTTCGCCCTCCGTGTCTCTCCAGTGGCATCCTGCTTTTCCCCGCGCTCTCTGCTCCTTCCGTACCCCAGCTTTCAGTGCCTGTCCCTCCACCTCTCCCTTCTCTCCCGCTTTAGCCTGAAGCGGCTTTCTCCGTTCCTTCCTGTCCCGTTGTTAATATCCCCCCCGGTGCTCCGCCCTAGCCGGTACAGGCTTCGCTGCTGCGCAACCCAATTTGCTCGCTGCATCCCCCCCCCCGTCTGCTTCTCGTCCTCTATCTGCTGCTCACCCTTGCTTACGTCCCCCCTGCTCCCTTCACTCCGCCTCCTCTGCCCACTCCAGATCTAGAGCTGGTTGCTTCTAATTAAAATCCTTAATCAGGCTCCTAATTAGCCTAATCAGAGCCTTGTAAATCATTTCCGCCTCTCCTCTTCCCAAAACCCAGACCATGGGTTTTTTTGGGGTTTATTTTTTTATTTTTTTATCGAATCACTCCCTCCGTCCTTACGCAGCCAAACGCATTAGAGTAGAGCTGCTGAACAGATACAGAGGGATTTGTAAGGAGGAGATGAGAGAGAGGAACTGGTGGAGAGAAGGAGATCTGCTGTTTGCCCGGTCCTGGAGTCGCATCTGCTTCTGCTGCTGAGGGGCTTCGTGCTTCCGGCAGACCTCTACCCAGCTCTCCATGGACACGCTGATCTTTTGTCAATACATTTACATTTAGTTTTTTAACAAGTTTAATACACTGCAGCAAATGTAATGCATATCTTGAATGATGAATTTGCTCATTCTTTCCTGGTCTTTCAGGGTTGTGATCATCATTCCAGTGAGATGATAGTTGGGTATTTATGTTTGCCACTACACAAACTATTTTGGGCCAACTCAAAGCCACAGAATGTGAGACTAGATAGAGTTCAAAGAAACCTTTGCTCAATATTCAGTCAGATCTGTAAAGAACCTCTCAATTAGGATCCATATGCCTGAAAATGTTTTAGACTTCTGACCATATGTGATCAGCTCCTTGGGCTTCTGTATGAATATACTGTCAAAGCAGGCTTATATACTGTAATATTTGTACATTAAAGGCAAAATTGACCCCATCAGTCCAGTAACTCTTGGTGAATACAAATATCCAGCCATTTGCACTGAGCTCCATCACTGTGCTAGAAGCCGTTGCCCTGCTACAGAGACAGTTCTGCATGTGCTGCTGTATCCGTGTGGGTCTGGACACACGAGCTGAAACAGGAGATGGGAGGGGAGGCGAGTGGTTTGGATCGTGTTTCGGTTCCGGTACTGGGAAGGCTTCCTGTGCTAACCATGGCGTGCGTGTGTGTGTGTGTGTGTCTCTGCTCGGTCCCTAAATAGCCATCAGGGCAGTGCATCAGAGCAGTCTGTCTTAATTCCTGGCACTGATGACGAGTGCTAAATATTAATTGCCATCCAAAGCTTTGGCTGGAGCTGCCGTGCCCGCTGCAATATGTCCGCTTTCCCTCCTGCGAATGGAACAGCAGTCGCACAGTACAATTGAAATAATACAACGAAGCAAGCAGTGGCGTCGCATCTGGGCCACTGCTCGTTCCATGGCATGTCGCCTTGGTCCCTCCTCCCTCGCTCACTACGAAAGGAGCCCTCACACGTCTGACCGAGGACCTCTCGCGTACCTCCACCTGCCGCTAAAATATGACTTCCATGCGATATCTTTCACTCTCCCTTTCATTGTGCGCCCCCCACTCAGATCTCCTGTCTGGTCCCCTTTCTGCCACTATATGTCAAACGATCTCGCAGCCTCAAGCAACAACCATGGAAGCCCAATAACTTAAATCCATTTATGCTGTGAGTGTAATCTAATTGCAGTGACTGGGAGTGATATACATTGTGGAGTGTAGGCTGACCCCTGGCATGGCTAATGCTTTAAATCTTGTGGTTGTTACTGATAGCATTGCATGTGGAATTAAAGTTATAATAGACTCCGAATGCAATTCACCACTAGGCCGCGGATGAGTGTGAGGGACCGACTTAAGCCTTGACGCAGCAGGATAGAGGGATAATGGAAAATCAGAACGGCTTCTTGTTTTTCTGCTTTGTCACTCACTTTCACTCTCAGTCTCACTCTCTCCCTCTTTCTCTCCACACCTCTCTCTCACACACACATGCGCATGGACACACACCGATGAGTTTTCTCGTCCAGCTCTTGTTTATGAGTTTCTGTCTAATAACCCTGAAAATGCACTCGCATTTTCTCCTCTACGGAAGCTGAAGTCATTATGTGGGTAAATGACATCACCTGTTGATTTTCTCCACGTCCTCTGGAGCATGTATTTTTGCTCTATCTTCTGCCTTCTCTCTCTCTCTCTCTCTCTCTCGCTCTCTTTTTCTCAGTGCTGCAGGCAGGGTCTTTTAGGGCTGAGGGGGGGGGGGTGAGACTATGCGCACTCGTCCTCCCCATCTCTCCATTTTAATCCCTGAGTGATGGCTGAGGTGGAAAAGGCCCTGAAAATGACTGTCTCTCCTGCAGACATTAGCCATCAATCACGGCACTGCTGAATAAACCAAACGCAGAGACCTGCGTTCGCCTGTACCTGCCTGCAGAACACACACACACAGGAAACACATCCACACAGCCCGCAGATGTGTGTGTGAGAGCAACAGCGAGAGCATTTGTAGTTTTTCACATGGAGGTGTGAATGAGGTGTGTATTCTTACTCTGGCGTTATGCAACATTATGCTTTATACTCAAAAATTAAGAGCACATTCCATTTATGCTGTACCCAGAATGCACCCAGGATGAGGGGAACATAATGGCTCTCTCCCCCTCTCTCTCTCCATCTCTCACCGTTTCCCTCTCTCCTCCCCTCTCTCTGTTTCTTTGTCTCTCCTGCTCCCTCTCTCCATCTCTCTTTCTCCCCTCCATCCGTACACGTTTTAATGACAGCATGGGCCTTACTTACCTCTTGGTGCCAGGGGGGATGTACTCATGAGTCTGAATCCAACCCACTCGCACCTCACAGACCCAGAACACCCCGGCGGACCCCCACCCGCCCACCTACACACACGCTGTGTGCTGTTCCCTCCCGTATTTCGGTAATGCATAATGCGTAGCGTTGTAGCCGTTTGCAGCTGCCTGACCCCCCCCACACACACACCCCCCCACACACCCCACACACACACACACACACACACCCCAGTCTGCTCTCTGTCTCCGTTCCAGGCTATCAGACATGACAGTGTCAGCTGCGCTCCTGGCACTGGCTTCAAGGAGGACTAGGAGGAGGAGGGAGAGCGAGATAGAGAGAGAGAAAGAGAGAGAGAGAGGGAGGGGAGAGAGAGAGAGAGAGAGAGAAAGAGAGAGAGAGAGGGAGGGGAGAGAGAGAGAGAGAGAGAAAGAGAGAGAGGGAGGGGAGAGAGAGAGAGAGAGAGAGAAGAGAGAGAGAGAGGGAGGGGAGAGAGAGAGAGAGAGAGAGAAAGAGAGAGAGAGAGGGAGGGGAGAGAGAGAGAGGGAGAGAGAGAGAGAAGAGAGAGAGAGAGAGAGAGAGAGAGAGAGGGAGAGAGAGAGAGAGAGAGAGAGAGAGAGAGGGAGAGAGAGAGAGGAGAGGGAGAGAGAGAGAGAGAGAGAGAGAGAGAGAGAGGGAGAGAGAGAGAGAGAGAGGGAGAGAGAGAGAGAGAGAGAGAGAGAGAAGAGAGGGAGGGAGGGGAGAGAGAGAGAGAGGGAGGGAGGGGAGAGAGAGAGAGGGAGAGAGAGAGAGAGAGGGAGGGGAGGGAGGAGAGAGAGAGAGAGAGAGGAGAGAGGAGAGGAGGAGGGAGAGAGAGAGAGAGAGAGGGAGGGAGGGGAGAGAGAGAGAGAGAGAGGAGGGAGGGAGAGAGAGAGAGAGAGAGAGAGGAGGGGAGAGAGAGAGAGAGGGAGAGAGAGGGGAGAGAGGAGAGAGAGAGAGGAGGGAGGAGGGAGAGAGAGAGAGAGAGAGGAGGGAGGGAGAGAGAGAGAGAGAGAGAGAGAGAGAGAGGGAGGGAGGGGAGAGAGAGACTGCAGGAGGATGCAAATGGAAAGAAAGCAGTAAGAGGGAAGGATGGAGGTGAGTGGAGAGCAGGAGGGAGGTGCTGCCATGCGCTAGGAGCGCTGCTGGCTGATCTGGGCTGGGGCGGTCCTCGTTTATAGAAAGACGGCTGTCGACGCCGGCGCTGGTGCCACTTCCACACGCTGCACTTATCACTGACTCACCCCGCGCAATTAGCTGCTCCAGTGACCCTTGTTTGTGTTGAGAGTGAGGGAACGTGAGGGCTTGGATGTGTATGTTTGTTCTGTCTGTGAACCTGTGCGAGCGAGTGTGCACGCGCGGCGTGTTCTAACCAAAGTCTGTTCATTGTAGGTGTGTGTGCGCATGCGGATGTGGGAGTGTGTGTGTTTGAAACAGTGTCCCTGTTCATGAATGAGCATGTGTGCCTGTCTGAATATGTCTTTTTAAGCAGAAGGTGGGTGTGTATTTGTCTTGTGCGCTTTCGCGTGTCTCGTGTGAATGCATGCATGTAAGCACACGCATGTTAACCACTGATACAGAAAAACTCTCCAAAGACTCCCAGTATCCTATCATAGCCTGAGGTGTCTGTGTGTGTGAGTGTATGTGTGTGTGTGTGTGTGTGTGTGTGTGTGTGTGTGTGTGTGTGTATCTGTGTGGGTGTATGTGTTTGTGTGTATATGCTCCTCCCAGAAAGCCTTTAAAGCTCTCAAGAAATATCTGGAATGGAGAACAGATGGGTCTGTGATTTCTGACTGTGGTGAATATGAGTGAGTGAAAGAATGAGTAAGTGTGTGTGTATGTGTGTGTGTGTGTGCTTGGCGTGCATGTTTGTGTGTGCATGTGTGTGTGCTTCTCATCTTAAATGATTCCCCATACTCCCCCCACTGGAATACTCTGTGGGGTGGACACATACATCTATGTGTGAGTGTGAGAGAGCTGGAGAAGAAACACGTCTGTGTGTGCATATGTGTGTGTGTTTGTGTGTGTGTGTGTGTGTGTGTGTTTGTGTGTGTGTGTGATCTGTAGCTCATCTGGGTCATATTGAGCAGTCTGAGGTGCTTGTGGGTCGGTTCAGTGGAAAGGTTTCTGGATGCATGCCGTGTGCCCATCACTCAACACTCCCACATCCAGCTATGTCAAACAGGGTGCTGATGGAGGCTCCCCTTTCACACTGATCTGAGATCAGCCACACAGCTTCTCTTATAGCACCTACACTTCAGGAAAGACTGCTCCTGCATCAGCAGAAAACATAATATTCTGCAAAGAGAATGTCTTCAGATCCTATGGGATGAGAATGATTATAGGCCAACGGGATAGGAGGAGAACTAGCACTCAGGCATGTGTCCTGAAACACCTCCATAACAAGGACCCAGGGGCGTGGGTGTGGGTGTGTGTCGGACTGTAACACATGTATACGGAAACTCGGTCAGGCCCTGACAGCGCCGTGAATACCTTTCTCTCTGCTTCCTGTCTTGTGTTACTAGCAGAGTGCAGTGTGGGTTAACACACTGGAGTGACACCAAGAGTCCAACCCAAACTTGGAAGTGTCTGGAAGGTTCTGGAAGCCCCCCACACACAAGATGAACTGAGAACATGGGCTGTCTGTGATTCTTATATGACAGTGTTCATAGGGATAGTGAGTCAAGCTGGGTGGTGGATGACATATCCACCTGCTTACTGTCTATGGACACTGGCACAAGGCTAAAATGAACAGTAAACCCTGCCAGGGCTACAAGCGCGAGACGGAATGAAAGAAAGAGAAGCAGAAAACGTTCCGCTAGACGTTAAACTGGAGCCTGACTGCTCCCAGCCAACAAAATCTGCAGGAGCACTTACACAGTTCACTTGGACAGAATGATGGGCTTGAACTCGAAATAACCTGTCTTCCACCCACTGGCCAAGGTTTACACTGGTTTTGTGCTGCTTCGACATGCTTTTGCTTGGAAATTGTAGCTAAACATAGCTTAACCAGGTCAAGTGTTTATCAAGGCAACCCCCAAGGGTTAGCTTTGTCTACCAATAGAGAATAATCTTAGACTGCAGTTGATGGAGAATCTCAATTCAAACAGGTATTTATTCCATAATACATTTTAATCTGTGACCTATGCTGAACAACTGGCCCAAAAGTAGAAGTTTGAGTGGTGACTTAGTGACTTTTAATTTCTTTGAACGACTTCTTTTAAGTCTTTCTTTACATGAAATTTGAGGTATCATTTTGTCATGTCATTAAATGCCTTACTTTCATATTTGGGCTAATTATATCCCAAAATAGTGGAAGTACTTCTTACCTGGTTTCCAAGCAATGCAAACATTACCAAACCAGACAGACTTAGCCCCTTAAAACAGGGCTCTTTATGCTATTGGATGGTGATTGATGTTTTTAGGGCTCCGTGTCTGAATTTCAGGGCCACTGCATCCCCCCACGTCCGTTTCCTCTGTGTTTCAGAAATATAAGTGGTGGGGTTGGCTGCTTTGTTGTTCCAAAAAAACATCACAGCTTGCGGTTTTAATGTGCATCCCAGCTAAGACACTTTCACACGATAACAGCAAGCAGACTCCATTCCGCTCGCTGTGGGGCGGCTGTTGAGTTGGATGTCGGGGGCAAAGAGAGCCCATATGTGCTCAGAGCAGCTGTGTCCTCCGGCCAAACATTTAACCTCTGCTTCTAGTGCAAATCTAATGCCTAAAAGCTGCGTATGTGCGTGACCTGGTAAGTGTTAGCTATGGTAATAGCCTGGCGACGGGGCCACCACTAGGCAGAGGAGCGCAGCCCGGGGCTGGCGGGCTGCCGCAACCACTCTGAAGCCGGGTCTGGAGACAGAGCGGGGCGCGTGGGCACATCTGCAGGGGTAGAAGGTGAGGTGGGGCGGTGGTGGGTGGGGGCAGGGGGTGGGAGCCGCAAAGGTGTTAGTGAAAGATGAGACACGACGAGGCGAAACTACGTGGCGTGGCATCTCGGGTTCCCCTGTGCGTTTCCCAGGGGACTCGTTTAAACTGCAACACTGCCCTGAGCAGATGAATCACCTGCGTTGGAGTTTTCCCGTCACTGCTTGTTACGGGCTTCGCTGATTGCTATGGCCCGAGAGATGGGTGACAGGAGAGGTTACTCCGTGTTGCGGATCTGAGACCAGCGTGTTAGGTTCCTCATAATGGTTAGAGGTGAAAGGTGTTGGAAGGAGAGACTGATCTTAGATCAGTGTACAGGGCTACTCACCTTTTGCTCAATTGAGTGTGATGAGAAGGCTTCTAGGCTACAATTCCCTCCCCCACACTGGTTAAGACATCTCCAGTTACACCGAACCTCCCCCGAACCGGCAAAGGACCTAATGCTACTCAGCACTATTAGTGTGTACTTCAGAGCCCCCTGGGTTGCATGTACAGTGTGTGTGTAGCCCCATGTCATGGGAGAAGGTTGTGGCAGCTCTGTACCCACAAGTATATACATGTGTGATTAATAGCGTGGAAAACTGTACAGCCGGGCTATGTAGAGAATCTGAGTGTACACGTGTGGTGCGAGCGTGTCTGTGTTTGCGCTGCTGATGACTATCCGTGAGTGTGATATTGATTAGAGAGGCAGGTAATTGGTCCTGTCTATGGGCCGTCATGTCCGGGCTGATTGTTCTGTATTGGTGGTTGGCTGCTGTTATCAGAGCGCATCTCCAAGCCTGATCCGATTTAGCCTTTTACTACTATCTGTATATCAGCTGATCCTGTCTGCCAGTGGTATCTGTCTGTTGATCAATTTGCAGTCAGTCTTGGATTAATATTGAGCTTTAGACATCAGAACTGGAATCACACTGTTTTATTTGCCCACGATGTTACACATACAAGGAATTCGTCTTGGTGAGTGAACATGAAACCAAACAGACTGGAATATTAACAAATATACAGAGTACACAGTATAGGTACTAAAATAGATTTAAAATCAAATAAGTGAGTTTATTTTAAAATAGAAGTATAATAGAAAATAAATTAAAAAGACCATAAGCAAGCCGTAGAGAATCACCATACGGTGTTATTATACATATTTTTAAAAAGCAGAATTTTGTTTTGAATTTAGGCATAGTAGCTTATCGAAAAGGCACAGAGAACCGGGGTTGGAAATGAAATGGAAAAAAAAAAAATCGGCAAAGGGACAGTAGTTGATTTAGACATACAATAGGTTCCACAGTCGCGTTATTGGTGGCAGATCGCTTGACCACACGCAGAGGCGTCTGGGCGCGGACCACTGGCGACCCCTCTCGACTGCGGGCGCAACAACACTCCAGTCGCCTTTCGGGTTTGGAGTTTCACTAACAAATGACTCACACCTTTCCTCTTACAAACCTCTACAACTGCTCGTACTGCAACAAGTCAGTGCAGAATTAAGATGCAATGCCTCTGGAGGGAAGGATGCCGTACGGTAAAGGGGTGTTTGTCGTTTAGGCTCTCTGGCGACCAACTAGGCAATGGTCGGCAAGGATGCGGGATGTTGGACATGTTGGGAAGGGGCTTTAAAAACGCAGGCAGGAATACAGACCGGATCTGGCTTGAGGAAAAGTTAGCAAATAAGAACGAACTTCCTCTCCTACGTCGGAAGTCTGACACCTCGGCCACTTCACCTGTAAGGCTGCTGAAGGAGTCCAGAGAAAGAGGGAAAGTAACTTGCGGTAAAGTTACAGACCGGCACCCCTCCTCTTGCTCGCTGTGTTTGTGTAGAGGAGATAGCAGCGCCCGGTGTCGCTCTGCGTGGTGCCGCCCAATAGAACACGTTCCGCAACCCTTAATCGTCGGCTGTTTGACAACGTCTGCTATTACTCGGGATGTTCGTGTAATCGGTCGTTTCACTCGTGTTTATTTTTCGTGAGGATGAAGTTTGATTCTGCAAGATAATAGGCCAAGACGGGTACAGATATACTGCATTACTCTAGTTTACACCGCTAAACCAAACGAGACCGGTTTAAAACCGCAATTCCAGTAGTCACCATACCGGTTTCCAGTAAACTAATGATTTGGTTATTTGTTATGCGTTTTGTTCCTTTGTAAAAAAAAAATTACCGTTAATTACCGTTTTTGTATTAGGGCGTCGTTAGAGCGGTTTGTGGTTGGTGCTCATATCCTCTCACCCTTTTCTCTCTGCAGCACTGCCATGCTACACACTGCTGTTCTGCCCTCACCTTTTTCAATTTGCTCCTCGTGTGTGTTGGGTCTTCCACCTTCGAGGGACCCTCAGCTCCAGGTGAACCCCAGCAAACTGGCTTCTCCCTGAATCACCCAAGCTGCTCTCTGAGGCTAAGGATGTATGGCTTTCAGCAGACAAGGGCACCAGACCAATACTCTCGTCCCCCTGGTGCTGCTTGCCGGCTCCCTTGGCGCATTAAGCCATGCAGCCAAAGGGAACCACAGCCAAGCAACTCTGGGATCTCCTAAAGACCACCGGAGAGAAGAAGCAGGCAGACGAAGCTCTGACCGGCGCACTGAAGTCAATGCACGAATGGAATGGGACCGGTTACACAGTGCACAGTTCCTCGGCTCGCTTCTCCAGGCTCGGTATGGGCCAGGCCACGTGGCTCTCGGTGCCGGAGGGGGAGAGGCAGATATGGAGGAGCGCCGCTCTTGGGCTAAATGAGGAACAGGAGAGCTGGTGGGAGAACCACTCACCCAGAGACCAGATGCCAAGGAAGGAGCAACGATCTTGGCCAACACCTGGTGCTCTAAAGGTGAGACGGCCAGCGGGACTGTGCAGGTGTATATGTGTATCTTTCCCATACGCCAACCTAGTGAAAGGAATTTATTTATTTAGGAAAAGTTCACACGATGCATATCAGACAGGCGTATTACTAAAAAAAAATACAGAAAATATTTCTGTTGTGAATATTGTTTAAAATATTGCACCCTGTTGACCAGCGAATAACGAAATAAATAATGTTTGGTTTTAGGTCCTCAAGAAGAGCATATATACAGAAAAATAGTTGTTTCTTTATAATATTATACACAGCCTACAAAGCACGGATAAAACAGTTAGATGGCTCCTACAAAAGTGAGTGCTGGGAAGGAGCCCAGTTCAGTAATGCTCATGATGACACTAGATGTGGATTGATCGTGTGCTTCTGCTAATAAATAGGCTACAAACAGCTGCACGCTGACCTTGTTTGATTCAGATTTGATTGGTTGTTGCAGAATTGTCTGGGGATGGGGGTGTGGAGGGTGTATCCTGTTGTAAGTGGCTGATTAAAGTGTGTATCCATTTAAACCATGGTGCTAAATGAACTCCACCTGGCTCAAATTTACTAGTTAATTCAGTTGCATGTAATTCAGAAATGGTGATTTTTATTTATTTATTTTTACTATAAAAAAATGTTTGCATATCTGTAAAAGCCAATCTGTGTATGTTCCTGTCAGAATATGAATGCATGCATGCATGTTTTTAAATGTTTGTTTGTCTGTGTAGGTTCCTGCTGTGGACATACCTATGTGTCTGTGTGTTTCAACAGATAGTCTGCACAGCTGATAGCTAACAATTCTCCAGTCTATCATGGAGAGCTTATTTATCTTCCTGTGGGGTGTGATGTGTCATCCTGAATAATTTAGTAGCAAGTGTCCAGATCTCGTCCTCCTCGCGGCACACCTCATATCTGCACACAGTGTGCTGACTCTCCTTTGGCTTCTTGCTGGACGTGCGCATTAGTTCTCAGCACGTGTGTCTTGGTTGGTTTGCTGAGTCACCTGTTTTAATATGACCATGCCTGTAAATATTACTCAGCACTTTGTGGTACAAATCACATGCTAAGGCATTTGTAATGTGCAGAGGGTTACAGAGGGAAAGTATTTCTGTAGGTCACACCGTACACAAATGGTAGTGTAACTCCTGTGCTGGTATAACACGTTTAACAATATGTTAAACTTTTACCCATGAACAGCTGCAGTGTGATTAATGCACTTGTGTTCAGTTGCATTTAATCTCCTTATTTCAAGGACATTTTGCTATTCTGTTACGCACTTTTGTTTCCTACTGTACGCAGTTAAATCCAATCTTGCAGCCCTCTGTGACCATTCTAAGAGCATTATTTTACTGCTATATATCTTACTCACCAGTTTCTTTGTCTTGAGAACATTTTAGTAGGTGCTTTGATCCAGTTTTAAACAGAGGGAGGAGAGGTACAGAGTGAGATTCTTTTCTGTAGAACGCAGCACGGAAAATAAGTTATGATTGACTGTGGCTTGATAAGCAATCTAATTAATTTCTTTTGTTTAATGTTTCAACTTAATTACAAACTATTTTTTTTTCTTCTTCGAGTGCAGCAGGAGTCGGATGGTCCCATTTAATTCAGCGCTGAGATATACAAATTAGATTAGATTGAAGATTAGGGCACATGAATGAGATTATGGAAATTGACTTTTGAGTTTGGATTTACTGTTTGACTGCAGTAAATGATCCCTCTTCCCGAGACTCCAGTACTCATTTCTGCACATGCCGTCTTCCTGCAGTTGGGAAGCTCTGCAGACGCGAGTTGTTCCTAAGTGGCTCTGAGACTGGAGCCCGCAGAGGAGGGCCAAGTGAGATCCGAAGGGTGTTGCCTGTGCTGCTGTGATGGGAGCCATCGTCACTCCTTCCGTATCACTCCCTCTGTTTACCCCTTCATTACGCTTTCCTTATTACTGAAACACCAGAAGTAAAAAAAAATAATTAAAAAAAAGGAGTTATTTCTCTTTCTCCGTCCTTAGCCACAGCTCCGTTTTACAGAGCATAGTCTTTCCAAGTCTGCAGTCTTCTTACCGCTGTCTCTGCTCTCACTGTGCGCCTGTGCCTGTGACGCTCACATCTGCTCCTAGAGGTGTACGGCGCTCCGCACTTTGGTCTTTCCTGTTCAGCCTCGGCGCGCGGCCCTCCCATCTCTCTGAGAGCAGAGTCAGGTGTGCTGGAGCGGGAGCGCGGCTGCACCGCGCCTCGGGCCCACGTGAAACCTCGGCTCCCTCGTACGGGTTTGTCTCGGTTTCCTGTCCACTTTCGCTAATTACCCCTCTCCACTCGTCCCGTGCACTTATCCTTTACTCTTCCTCTGTACGCTTTAAGAGAGCACTCAAAGGCAGAACGGCAGGACCGGGGCCGCCCGGGCGGAGGGACGGCGGTCCTACCTCGGGAGAGGGCCCGGCCGTGGTAGTTAATTAATCCGTCCTTTGTTCTCTGTGTGCCACAAACGGGAGAAAGGAAGAATCGCCGCTGCTGCCAGCAGACGCCCCCACACAAACACACAATGGCACAAAAACAGAGAGGCAAACCCACAAGTGCACACCCATGTAAGCCATAATAACAGAGCCTCCCAGTGCAGTGCACTGTTCCGTAATCACCGAGTTGATGAGAGAGGAGGAAAGTGGCTTACCTCATTTCAGTCCTCTTATTTTTCTCTCCGTGCGTCGTTTGCGGTCGGTTGGCTGGGTTATTATTTAAAGAGGGTGTGGGAGTGGGAGTCGAGACGTGGAGCATCACAATAGTGGCGTTGTTTTTGTGTAGTGTAATTAATGGCAGAGATCCTGTGTCTTCTACCAGCCCCGCTGCTCCGTCGGGTAGGACCTGCGCGGACATCGATGGCCCGAGCCAGCGTGGCAGCCAAGCCTGGGGTGGTGAACGCACTCGTCTGGGAGAATTCCCCTTTAAGGCTTTCTGTTCCAGGCAGCTCTGCCATCCCTTTATAACTGACAGATGCCATAGCTCGTGCTTTGAACTCGAGTGCGATCAGGTTTCGTCCTCGCTGTAATCAGTGAAACTGAGCAGGCCTGCATCGCTTGTGTTCACAAGCCTAAGAGAAGTGCTCGCATGCCACTGGGCTGTATGCTATCCTTGGCACACATCCGACACGTGTATCCCAGCTTCCCTCCATCCAGGCTCAGGTGTTTCTCATAATGACTAGCTATAGAGCCACTCATCTCAAGTTTACCAAATAGAGGTCCTTTGTTTGAAGGAAAATTCCACCCAAACATGTTTTTTTGTAGATCAGTTCTTGTCCTCACTGAAATACGGAGAGCAGCTACCGAACTGGAAGATTTCACAACATCAGCGTTTAAGGAACTTGTGGCCTCAAAAACAGTCTTTTACCTTTAAAATGTCAGCTG
Source organism: Electrophorus electricus (assembly GCF_041902795.1). Classification (NCBI taxonomy): domain Eukaryota; kingdom Metazoa; phylum Chordata; class Actinopteri; order Gymnotiformes; family Gymnotidae; genus Electrophorus; species Electrophorus electricus. Next base: position 8,018,380 of record NC_137509.1, read on the forward strand.
GGTGGGAAGTGTAGAACATAGAATATTGAGGAAGTTGTAGTTAGCTCCTGGGCTGTCGCAGTGGTTCCTCGCAAAATTAACTACTGGATAATAAGAAGCTGTAATGAGGGGGAAATGGCTGCTACAGTAGCTCTTTGCACTGAAGTAACGGGACGTTAAAGATCCCACGGTGACTAACTGCGTCGCACAGACCCGACTAGCATCGGCCTTTAAATCACCCTCGCGTCTTCAAAAAGAGGGCAGACTTCACACTGAGTTATAGCAGCCCCTGACTCATTATTAAGACCGGCTCCTCAAACCCCATAAGCGGACCAGAGTGTATTTGATGTAGTGAGAGACAATCATGAGGTGAAATATTGTAACCTCACATTGTGTGAAGCTGTCATCCCATTATAGTAATACAGGGTATTTCTTCCATCTCCCGGGCTGTCCTCCTTTCTGCCTGTGTCACAAATACACATGCAGTCACTCCTGCACACTTTTCTGTCACTAATTCAACAGGGAAAAAAGACCAGGGGGGAAAAAGCACATGTGACTATAATTCTACTAATAGTCTCTTTATCGAATCCCATCTTTGTTATAGAAGGTAATGGGTTTAATGGACTGCAATATTATGTCCTGGGCCTTCCCCCACCCCTCGTGCAAGCTGTGGTCTTTTTTCCTCCTCCTCTGTTTCTCTACTGCCTTGTCTTCCTTTCATCTCTCTCTTCCCCCTCTGTCACTGTGGGCCTAATGTAGTTCTGTATGATTTCAGTCTAATAGGATCTAATCTGTCAAGTCCATAGTGGAGGCTGTCTTTGTTATAATGGAAGACAGCCTCATTTGAAGGCACAAAACATGATTAGCTGATGTTCTTTTCTAGTCTATGTTAACATGGCCTTTGGGGGGTGGGGAACGTGTGTGTTTGCGTTAATTTGTATGTTTGTGTTAATGTGTATGTAGGATGGGGGGGGGTGTATGTGTGTGTGCACGCGTGCACGCGTATATCCAACCCTGTTGCATGTGCATTTTCAGAAGTATTAAGAACCTTTTCCCTTCGCTTTATGGTTTTGGGATCGTTGCTTTGACCAAGAAAACCAAGACTTGCGATTCTTTTTGGGGACCAAGTACAGCAAAGTGTGTATGATGCACAGAGCAGGTAAACAAAGTGCGTATGATGCACAGAGCAGGTAAACAAAGTGTGTATGATGCACAGAGCAGGTAAACAAAGTGCGTATGATGCACAGAGCAGGTAAACAAAGCAGGCTGCTTTCCACGTTGGCCTTTTCGCCAACCTACGATCAGCAGCTCAAGTTGGGTTTTCTCATTACAAATAAGATATGATGATACTTTTTTGATACCAAAGGAAATTAGGACAAAATCCTAACGAATCCTAATCAGTGTACATTAAGGTCTTTGTACAGGAGGATAATCTTAGAAGTTTCAGCATGTAACATGTAACAACGTTTGTAGGTAGCAGTACTGGTGCAAAATGTTAGTACTTGAGTCGGTACTCGACTTGAACTGGAAGTCTGCTGCATACAAGCCCCACCACTGCTAAGGGGCCACTGTTGCGCCCCTGAGCAAGGCCCTTAACACTCAATCGCTCAAGTTGTGTTCAGTCATAATTGTAAGTCACTTTGGATAAAAGCGTCAGATAGATGCTGTAAATGTAAATGTACTCCACATCTGCTGGATATGTGCTGTATAATAATCTGTTATGGGCTGTAAAATATGCAGGTAAATCAGATGATATTAATTCAGTGAATATAGAGCATTTGTCCTCCGCCAGTGTCATAATGGTGGAGTAGACTATGAGCGCAGTATCAGTCAACAAGCTGGGAACACACGCACGAAACCATTTTTATGGAAATTTTCAATAAAAAGGACAGAAAGACATTTCACAAAAAAAAAAACTAAAATACTCATCACTTCAAGTCTAGGAAGACCTGTTTTCTGCTTGGTACCCAACAGATTTTTTTAATATGTAAAAATGTGTAAGTATACCGGGCACTTCTCACCAGTAGTGTGTGTGTGTTATGGTTACAGTTTGTGGTTTTCGTGAGCACAAAATGATTCCTAGCAGCAAGCTGGGAAAGCCGGCACTACCGTCACCCATCTCGGAGCTGTGACGCCCACTCTCTGGGCTCGCCTCCTTCTGTCCCTGTGCTTCTGCGAGGACGTGGAGAACATGGAGCTGGAGCTGGAGCTGGGTCTGTGCGGAGGCCAGAGCGCCTGCTGATCCGGGGACAGCTGGAGACGTGACCTGCCGCGGGTCTACGTAAGCAGCACGCGCAGCCTGCAGGTGCTTCGCCGCCGCCACCCGCCTTCCTTGCTGCTGCCTGTGGTTTATTACCTTTCATGTGTGTGTGTGTGTGTGTGTGTGTGTGTGTGTTCATACATATCAGCATGTGCGCATATGGGCCAACAGATGCAGAACACACACACACACACACTCACAAAAAAAAGGGGGGGGTATCAGTTATGTCCAAATAGCCACACAAGGCATTGTGATGCTATTTTAACTTTTCAAAAACTAGTATTTTTTTTAAAAAAATCATATTCGTCCTTTTGATTGACATCTGTACCAGTTCTTGCTGTCAGGCCTGTGTGGAGAGTGTCTCAGTGTTGGTGTATGTTTTATGTGTGGAGAGTGTCTCAGTGTTGGTGTATGTTTTATGTGTGGAGAGTGTGTTGGTGTATGTTTTATGTGTGGAGAGTGTGTTGGTGTATGTTTTATGTGTGGAGAGTGTGTTGGTGTATGTTTTATGTGTGGAGAGTGTGTTGGTGTATGTTTTACGTGTGGAGAGTGTGTTGGTGTATGTTTTATGTGTGGAGAGTGTGTTGGTGTATGTTTTATGTGTGGAGAGTGTGTTGGTGTATGTTTTACGTGTGGAGAGTGTGTTGGTGTATGTTTTACGTGTGGAGAGTGTGTTGGTGTATGTTTTATGTGTGGAGAGTGTGTTGGTGTATGTTTTATGTGTGGAGAGTGTGTTGGTGTTTTATGTGTGGAGAGTGTGTTGGTGTATGTTTTATGTGTGGAGAGTGTGTTGGTGTTTTATGTGTGGAGAGTGTGTTGGTGTATGTTTTACGTGTGGAGAGTGTGTTGGTGTATGTTTTATGTGTGGAGAGTGTGTTGGTGTATGTTTTATGTGTGGAGAGTGTGTTGGTGTATGTTTTATGTGTGGAGAGTGTGTTGGTGTTTTATGTGTGGAGAGTGTGTTGGTGTATGTTTTATGTGTGGAGAGTGTGTTGGTGTGTTTTATGTGTGGAGAGTGTGTTGGTGTATGTTTTATGTGTGGAGAGTGTCTGAGTGTTGCTTAGCTGTTGAGTGATGATGTGTGCAGCTGCCTCTGTTGCCCTCTTTACCACCTTCCTATTAGTCACTGCTGGATCTAGGACCAGAGTACAGCCCTTTGGTCCTTTTGCCCCAGTACCCCAGAACTGCTGACCGTACGGGGCAGGCACGGCCAGGTACCCCGGCGCCCCCGACCTCTCTCCCGGTGCCCTTACAGGTTCGAGTAAGGCCTGGGCAAAGGTATGGACGGCCAGCTGCTCCAGGCCCGGGAGAGAGAGGCCGTGCTGGGCCCCAACGCGAGCCAGTGGCACAGTTTTAGGAAACAGCGGATTGCCTTCTCAGCACCGTCTAACAAATCGGGGTGTGAACCGTACAGCGTAATTGTTTTGGATTCATTAGCAGTGCCGTTGAGCTCATTAGACACCACAGCTCGGACAGTTCTACTGTGGTCTGATGGTTCTTGTGTGCCCTTGGCTTGCTTAGGATGTGCCGCGGGTGTAAGGGTGTCAGTCTTCCTCATGGGCCTCAGCCGCGTTCTCCTTCTGCCATGTCTTCGCGCCGCTATGTAGTGAGAAGCAGAGAAGCTCTTCCCCGCTCTGAGAATCGTGTGGTTTGTTTTCCAACATCTAACCCCCCCCACGTTGTCCCATCTTGCTGTATGTGCTGCCACATCTCTCCGCTGCAACGTTCTTCCCCCTTTTCATCTCTCTCTCTCTGCTCTCCTCATTCTCCTCCTCCTCCTCTCCATTCTTGTGACCTCAGCTCATCCGTTTCTAGCTCTGTGTCTACCCAGTCCTCCCACTCCTTCTCTCCCTCCCTCTTTCCATTGCTCACTTCATCTCCCACCTCAGTCTGGCCACCTGCCCTCGTGCACTTTCCCAGTGTTGCCTGCTCATGCTGTCGTTCCGTTCTGCTGGGGGCTCCTTCCCGCTCTCTCTCCACGTCCCCCGCCGGCTCCTCACCGCTGGCTCTTGCTTCCTCATTGCCTTCATCATTAGCTCTGCAGCTTCGCCCACTCTCTCCACCCTCATCCTTTCCTCCATTACGCCTGTCCTCTCTTCCCTCTTTGTGCCTTTGTTCTACGGTGCTCATTTCATCCCCTTTTTTGTTCTCTTCCGTTTTAAGTCCTCCGATTCCCTCCGGAGATATGCCTGTGACCTTTGTGACCCTAATACAGCTCGGGTCAAAGGTTATTCCCTCTTCTCCTTTGTCCGAGGCCAGCACGCAGCACTGTGCCACTGCCTCTAGCCCAACCATGCCCAACCTGGGCTCGTGCGTGGAGAGGCAGCCTCTCAGCGCGGCAGCCTGTAGCCCCGCTGGATCTCCTGCTCCTCCGGCAGACTGGCACCCAGCAGCAGCACCAACAGAGCCCAATCTCCCACCTCCACCATCTGGGCGGAGGTGGCCGAGGCCAAGGTGCGCGCGGGAGGGTTGCACAGGTTCGTCTGGGCCAGGACGCTAGCTGCGTCCGCGCTGTGAGAGCCTGTGGGGGGGGGGAGCTAAAGAGGCGGGGCTCGGGCCAAAACGGGGGCGGAGACAGTGCGCCAGAGCCGCACAGCCATGTGCCTGTAGGTCGGTAAGCGGTTGCCCTTGTGCCACTGCCGAGGGGTAGTGCAGTGTGATGCAGGAGGGCTGAAACAGCTGAGCGAATATGACCATTTTACAACACCCCCGGGGGGGGGGGGCGGGGGGGAACGACAAGAGAAGACATTATGTTTGAGAAAGGAGACAGGAAGGAGGAAGATGGAACATGACAGGGGCATGAGGAGTGAGGAGGGCGGAGGTTAGCTCGACATGACGGCTACAGATTAAACCGAGGGGAGCCGCTCCCTCGGCTCTCTGGTGGAGGACAGCGTGTCGTTAAGCATGGTAATCCGGCCTGAGGAACACGCGCCGCGTCAAGACGCACACCAGCTCCTGCTGCCATGTTCGAGTGCTCAGGCCTGGTCTGAAGAACAAGAGCCTGACATGAACATGGCCAGGACGAAGCCATCCAGAAGGAAGCGGAACCTCTCCACCCGTTATATATATATATTTTTTGTGAGTGTGTGTGTGACGTGCTACACACACACTTGTGCGCTGGTAGAGAGGCCAAACGCCCCTGCGCCCCTGTGACTGTATGACAAGAACAGAGATGAATTACTGGCTTTGACAAGATTCCCTGCTGCTTCAGCTCCTCACCGCCCGTCCTTCCTGCCCTGCTGTCCTGGCCTTCCTCTCTTCTGCACTCTTTTTCTCTGTGTCCCCTTCAGGGTTGGAGGGAATATGACTGCAGGCCAAAGGGTCCGTTAACCCTCCTCCCTCCCAGTGACAGTGATGGGATCTGCGGAGGGAGGGCTGCCTCTGCCCCTGGGCTTCACCTTCCCCTCTTCTGAAAACTTTGTAACCTAGAATGCAACAATTAAGTTTCAAAACGAACAACAACAGAAAAAGTTTCACTAAGACTTACACTTCCTAAAGGAGTTTATATATACCAGACATTGTGTGTGGTAGACATTAAAAGTTGGAAAAATACCAGGGACTGAAAGAAGAAATGTATAACACCTTCACATATATATAATGTATAATATTTCCAGAGAAACGGGATGTTTCAGACAGAGGTCCTTTGTCACTTTAAGCTGGATCACCAAGCAAGTAGGACATTAATCAGAGACCACGGCAGGTCTGAGGTTCATCGGAGGTTTCCTGGGGTCTGAGCGTTCACTGGGAACAATGGACAACAATGCTAACTAAACCACAAATAAGATCATCTGCTACAGTGCCATAGTGCCAAGCCATTAGTCATTTAAGTATGCAGAATTACCCCAGGGCTCCAGACATGCGCTAGGCTGAGTATGTGCTGTGAAAAAGCAATGCTTTATATGGTCTAAATGTAAACCAGCACAAGTACCCAAGAAACAGCCCCACTGTGAGACTCTGTGTGTGGCAGTGTTATGCTGCAGGGAATGAGACAGAGAGGTGCAGAAATGTGGTTCATGAAATTCTAAAACCCTCAGGAAGAGTGAAGCTGGAAAAGTGCTTTATGTCTAAGCATCCAAGCCAAAGCTACTCATCGGTGGCTGAGGAGCAGCTAGGTGAAGGTGCCACGCCGGCCTAGTTATGGGCCTGACCTACATCTAGCTGGATATTTGGTGCATGACCCAGAGATTGGTGTTCATGAGAAGTAGTCAAGGAGACTAAAGGATTTTGAGAAGTGCGACTGAGGACGGTGTGTAAGGCACGTGCTGGCGGCCTCGCAGCTGTTGTTGCTTATGGAGGAGTTGATGAGATGAATTTATTAACGTGTGCCTTCAGATGTGCGCATTGACACACACAAAAAAGTTGCAATAACATCTTTCTAATAACTGTCTTTCAGTGTATTGGGGAATATGGCATCAACACGGCTCTGGTGTTGGTGAATCTGCCCTTTGCACATGCTCTTCCTCTCTCTCTGTCTTCTGCACTCCATGATTGGGTTGAGCTGTGCAAACACACCCCTCCATCTCTGCACGTTAATAGTGTTTACACCGCCTTCTTCCAGCGTGCCTCAGTGCACCAAGCTCGGCTGCGGGGCTGCCCGTCGCCCCCCCGCCTCGAGCTGCTCCATCACGCTCACTGCCTCCTGCCGTTGTCGCGGATCTGTTGGCTCAGCGGAGCAGCTGCCATTATCCTGATCCCCGCCCGCCGCTCCCCAGCTGCCCAGCTAGCTCTGGTGTGTGTGTGTGTGTGTGTGTGCGCGCGCGATCTGACGCAGCCGTGTGCTGCTTCCCGCGTCCAGCCAGGGTGCTGTGTGACCCAGATAGGAGTGATGCACGGCAAACTCAAAGAGTGGGTGGGTGGGAGGGAGGGAGGGAGGTGGAGCAGGGGCAGCAGGGTCGAGAGAGGGAACAAGAGAAGGCTCGCCAGAGACGGGAGGAGGAGGGTAAAAATAGCTCCGTCCGACGGCAGCCGTACAGCAGGGCTGGAGCTAAGGAGCAGTTAGCGCCAGACGCTAACAGCTAACAAGACACCGAGGCTGGGCTCCTCTAACGAGCAAGAGGGGTTGTGGGGTCACAGTCTGCCTGATGCTTAGCAGCTAGACACACTCGCTTGCTCACACACGCACGCACGTGCGCGCACACAGCTAGTGCCACACTGGGCTGAAAACTCGAAGTCCCAGAAATGCACATGAACTTGCACGTGCGCGTGCACACACACACACACACACACACACACTCGCACACACACACACACACACACACACATCACAGTGCCAAGGCACAGGACCCCAGTGTGGAGCTGTAATTGGAGAGTGTGGCTCGGTTTTGGTGCCAAAGTGACTGTGGGAGTCAAGCAAACAGGCACTCCCTTCTCAGGTCATGTAGTGCAGTTCAGGGTGTCTGCCAGGCGGCAGTACAGTGCAGAGACAATGAGCTGCCTTTGTGCGAGGCACGCCACACACGTACATAACGCCCATACACGGCAACGTACCTAAATCAGTATCATAGATTTATATTTCTGTTCATTATGTAGTGTAGAGATGAATTGGCCATTACACATATGATGGATTACTTGGTCCATAAGTCAGTGACCTTACAGTAGAAAGTTGAAGACAGATCCATCCACATGTAAGTGTTCAGCTGTGATGACCTTGTGTGGGAGAGTGGTGCGTCCATAGACAGGGTCCCGCCTGGTCCACGTGGAGCGTAATGTCAGGGAGACGGTGGCCACGGTGGGTTGCCATTACCAGCCCTGCGCTCCTAATTCCCCTTCTAGCAGCCTGATCCCCTTGCTAAGCACCCGGGATTTTTCATGAGTTGATAAACGGCGTAAAAAGTTGGCCTGGCAGAACGAGATGCAGGAGGGATACATAAATAAATGACGGTATTGACTGTGCGAACGGGATGGAGGAAAGGAGGGGGATGAGGCGCGTGCGGGAGAGCCACGGCCGGCCTGAATAAGACACGACTGACAAAGAACCCTGCATAATCTCGGCGGCGCGTTCTTAACAAAAGGTGCGTTTCTCGAGATGGCTGCCGCTCAGATGCCGTGACGCTGAATAAAACATGCGGTGCGAGGCAGAAAATCACGCCGACGTGCACACTCCCGCTCTCCTGCGCGAGTATGGAGCGTTTCCCACCGTGGCGGCGTACGGACAAGCGCCCGCCAGTCGTGCGACGGGCTGTCCTCATTGCACTATTCATGCGTGGTTGTGATTTTGTTGATGATTTGGACGGACGTCGATGCCAACGAGGGCGGCACGTCGTACACTACCACATAATGTACATCGGCGGCTTGTCGGGTGTGTAGTTTGACGGGAGCCGAGAAAGTCCACAAAGTTTACTCAAAGGACTCCGAAGAATAGGAAGGAAAAGTTAAGTCGGAAGGAGCTGGCACTGGGAGAGAGTGTGGGCGAGCGTGCGTATAAGGTAAGGACCAAAAGAGCGTGCCGTGCTTCGTTTCCACCCAACGAGTAGCGTTAGGCTGGAGCGCGTTTACTCAGGCTTTTTCACTTTGTCCCCCTCTCTTCCATTTCCCTCTTTTTCTCCTTTCACTGCTCCCTCGTCTGTCAGTCACGTTTAAGGCATTAGCCAGCAGGCCAGGGTGGCGCATTACTGCGTGACACATCACACACTTTCTCCATTTATTTCCAGAAAAGGCCGGCCCCGCAGCGGCGCACCCATCTGACGCCGCTCCTCCCACCCTGTCCTGTCCTCCCTCCCCGCTGGGTCCATCTAGCAAACTCACGCGCTTCCTGAACGTGTCGTTCATTAAGTATCAAATCCCCTGCGCCTCTGCTAGTGTTTGCGTCCTCTTTCAGGACAGCTCTTAAGCAGATCTGGCCTCCGCGAACGGGTCGGGATGGGGCCACATTACACAGCATTAGCACTGATTGGCCGGTAGCTAAAAGCCACGTGGCGTCATCGGTGCTGGGGCAGGTCACTTCTTTGCCAGTAGCCTGGAGTGAATGTGTACGTTTCTCACATATGGCCATGGAGAAGCCGGTCTGGGGGAAAGTCCACAGGAGGGTGGCACTGATCCATCGACCCGCTGGCACTGGCATCGCCCCTCGTGGTGACGGCGATCGCTGAATATTTCACCACTGGTTGTTTTAAAAAATGACATGACCTGTGCCTCCATTGCCCACGCAGCACGCCTTTGCTGTGCTGCGAAATGACAGATTTAAAGAGGGAGAGGCCGAGAGTTCTATTTATGGAGTGTGGCACAATGCAAGCTGGGAGATGTCTGCTAATGTTGCATGTGACTCTAATTGCTGGCGACAGCATTGTCGTAGCAACACATGCTGCCATGTCAGCACCGTGGCAACAAGCTGCTGCAGGTCAGGCCTGTATGGGCCAGTGTGGGTGGGTGAGTGGGTGGGACTGCGATAGAAATCCTCCCGCTACGGCCCAAATTAGCAAAACTTGAAACCGGCGAAACTCGAAACTTCCTGGAGGTTCAAAAGTAAGTACCTTCAGAGCGGAGGATTGATCTGCGCTACAACGAACCTCCTGGGTAGGGTTTTATCTGGCAGCGGAACAGAGCTGCGGTGCTGAAGGATGTTAAAGAGAAGACGAGGCTGTCCGGTCGGGCTCACTCGCCAGAGTCACTCACCAGAGTCTGTAAGCAATCATCTACAGCAGGCTCCGGAGAGCCAGCGTGAGAAATGGACCAAGAGTGAAAAGGTGGGACAGGAGGCTAAAGTAGAAGGGTGGATGAAGGATGAGGATGCCATGGAGATAGCAGAGTGGTGGCCACGGGCAGTGATTTAAGTGAAGGAGGGGAGAATAATAGATGAGGACAATAGAAATGCATTAGACTGGTACTGTGAGAAAGAGAGAACAAGACAGAGAGAAGTCGGGGACTTAGAGAGCTGTGGTGGGTTGTGCCATGTTAACACAGGTGACAAGGACTGTCACCGGCTTCCCCTCCTCTCTCTCATTATCAACTTCTCTCTGTCTCTCGCCCGTTCTTGCTCTCCTTAACAACCTCTCCTTTCTCCTCCATTCAAATCACTGTGCTAGCCTATTAGCCCTGCTGCTCCCACTGATCGTTATTTTGTTTTCCTCTTTTGAATTTTGTCATCTGACACAAGACGATTGTGTAAATGCATTACCTTTCAATTATAAAAGTCATCATGGTTTGAGTGCATAACCAGGTACAGTTACTCAATTTGTATTCAGTTTGGGCTTTCACTAACACAGCGGTTCTCTCGATCTTCACATACTGTGTCCTCATTACACCAGTTCTCCCTACCCATGTATTCGCTCTCTCTTTTTCTCATACTCTCACTCTCTCTCTCTCTCTCTCTCTCTCTCTCTCTCTGTGGGGGATGTCGTTTCTACCGGATCTCATCTGCAGGAATATAAACTACCTGTCAGATGGCGTCTTTCTGCCGAATTCATATCAGAAAGGAAAACAAAGGAGGGCTGAGGTCAGAGGGATCATTTTTAAATTATTCATAAGCGACTCTACCCCCAGCCGTTGTCTTCAACTCCTGTCGCCCAGTTTGTACCGCCAGCACTGCCAGCAAGGGCATCTGTCACACTTTCAGAGGAATGGAAGACAACAAAGAAGAGGGAGAACAAACTTTTAAAATGTTATTGATTTATTGTGGCACCCTTTCTGTTTGTGTTTTCATTTACTCATTTCATCTGTCTAGAGAATAGTGCATTTTGATATTAGGCCATTTACTGTCATGAGGGTCATAAATGTTTCATCTTCAGAGTTCTCCTTTGTCTGATATTCTGGTTGATTTATAAATTTAATTTTGTCTGCATAATTGATTCACACCGTTTTGTGTTCCCTCTGGTCTGTTTGTACAGAGTAATTTGAGAAAATAGGATGCGAGTAATATCTCGAGATTACAGGTTGCGAGTAATCTCTCGAGATTACGGGTTGCGAGTAATCTCGTTGAGGTTTACATGATTTTAGGACTTTTATTCCTCGCTCTTCCTCCAGGAACAGCTGGCTGTGTTGGGCGTGGAAGATGCCTGGGACCCGAAGGTGGCAGACTTCTCCGCTTTGTATGGGCGCGGGAAGGGAACGCTCCACTTGGGGAGCGTCGTTCACTGGGCCTTCCTGGAGCTGGCGTCGGAGTCGGGTGGCGAGGATGGCACCAGTGAGGATGAGCATGTGGAGAAGCCCAAACTCTTCTACGCTGATCATTCCTTCATTGTGCTGGTGAAGGAGTACAGCATGGGTCTCTGCTGCTGCTGGGTGCACTAGACCTGGCCCAGGGACATGATGAGCTATAGAGCCACAATGGCTAGAGGGCCAAAGTGATCCATCAGCCAACCAAAGACACCAATGTTCATCTGAGCCACTTGTTCAGGGCCCTATGTAGTAAATATTTTCTTCCATAACACCTTTTCTTAGAAAACAATAAAGGACTTGGATAAGGATTGGATGAAAATGTTATCACAATACCCATCTAACCCATTTGATTGTGCATGAAGAATGTACTGTGATGTGTTGAATGTTTTTATTAGAACCTGCAGCTCATTTCCATTACAGTAACAGGCAGAGCAGGGCAGGCGCTGACTGATGGTCCAACTGTGAGAGACAGACTCTGACTCTAGTGAGAGATTCTGTGGATCCTTCTAGGATCTGTCACAGTGTGTAAATTTGACTTCTACTCATATTGGCAGACTGACCCTACTTGTTCTCTCAGTCACTATCAGAAATGAACACTGCACTGACATGCATGGGCACAAATGCTCATGTCGATACAGAGATGGAGCCACAATGCTACGAGCTTATCCATCCAAGCAAGGTGATTTCTTCTTTTAATATGGCCAAAAGGCTTAACACTGGCAATCCTAAGACTAGCATTCTTATCCAAAATCAAGTCAAAGCTGCAGCAGCTTTCCTACCACACATTTTCCAACATCTGACAACAGCTCTTAGCTCTAAGAAGAGTGCACCCCCACCCAACCCCCTGCCCAATCTCTCTCTCTCTCTCTCTCTCTTTCTCTTTCTTTCTCTCTCTCTCTCTCTCTCTCTCTCTCTCTCTCTCTCTCATTGCCTAAGGACATCCATAGCCAAATAGATCAGCATCTCCAGGGGGTCAGGCTCTAAGCTGGCAAGCTGGTCCCCACTCTGAGAGCAATCTCCTGGGGAGAGAGATCGCTCAGCCAGTGGGTTATTGATGAGAGCAGTTTGATGCTAATGATGCTAATGACTCGCAACCGCTGTCAACAACATAGGCAGACGATAAACCTTTTAATCTTTTAATGCCTCCCCTGGATCAATAGAGGCTGTGGCCTTGTGACACCCTTGTTCGTTTAGAGTTGATAAGAATCACATTTAAAATCTGCTTAATTATGCTTTGCCACTTCTTACATTAGCAGTTGATATTAATGTTTTTGTTATTCTGTAGATTTGCACAAAAATGTATTTGGCTCACATACAAACACTGCACCACAGAGTCCAATATTGCTATGTGTATAATTTTCAGTTGTAATAAAGTCGATAGAAAATAAGACGTTTTACTGACATGATATTCCTCAGACCAAGTGGATCATCCAGACTCATCCAGACTTGCTGGACTGGCAAGTGGTCAAGATTGGATTGAAAACCCCTGACTGTTTTGACGTACCATGAATGTGAAAATATAAAACTAATGCACAAGTACAGTATCAATAACTATATATGTATAGAGTCTATTGGACTGCTAAATTACTAAATCTGCAAGCATCAGAAAGAATTGTGAATCGAGGACAATTTCAAAGCAAATGACCCAGCCCACCTTAAAAGCTGGCTTTCCCGATAACTTTCTCCATCTGCAAAGCTCTGCTTTCTGTCACAGTATATAAGCTAAACTTGTTAGTGTTCCCTCTCAATAAAGGATTTATTGAAAAAATAAAATGAATGAGTTTAAAAAATTGAAAATGGGGCTCTCTGCCTGTTTTGACCAACAACAAAGATAAACAAAATATTGAGTTAGTGTCTATGCACCACTATATTTTATTAAAGGGGCTGAGGGTTGTTTGTTTTGGTAGGATGCTTCAGTGCCTCTCTCTGGACACACATACGTTAAGCTGACATTATTATTTCTTGAGGCAAGCAATAAATGTGGGGTACGTTTGTCCACTTGAAGAACGCCAGGGCTTGAAGCCTCACATAAGCCAACTAATGCATAACTTCCCTGAGGAAGCAATAAGGTCCAAGGAGCCCTGCAGCATCACACTATAGTTCCCCCAAACCTTCTTCACAGCAGCCTCCACCGGTTCACTGTGTGAAATGCAACCAAATGTATAGTGGATGAAAAAAAAACAAACTCTGCCTGCATAAAGGCATAAACTATTCATCTGGGGTTCTGTGTAGCAGTTTGTAAGGACATAGTTAGCAATTCTAGGGCATATACTGAGATTCACAGTATGGGAGTGGAGACCTGGATGCAGACCTATGTGTGTGGTGGTAGATAATGCGAAGCACTCATAGGGGGGCTGTTTCTGAGAGCCTGCGGCTGTTCAGTGAGAGTGCATCAGTCCTGGTCATTTCTGCATTAGCACCCCTGCTGACTCACTCTTCCATTCCACTCAGAGAGAGCCCTTGACACCCAACACACACACACACACACACACACACACACACAAATCTGCCAATCAGACCTGGCCTCCTGTGCTGCTACTGCACAGAGTGAATGTTGGTATAATATTTTATTCTAAGGCCAGTAATTATTTTCTACTCAAGAAGAGCACATTAATCAAAGACACAACAATCAGTGTTTGCCTTTAATGGCCACTAGTAAAGTGCTGACTGTAAAATAGCCTATTTAATGTTATATGTTGAACTGTACAATGAATGTGGAATAACTTTTCTCACTGTTTTCCATTGTACTGCCTCCAGTAACAACTATTTTAACTATTAAGCTTACTGCATATCATACTCTAGGCCCTACACTAGATGTTTCTACTAGATAGCATCTCTTGTGGCATTTAATAGAAACTTGAAATTAAAGTTGCATTATGAAGATACATAGGCCAACTACAGTAATTGTGGCTTTAATTTATAGTTAGTATATTCCTTCCTTTAAATCAACCTTTCAACTTCTTGCAGAAGTATTTTTATAATTATAAAAGCAAATCTTATCATTCTTTTGAATAAATCGTAAGGAAATACTGTGAAAATGAAATACTGTGAAAATGTTGTCTTTCTAGCAAATTAGATTTGATTTGCAGATGTAAAAGTTGTCAAACCCAGAGGTCCTCTTTCTACTAAAATATTTTGGTTGTGCAGCTGTAATTGAGAGAAATGCATTATAAGATGAATGCTGACTAGATGAGTGACATTATCAGAACCTATTCAACCCACATCTACAGGGGTTGGACTGTTTGGGCTAATCTTTAGTCTTCCATTTTTTAAATAAAAGATCACAAAATCCAGTAATGACTCATTTCAGAGATATGCTCCTCAGTTTTCTGAGGGAGGAAAAGACAGTCGCTGTACTTACTCTTAAAAACGTGGAAGAGGCTTGGGAGATTCTCGGGGGTCAACTGTCTGGCACAGTGCTAGTAGTGCTTGTCACTTTGCTTCCTCTTGAATGCAAACGGTGGAATAAGTTAGTGGTTAAAATGACAGATGAGCTGCTAGGCTACAAAATAAACATGTAAGACACACAAATCCTTGAAATGTATGCTAGAAATAATTAAGGGGCTAATTTTCCAACGTCTGTCCATCCAATCGTCTGTGGATCTTCATTCGCCTATACTTTGAGTCTGGTACTAAAATGTTTTTAATCACTTTTGTTGAATAGTGTTTTAGCGGAGTCAGAAAACATTCAGAAGAAAATAGGAGAAAATACCCACTGGCTTGTTTTCCTCGTAAAGAAAACTCTTAGGTTCTCCGCCTCAGTGCTTAGGAGCATCAACCGGGCAACATATTCAGTCATGCACGGCAAAGACAAGGACTTCCTTAAAAATATTTTTGAATTAATTCTAATCCAGCCCCTACTGATATGTGAATCAGTAGACAAGCATATGGTTAAACAACCAACTTTTTATTTTTTAACGCTAAACAAATAAGCTTTCAGCCAACAGAGCTGTAGCGACCATTGCTGATTGTATTCATTCAAACTTTTACAAGACGTGACACCTTCTCCTCGACGCGCAAATTTTAAAAACTTGCATTAGGTGAGATCAGCTTACAGTGAATAAAAACGAGGAGTTATGGATGCGTCTGTACCTTTTCCTCTAAGGCGGGTTTATCAGACGTGAGGACAGCTGTGTAATGGCAACGGTTCCCCTCAGGGTATGTGCACTGTTTCCATAGCAACATGTTTACACGCGCACCAAACTGGGACGAAGAGGCAGAGGTTAGCTTCAACCGACCAAGCGAAAAGATTATAGGTTAGGCAGGCAACGTTATAAATGTAAACATTTATTTTTTTTTAAAAAAAAAAATCATAAATAGCGTTCCTTACTATACTTGGTTAGTAAATACCTAAAACTTTAGAGTCGTATCGGGAGTTTAAGTTTGTCACCTTCAAAGGTAAGGCATATGCAGCTAGTTAGCCTAGTGAGCTATGCATAGCCATCCAATGCGCAACCCTAGATAACCATCTTAACTAAATAGCAATACTAATACTAACTACAACCTAGGCCTACACTTTAAAGTCACATTTAACTACATGTAGCGATGTACTCCGTGTAACAATCACAATCCGTGTAACAATCACACCTTGCAGTTTCCTTTCAGTGTAATAACTAGTAGATATCTAGTTGCTGGTGTGGATGTGGTTTCTAGAACTCTAGTCAGATGACTGAAAAGGCACAGGTAGCTAGCTAGCTAATGTACTTCCACCCGCCTAGACCAGGCACCAGTGTAATGTGGGACAGGTGGTTAGCATAGCTAGAAAACATTACACTTTAGATAGACACAACTTCACTGATCCTGGAGAAATTTCAGAATTATTTAATTGCAGAATTATTTAACCAGTTAAGGAATTGGTAATACAGCCACTGGAAAATCTACCTATCTTGCCGACAGACTTGACGTCGCATTGATCAGTCAGTTAGCTAATATAATGAAGAGGGAGCAATATAAACTTACTGCAAGAGTTAAGAATTGCATTTCAAAGCCTTTGAGGCTTATATTGGCATTGCTTTGCCTACAATAATCCTCCCACTGCCAACAAAGTTGGTTTTGTCACTACAGCAGTCACTTCTTCTCAGCCCAAAGCAATGAACTTCACAGGCGCATATTAATGTTATTGATCAATGTCAACTTCGCTGCCTCTCAATTCTGATGTAAGCGGAGTTTGATGTTTCACATCTTATTGTAAATGTTCTTTCATTACAATGTCTTTCCCATTCTCTCCCAGTCTCTCTCTTTCTGCCTTTAGCTTTGTCTACAATAATGTGTCTGCTCTATCATATACTGTTTTCAAGAAACTGACAACTGGTGAACTGAATCAAAGCTTCAGTAATCTAAGTGATGCCACTAGTGTTGACAAGCAAAGGTAGAAACGGAGGAAGCAACATCAAATAAATTGTTTATGAACCATATATATGTTACTCTTAGTTATTTCACTCAGACATGCTTCCTTATGTGAGACTACTAGGGTGTACAGCACTGTAGTATCAAGACTGGCCCCAAGCCTTTACTTAATAGCTGCTGTTTCTCTCTCAGGCCAGTACATAGATTTTGGCCTAAATGTTTTGGTGTTTATAATTGACTGTTTGCATGCTTTATCTGTGATTAATCACTTTGCAGTTCTCTCAGGCTGATTAGGCATGTCTTGGATAACAGGAAAACTCTGACAATTAACCATTCTGATGTGTTTTAGTTAGACTGTATAACAGTGGAAACTAATCCAAATTAAATCTCAATGATTAATGAAATCAGTATAATGAATTTATACTAAATATCATGTGCAAAGTTACTAGTGAGCCAATAAGACTAAGAAAAACAATAACAACAAAAATAATACTGATTATATACTTAGGGATACATTCAGCTAAGCATTCTGTAGCAGAATACCATATTGAGTAGTTTTGTATAGGAACCTATTGCACTACCAATTTGGCAGCTACCCTCCCTTGGGGAAGCTGAGAGAATATTTCAAATACAAGTCTTCCATTTGCATTCAGCAGTTCTCATAACTTGAGAAGGGACAGATATGCATTAGATTGTAGTCCTGTCACTCAGAAGTTTTGCTGATGCTTGACTGAAACAGAACCAGTCAGATTCCCTCCATCAGCTATCAAAGTAATTTTAAGTTACATCCTGACCTCACTGTAGAGTTTGTGGTGATTGGATTTGAGTCCAACTGACAAGTACTAACTTTCCATTTGGACATAGACTGTGATTTAATAACATTAAATTACAACTGTGAAGCTGCTACAGTAGTCCATTGCTCTATGACCCAGTCTTGGGCAATGCATTGGCTCTCTATGATTGGTCTTCTTCTCTGATTGGTCTTCGTCCTCTTCCCTTGTAGCTGGAGCAGTCTCATTATGGCTGACCTGGAGAGTCCCCGAACAGGGCATCTGTCCTCAGGCAAATCTAAGCGCTCCAGTTCAGGGAAGGGCCATTCTAAGGGCGAGAGTGCAGCGGCCTCACCAGTCCCAAATGAGTCCTTCCTAGAAGGTTCAGAAACTGAGCCTCCAGGTAAGAGAGTAAAGATACAATTCTTAGATGATGAAGTGGTTTATAAATAGTGCATTATACATTACTCATTTTGCTAATTATATTTTCTTGTACAATCACTCAATGACAAAATATAACTCATTCATTAACCTGCTGTGTGTGTGTGTGTGTGTGTGTGTGTGTGTGTGTGTGTGTGTGTGTGTGTGTGTGTGTGTGCCTGCATATGGAGCTAGTGGGTGATATTCAAGAGGAGACTGACCAGACCTTTTTAGCAGTGCCAGAGGAAGAGGATCCACACATCAAAAGCCTTGTAATTCACTCATTTGTGTTAAATTAGAGGCTTTGAAGTACAGTCAGTGATGAAATACCTCACACTGATTGTGATTCATATCTGATTGTAATCTGCAATTCATAATTTCACTTGCTGGAGTTTTTAAAAACTGAAGTCCTGGTGCACTAATCACTGCTTTTATATCTATGTTATTTAGTTCTTCTAATGTGTAATGTGAGAGAGTTGTTGATTCATTTTCCTCCACACAAAGTTCTGCTTGGACTGTCTTCATTAACTATGCCTCATTGATCACACAAATTCAGCAAATTCCCACAGTTCGGCCAATGGAAACATGGCTTTCTCCCCTGCCAACTGCTCTAAGTTGGGATTGGAAAAGGGATTTGTAATCAGTATCACAGGTTCCTGCAGACACCAGGATGAATTCTGAGCTCATTTTTCTCTTAAACTTAAACAGGAAAGATAACCTCTACTCACATATGTTGCCTTCCCTGAGGAAATAGCAGCAGGGGAGGAGAACCACCTAGAAAGCATACCGTGATAGGGAGGGGATGGGTCAGTGAACTTGCTACTCTGTCCTTTGCATCAGTGGAATTATTAGAATTAATTATAGCCCTTTGGCTGGAAAAGGAGCAATGGCATTTACATGCTGTGACCCCTATGGCCCCTGTTGGGAGACCCTGTAGAAATGGCAGCTGGTGAGCACAGAGCACTGGATCAGATCATAGACAAAGGTCAATACTGTCAGATGTAGTGTGATTATTGTTGTTTGTAGGGAAAAAAAAAATACGACTGTAAGTTTTAAGGTAAAGTTGCTTACATTATTAATAAAATAATTATTTGTTTACAATGTATAAAATGTATATATATTTAATTGTTATTTTTTATGGATACTGTGGCTTAGATATTAAGAGATGTCCAGTGATATATTGGTCATTTGCAACCTACAATAAATATAATTTTCTAAAAGTAATAGGAATTCACAAATAATTGTTTCTCTTACCAACTACACATTGCAGAGGGAGCTGTTTAAGAAATGTGTGGCTTTGAAGGGTGTAACTGAGGCTTCCTGGTCAGACGAAAATAACAGAGCCGTGGACAAGTTCATCACAGATGCCACAATCAGGATTCTCATTATCTACCGTGACCCTTTTGCTGGCCTGTCTGTGCAGTACGCCATGCCAAGCCAGGTACTGCCAGCTCTATTCTGGGACGCAGTGAGATGTGGCGCTGGATCAGGGCAGCAGTCGTACATCACAAGTGACGGATGACGCTGCAAATTATGCAGGAGTTGTAAATCACAGTTTTTGTGTTCAGTCTTGAACGTTTTTAGAAATGATCTTATTTAATGATCAAATCTGCAACGATCAGTGATTTATCACTGTTTTCCGTTCAAGTAAATCCAGCATTTTAGTTTTAAAACAGCCGCAAAGCAATCTCTCATTCATATTTCTCATTCATTCATGACTACTGATGATCCGTTAGAGCTGTGAATTAAGAAATATTACCCCTCTTTCTTCTTCTATCTCTCTCTCTTCCCCTCACACAGGTGGTGGAGCAGCTGGCCTACTTCATACGTGAGGA
The DNA here is from genome assembly GCF_041902795.1 of Electrophorus electricus. Taxonomy (NCBI): domain Eukaryota; kingdom Metazoa; phylum Chordata; class Actinopteri; order Gymnotiformes; family Gymnotidae; genus Electrophorus; species Electrophorus electricus. The sequence goes on from NC_137509.1 coordinate 8,038,083, forward strand.
GGAGTCGGTGATTACGGAGGAGAGTTTCGAGAGCTGTTTGCAGTTTGGCACAGTGAGGGGAGGGGCTATGGAGAGCCTGCTGAGGCTGATGAATGGTGTGCATGCGCCACAGGTCATCTTCAGTACAGCCTGGCCAGAGAGCATCAAGAACATCTACTCAGCACACATGGACCGCTTCCTCACCACCCTCACAGGTACAGGACATGAGCCTGAGTGTCACACCACTCTCAAGAACGTCATTCAGGAGCCACTTTCTTGGGTACCAGCATCAAGCTACCATGACAAGAATATTTGCTTTGCCTAATCACTTGATAGGGAGTTTGGGTTTTAACCAAGAAATCTCCGGGTAGCACCACTCCTCCAAATAGCCATAACACTTCCTTTCCTCTCAGTGCGCACTGCAATAAACAAATAGATTGTCACTGAATGTGTGCTGATGCCTGTGCCAGACATCATGATTTGCAAACACATTAAATGTACAGGAAAGCTTATGGGCTCATGTCCAAGTTTTTGCATTGATGCCATTAGACTGTACATCATGTATAAGAGTAGTCCTGGGGACCCTTAAGTTCTGGACTCAGAGGGCCGTCATATTTGGGTCCGCCATATTCAGTACCACAAAACAATAATGCTAATATTCTCTTTTCACATATTTTGTGTGTGTGGCTTTTTGGATACTGCAAGCAGTATTACTTCTGGTAATTTGACTGAAGTTCAGGACGTCTATATGCACCACATTTCTACTCCGGAGTTTATTTACTGATGAAAATGATCCATATAAAAAATCATCCAGCAGTTCAGGTTCTACTGTCAGGCCATTTCCTTTTCATCCACCAAGTGTAGGCAGGACGATTGCATTGATCTTTCTCTCTCTCTCTCTCTCTCTCACTTCACGTTGACTTTACAGGACTTTCTGAATTGCTCTTTCACTGTGTAGCCAGGGGGCTGCTCTTATCTCCCTTTCTGGGTTGGTCAAAGCATGGCCCATATACATATTTCATAAGCTCCTGAGACAGCTGATCTGGAGTCAGACTCCCTATTCGCATGTCAAACTTTATTACTGTGTGCTAAGAAAACAAGGCTGATCCAGAGGCCATGCTCTACCTCTGAGCTCCTCTGTAAATGCAGGCCCAAGGTTTCCTGCACTGCCAACATTTAGAGGTAATCACCCAGCACTTTGTTCCATTGTGATGGTTCAATTATTAGACTAATCGCACCAATCAGCACACCCACATCACCTTTACATGCCCTGACTAAACACAAATCACTGTTCCACCAATCAGATGCTATTCTTACCTGGGCAGAAGACCTTGGTGCACGGCATCCTGCCCAATCAGGGAGCCATTTCGGTTACTTTTGCCATTCTCCCCAATCTCTTTTCTTTCCCTCAGATACACATTTCACCAGATCATGTTCAAGTCAATATGCCTGCAGTTCCAGAAACACATTTCAAGGCTACAGAAATATTATGGAGAAGAAAAAAGAGGCAGCCAAATCAGCCCTGGAGAGTAAACACTCGACAGGGAGTTGCTTTGATTCTTGTTTTAATTCACTAAAGCAATAAAAATGATGTCACAGTGTGTACTCCGGTGACCCCTGATGATGTATTTAGGTTGTTAAACAGAGTATACTAAAACAGATTTAGCTTTAAAGAGGATGGTTGATTTAGTCCCAGAGGTGTATTGATTTCACTTCTTATGCCTAATCCAAAAATAACAATTAAGCACTATTCATTCTTAAGCGATTAAGTAAAAGCCTTGATTCATACAACAGATTTCTTTCATTCACTAAAATTGTGAGAGTTTACAGGAACATATAAATGAGGCGATTGTAAGATTTTGTAAGACTCCTCCAACACTAACAAAAGAACCATGATATGCTTTTACTCATATTTATCACTCCTTCAAACTATTACATAGACACGTGCACACACACACACACACACACACACACACACACACACACACACACACACATACACATCTTTCTGTTGTTGCCTGTGACTCATTCAGTTGCCACTCTGTTGTCTCATTATTTCTCTCTCTTGTATTTCCTCTTCGCTTGCCTTTGTTCTCTCTGTAAGGGCCAATCGAACACTGTCATTGTGTTCTTCTGCTCTGCTCCTGTTTATTTCTCTTGTTCATAACCACCCTCGCAGAAGGAGCCAGCCGCTCTGCTGGTCACACTGATATTCTGTCTTTTTCCCTTTAATCTTTCCACCTCTGAGTATGCTGTGTACTTTTTGCGTCCCCTTTTCTTCTTTCTCTTTTTTCTTTCTCTCTCTCTCTCTTCCTCTGACTTTCAAACTTTTCTTACCTTCAGTGATTGCATTTCATGCCTCTCAGTTATATATTTTTATCCCACGTTCCCTCTCTAAATGATCAAGTAGCACAGCAGGTGATGTAGAGCTGTCCAGCAGGGAAGTGGGATGGAAAGGCTGAGAAGGAAAAGCACGCAGAAGAACAAAAGAAGAGGAACAGCAGTGATAAGCCCTTTTGTGGCAGTGTGCGGCATGTATGCTGCACAAGTGCACACACAAAAATCAAAATAACCTTTATTGCTTCTCCCTTATTTTTTCATATCATTACATTTCCCCTGGCTGCAAACCTGTTGTATTATCAAATCGATTTGCTCAGTAATGCAGTAAATGATGAGGTGTAATAAGAACAGCGATGTGATAATGTGCTGCATTATTGTGCTGTATTGTGCTGTGTTATTGCACAGACTAGTGTGTGGTCTCTTAGAATACGTTGCCCAAGCACTCATCAGTTAGTGGGCTGTTTATTTATTTATTTAAATCATTTTTATATTTATTTTTTTAGTTTCGACAGTATGATACTTTGGCATGGGTTTACTCCACAGTATTACATTACTGCTGCATTGTATCCTGCTCTCCACAGATAGCCGGTTTAGACTTGTGGGAAACACGGTGCTTTACATCCCCATGGAAGCCCTGCAGCGCAGCCCAGAGGTGGCTGCCAGGGACAAAGCTCTGGTGCAGAGGCTGGAGGGTAAGCACCATGGAGGAGCACAGGCTCCGGGGGCTATGTAAAGGGCAAACTGTCCACTGGCTTTAGTAGTGCTATGTAGATGACTAAAGAGGTTTTATTGAATTGCCCCTTAAGGGCTGGCACCTGGGTTAAAGGGATGCTTTAGGGCTATACGAACAGCTTCGGATCCAGATAAGGTGTAAGATAAGAGAAGGTACGGGTGGAAATTCGCCTCAGGCTGTTTAAGCATAAGAAGGCTGAAGTTCTTATATGTGTCAGATATGTTATTCCAAGGATACCCTAATGCATAGTTGGTGTATAAAGTAGAAGTTTGTATAGTGTACGTCTGGAATTGTTTCCCTGTAATCCCAGCTCTGCTTTTGTCTTCGGATCTCTCAGTGGTGATGATCCATTGGACTCGTCAGATGAAGGAGGTGCTAAATGCACAGGAGATGATAGAGATGGTAGACAGCTCTGGTCCTCTGGAGGAGCTTGCCTTCTGGAGGAGTCGTTGTGACGACCTCTCTGGCATCATCCTGCAGCTCCAGAAACCCGGAGTTTGCCACATCCAGGCCACACTGCAGCACTGCAAGTCCTCTTATGTGCCTCCATTCTGCAGACTAACCAAGCAGATCCAGGTACAGGAAAGTGCGTGTGTGTGTATGTGTGTGTGTGTGTGTGTGTGTGTGTGTGTGTGTGTGTGTGTGTGTGTGTGTGTGTGTGTGTGTGTGTGTGTGTGTGTGTGTGTGTGTGTGTGTGTGTGTGTGTGTGTGTGTGCATGTCTTTGTGGGTGTGAGAAAGAGTGAGACAGACAGCAGAGAGGCTATGCACAGGGGTAATGGTCTGAGCAAGAACATTCGCTCACTGTTGATGATTTATAGGCAGCTCCTGATCAACTTCTCCTCACCCCACAGAAATGAGGCTGCACTGCACTCGGGCATTACTGTGATGAGTCGGCAAGGCTGCTCATTTAAATCAGGAGGCAGACCATGTCCAAAGGCTCTGTCTGAATGCCAAGTGTTATGCCTTACATCACTCCTCCTGAGGCCAGTATTTGTAGTCTGTATTGATAATGAATAAGCCTTGGTTTGTCTATGGGTTGCTGGTCCTGGATCAGTGTGGAAGGGCACCTCCTAGCCAGAGCCTTAAACCCTCAGCTTAATTCAGGGCTGACCCCCAGAGCTCCAGCATCTGCAGGCCTCTGTTTTATAAACTCTCTGGAGACCCTAAAAATCAATGTTGTCAGAGTGAAATCAGAGTGAAATAATGAAACATTCAACATTGATTGACCCTTCGTTTCAGCTAATTGCTGCTCTTAATGTTGGAACTGCAGAAAGAGAGTCAGCAGTATGCAGGATCACAGGCGTGTGACAGCAGAGCTGTACTGAGGCTTTACAAAAGCCTCTTGTGAAAGGACTTAACATGCTACTCAATTTACATCAATTGTTGAACTGGGTTTGTTGAGGCAGCCCAAGTAAAAGATTAAGTGAAGTGAATTTAGGTGTTGTAAAGCTGGTTTGATTGGATACTGTTTACTAACTGGATTTAACTGAATGTGACTCCGAATGGAATTGAATCAAGGCATCTTAAGCTGATGTCATGGAACTGACTCGAACTGCTGCTGAAGTGTTTTCCGTTCCTACAGGATGGCTCATTGCAGGCCCAGTCTAACCTGTCCTTCCTGTTGCTGCTGAAAGAGCCATGTGAGGAGCTGGCCCAGCTCAAACCTCCCCAGGTCACACCCAAGCTGGCCCACATCCTTAACCTCATCCGCATCATCTGGGTCAACTCCGTCTACTACAACACGCGTGAGAGGCTCACGTCACTCTTCCGCAAGGTATGCCGAGGCCTTCTTTACTGGTCCAGACCTCCCTGCTGGTGCAATCTTGATATGCACGTCAGGTCTTTTCAACTGTGATTCTCCATTGACAAGCAGTTACATCTGATTTTGAACAAAGATAAGACGCAATTGCATTTTGGTAAAAGCTCCTCAGATCTGTTGCTTACTCCAACAGTCTCTGCACCCACTCAGCGTGGTTGCAGCATCTTCCCAGGAAAGACCTCCGTAGCCATCCAGCGGCTGACTGCCTGGTTTACCTCTTTTCCACCCTTTCTCTTTCTCTGTGTCTCTCACCCTCTTTCTTTCTTTCTTTCTTTCTTTCTTTCTTTTTCTCTCCTCTCTGTTCTCAGCACTTCAAAGCCAGCCATGCTTCAGGGCTCCACTGTACAGATAAGCCATCAGCCGAGGCTCTGTAGATCACGCCGCACGTGTGTGTTAGATCAGGGGTTGAGCACCCTGCGTCAGTGCACGGTGGGCTCCCAAATACCATTCGCTTGCCGCCTCCATCACTTTTCATTTCCATCTCCAGCTGTTCAAGAGCGGAGGAAAAAACGTTTAACCTCTCATAATTGTGCTCTGACCCTTTCTCTGCTGGAATCATATGCTCTCGTTGCCATTCTGTTTCTTTCACTCTTTCTTTCTCCCGTGCACCTTTCATTCTTTTCACTCTTTCTTTTTTTTTTCCCTCCTTTGATAATACATCACGGAAAGTCGGTCTGGTACAAAAACATTTGGTCTAATTGTTTCCTGGGGGGCAAAGGGAGGGAGTGTCTGCCTAAAGCTCACATTGAGCCCTCAGACAGCCATTGTTCCAAGGACTTTATCATCTTGCCAGACTCGGCGCTCAGTCCAGAGCCTTACCTTAAGCCTACCACTTCTGGTCACACCGCGATTCGATCTGTCAATCGGCACAGCCAGCAGGCTGGAGCTGGTTAAACCAAAACTGATAAATAAATAATAACCTAGTGCCTATTGCATATACCTACTGCAAGAACTACATTTAACTGTTATGCCTTAGTGTTAATTTGAAAAGTCATAAATCTCCCCATATTCAGGTATGTAATTACGTTGAACTGCACTAGACTGTATGTTTTTCTGAGTTTTTGCTTTGTGGCATGGCTTCAATTCCTGGTCTGAGGTATCAGGTATAGAAGGAACAGTGATGTGCTAAGTCCCACTTAACCTATGCCAAACATGAATCCCTGTTTCAATCCCTGCCAGGTTTGTCCTTCACACCCTGTTTAACTATGATTACTAGGGTGAAACCCTAATGTCCATCCAAATGGAGTGGTCACATTTTCCCAGTGAGCTGATCGACACTAAGCTGATATTCAGTGAGCTGTCTGACCCCTTGCACTGTGTGTCAGTCATCCATATTCACTTTGCTCAGTCCCAAATACTTCACCGACATGAAAGTCCTGCTGTGTGGTCTTCATTCTCAGGATATTAAGTGTTGAGAACGTGTTCGTTTTCCTCCAAAAAGATAGGAGTCAGGATGTCAACATTGTTTCTAGAAGTTTCATAATGCTCTTATTCCATTATGCTCTAGTTTTCAGAAATTCTTGTGGAACTATTGAATTTCTATTAACCAGAATGTAAGCTTCCAGAAACTGATGTAATCCCTTTCTGTTCAGGTTTGTAGCTGTGCAGAGTAATAGTGGGATGTTTCTCAGTGTTGGTTCATATTGGCTTGACTGTGCTTGGAGTCTGCCAGGCTCGTTCAAGGCTCAGTGACCTGAATCTTCTACCTGCTCCACAGGCCTGGCCTACGCTCACAAACTAAATTATCCTCATATGCTGATGTACGACTGGTTTCCGACACCCAAATTCCAGCCGTATTCATTACTGGAGAAACAGTGAATCTGGTGTTAGATCTTTGTAGAAGGGTAATTTCTGTCAGCACCCTGGCCCACATACTCCACCCTGCTCGGAGTGTTTTCGTTGGCTTTGCTCAGTTATACGTTAGTGGTAGCATGTTTAATGGAAGTGAAATGGCCCAGTTATTCCTGTATCGCTCCAGCACAGTTTTAACTGCACTCTTATGGTTGAGAGTATGTCTCCCCGCAGTCACATAAAATAATGTTACCTCAACAGGGAAATATTATATTGTGCTATTTGTGCTGGAAATGAAAAAAAATGTGGAGGAGAGAGAGATGGATGATGAAGGAAAAAAAGAGAAGGAATGAAAAAGAAAAAAGAGATACACTGCGAGGCAGAACCTGCACCCCAGTTCACTTTCCGACATTTCCAAGTAATAATTTCTAATCAGAGGGCATCAGAGTCATTTGTGCGCACCCGTGTGTGTGTTTGAGTGTGTGTGTGCACATATATGTGTACGTACGTGCCACTTTTCCCTGCCTCCCCTTCAGGGCTTCAGCTTTTCTTTATTTCTTTTTGGTTTGCTTTTTGGTTCCTTTTTCCTCAGCTGGTGAAGCCCCTGTCGGGTTTAATATCATTTTCCAATCAGCCAGCGCTAGAGGGCCTTCACTCTTGATTCTGATGTGCCGTTCCACTTAATGCAGAGGAGAAAGAAAGAGAAAAGAACAACTGAGATACATAAGGCCTTTAGTCATCATTTGTAATAATTGTTACCAGTATTCACAGACTGATATCCTCATTGCACTGTCATACAAGAGATCTGTGGCTGTACAAGCTGTCCGCCCCCTCCCTCCTTCTCTGCCTTGTCTCAGATATTCAACACCATCTGCCGCCTTTCTTAAAGTGCTCAGCCTGTCTTTCCTCTTATTCTTCTGCATCCAACAAATCATATGCAACTCACCCCACCACGACAGCCCCCAAGAAACAAAGTAAATTATTGGGGGGGGGGGGGGGGTTCAGGTTCTGAAGTGAAGACATGCTTCTAGATGCTGAGCATGAATCCCTACGGAGACCTGGGATGAGAGTCTGATTATTTGAGGACTTAGAAGCCTTGTGAGAGCAAGACTCAGGAACATATTTTGTCTTCATTTTTAGCATTTTTTTCACATTTTAAAGGAGAGGGGATGGAAATATTATTAACTCCTAAGCTGGCTAATGCTATAGAACCCTCAACCTTTTGGTAAAATGAGAATTTCGAGTCATTTACATATCAGTTTAATTTACTTGGTTCTGAACTCAAGGTGTAGAATATATTTTCCCTCCTCAGTGTGTGCTGCCCCCCATCCCCCCAAACATACACATGCACACACACACAGTCTGCTTTGTGCTGTGTCTCAACATAGAGTCTCAACATAGAGCTTGGTGTTTTCTCTGCCTGGATTAACCCACTGATCAGAGAAATGAAAGTAAATCTGTCATTTCACATTCTCCACTTTATACATCATATTTAATAATTACACTCGCTTTTCTTCCCCTCTCTTTCTCTCTCCTCACCCGCTCCCCAAACGGCATCTTTGAATGTCAGGGACAGCTGAGTGACAGCCGGCATAAAAGCCTGTGTCTTTGATGAAAGCAGCGCCTGTCTGATTCTTAGCAAACACCTGTAGTCTGTGTTAATCTCCACCTCAGCATATGGAGAGATTAGGGGAAAGGAGTACATTAGCACACAGCTAGACCACTTCAGTATTTTACTCTCAGATGGTTAAATATTTATTCTTAAAGCTTCCCTGTATAGGACATGCCTAAACCCTAAACCCTATTTCCTGTGGATGCAAAAAATTACTTGCATATGTATATGTGTGGAGAGGATATAGGCTATATATAGTTTGCATGCCATGAATCATCTAACCTACATATATCCATGTGACTGTTTTTGTAGATGAGTAATGAGATCATCCGGCTATGCTGCAGAGAGATCTCACTGGACAGGATCTTCCAGGGCTACGTGATCTCCAGTAAACAGACCCTCAGTGACTGCCTCCAGTGCTGCCTCTGCTGGAAGGAGCTCTACCTTCATACCTCCCAGCTGCACCACAAGTAGAGTACACCAAATCCTGCTGGCTGACTCTGCGCGCTTCCCTTTGTTACATAATCTTCTCCCCACGTTGTCAAAGCTGCCGTTTTTCCTCGGGGACAAGAATCACGACATTATTGGGATGAAATAGTTTCGTGTTTTTTGTCCACTTATATCTTTGTCACTTTTTTTCCTGACCCCACAGGCCAAAGCTCTTATACTTTGCTAGGTTCTATTGTAGTTATCTTGCTGTATTATGTCTTATTATATTCCATTTCACCACCACTAGAGTTTTATGACTGCAATCCCTGCCACATCTAACACTACTATTTGGGAGCTACTTCCCATATATTAATGTCTCTCCCTCCAGACCCCTATTGGAGCTCATCACACATCTCCACTCCACTCAGCCCTACTCTTTATTCTATGCGTCTCCTCTTTAAGCTTCTATTATTTACTGCAGGCAGTACCCTCCCACTCTCCACTTTACGGTGCCTTTCCTTTCCCTTCATTTTCCTCCTTGGCTGGGCCCACTTAACCTGCCCGCTGGCCTCAGCCCCTTGGCACAGTGCCCACGATCCCTCAGAATGGAACTGATAGCACCTTGCAGCGACAGCCGAGTGCCAGAGCCCGGGCCGTAATTGCAGCCTCCTGCCAAAGAGAGCGGCACTTTGCGGCGCAATGACAGAGTATTTGCTACAAAGTGATATCGACTGGCTGGCGAATGACAGGGCCTTGCTGTCGCAGCATCCATTTGAGAGGCGCTCATAATGCTGTCTTGTGGAGTTCTTTATTGTGCTTTAGCTTAGGCTGACATTTCTCTACTTTGTGCGCTAAAGCCCTGCTGCAATAAAGTCTCATCTCTTGATGTGCAATATGCTGACGATGCCTGGACGTGGATGAGTGAAAATAATGGCACAGCTCCGGTCAATGACACTATGTATGGATTTTAGTTTTTTTCCCCCAATATAAGTAAATAATCAAGGGGAAATTATTAGTGCTGATGCATTGGCAGTTTGTACAAGTGCAGTGCTTAAGTAATTGAATGGTGATGTTATTGTTTTGGCTCTATACTCCAGCACATTGGATTTATAGTTAACCGCCAATTATAAAGTTGAAGTGCAGGATGTCATCTTTAATTTGCAAGTATTTAAATCTTTACTCAGGGATCCAATTAGCACACTGCGGGGGAGCATAAGTAATTGGACATGTGGCTGCGTAGTTGTTTCTTAGCCAGCTTTGTATTGCTGCATCATTAGTTCATGCACAAGAGAGCCAACAAGAGATCTAGAGTTGCTTCTAAATGTGGTATTTGCATCTGGAGTCTGTTGCCGTTGTCTCTCAGCATAAGTTGTTTGGTGCACTGGTGAACATAGCAATAGCAAACCACCTGGCAAAGCAAACAGAAGAATGCATTCAATCATGGAGAAAAACTACGGAGCAAATTAAGAACAGTATCCTGGATACAATAAAGAGAAGACTACAGCAGCATGACTTCAGATGGCTTACTACAAAACACAGACCACCGGAAAGCGTATAACAGAAAGGCCAGAAATGTCTATTAGGCTGTACCAGACTTATGGAATGGAAAAATAGAAGCTGCCTGTGATCCAAAGTGTATGACCCCTGAGAGGGAGGTACAGACATGTAAACACACTCTGCTGCTCAGTGGGCTTCAGTGATGGTGTGACTGCTAATGACAGCAGCAGAGTGCGTTCTAACCTGTACAGAAGTGTCTTAAGTGAGCAGATGAAACCAAAGGCCTCAAAGCTCAGTGGATGGTGCTTCACATTTAACATGTTATATGATTCTATGTGGCTGAATTTCTAGATGTAATCTGTTCAAGGAAGCTGATGGCATAACGTATGCAATAGATGCGGTGTAAAAGATACTTTGGCCTATGGTAAGCACTTATTTAGGAATAGCGGTTTGTTCAGTATAATGGTTTTGTCTACATGCTTGGCTCTCGATTAAAGCTAGGTGATACTAACCGATTTCAGTATCAGAGTATTATCCATGAGATTGCAGCATCTGGCAATCTTTACATTAATGAAGTTACTGAGACACTGCTTTGGGGCTGTTGTGCAGTTGGAAGCCTGTTCTATGGTGTTTAATTGTAACATGGTTTGATTGCAGAACTGGGGTTTTGGCCCACTGCCCTCTAAACAGCAGGCCTGCAGCGTCTATCCTACACATGGGCAGCCGACCCCATCCACCTAATTATAGCCAGCACTTAGTTCCAGCCCAAAGGCCCACAAAGGGCATGGCCTGGGCAGAGCAGGGGTGCCAGCACTGGGGCTCTTCCTCCAGTGCTTACTTAGAAAACCTGCTCACTTACAGACCAACTTTTAATTACTCTACAGCCCAACCAATACTTGTAAGCTTATAGACACCTTTTCTTCATGAAATTAATTAAAGAAAGTTTGTAAGGAATTAGTCCAAATGTTTCAAAGAAATGTACGGCAGTTACCAAATTGTTGCCTAATTATTTTTGAACTCTTGCTGTGCACATATTAAAAGAATATTTTTCTTATTTACTATGGCTTGGGGGAGAAGTATGATTTCTCTTTCCAGTAAATCAATTGTTTACTGAGACTAATGCTGAGTTTCAAATTAAAACCTAAATATTTACCTAAAACAAAAATACAGTCTTCCAAAGAGAATTTAGATTGCTTCTTGTTTGCAAGATATTGATTGTTAAATGAGTTGCCTGGGTAAAGGTGACAGCTTTATGAATTGATAGAGTTGTCCAAACAAGGCTAAGTAATGAGCAGAGAAACACCTTTTCAATCCTGCTTTACATAATATGACAAATACCTTGCCCTCCCCCGCCCCACGACACACACACACACACAAACACAGACACACTCACACAGACACACACACACAAATACACATGCATATATCCATTTTGCATATATCAATTTTGTTGGATTCAGTGGTAGTAGGGTATTGTCTGAGAATGATGAAATAAATAATGTGAGATAGATGCAAGACCATGTTTTAACAATGATATGATGGCTGTGGAAGGAATATGTGTGTGTGTGTGTGCGCGCGTGTGTGTGTGTGCGCGTGTGTGTGTGCGTGTGCGCGCGTGTGTGTGCGCGCGTGCGTGTGCGCGCGTGCGTGTGTGTGTGTGTGTGTGTGATTGAATCTATGAGAGAAGGTGAGATATTGTTCTGCTTATGGTAGAGAGTGTGGGTTTGAATGGTTGGAGTGCTTTATCCTTTGTAAGTGATGGTGGTGTAAGCATAACAGTGCTTGCCTGTATGTGTGTGTTTGTGTACTATGAGAAACATGTGCACTGTAGGAGCTGTTTGAATGTCTCATGCTGTTAGCGCCAGCGTGTCTTTACCCATACAGGCACAAAGAACAGAAAAACCCCAACACATCAGCCACTACCTTCACCTTTCAAAGCAATACAGCAGGTGCTGAGTGCCTGAGTGTGGAATCCTACCATAGAGCTCAGTGCAAAATACATTAAGACAGAATATCGATCAAAACAGGGCCTGAGTAAGATCAGCAGGGCTAGCCATAAAATCAGAAAGGTTGCATGTGTGTTTTTTCTGCCTCACTGTTTCACCATGGCAGGAGTTTGTGGTTCTTGTATGTAAGCAGAGATCAGTTTATTTGGTTTACTCAACCTCCAGCAAGTCAGTCGATATGGAATGTGAGCGTGTGTGTGTGTGTGTGTGTGTGTTTTTGACCATAGCATTCTGACACATGATTAATGGGGTGTTAGCTCGAGCCTGCCCCTTCTCCTCTGTCCTCTTGGTGGCCTCTGTCCTTCCCTCTCGCTCACTTTGTCTTTCGCCCTCATTACTTTCCAACCTTTCGCTCTCTCTTTCTCCATGCCTCTCTTTTGACTCTTCCGTTTATTCCCACAGATGTTTCAACCTTCTCTATTTCTTCTATTCCTCTTTGCCCTTTCTTTATCTTGAGACCTCCTTCCCTTTTCGTTCTCACCTGTTTCTCATTCCTTTTCCATTCTTTCTCTCTCTGTCTCTCTCTCTTTCTCTGTCTCTCCCCTTTCTTTAGCTTATTTAATTATAGAGTCAATCATGTTAGATTTCCCAGACAATGCCTTTAAAAGGTTGCTCAGTAAAGAGCACGGTAGGGCTCTGTGGATGTCTTAATGAAGTTTAACCCTCTCGGCTGGCCCCTGGCTCTGCCTCAGCTAATGATGGATTGAAGCTAAATCTTTGGAGGATTTCTCAAGCAGGCATGACCTCATAAAATATCAGTCATGGCTGTAATCATTGCCATGGTACCAATTGCTTTCTCTTATTGCTTAGGAATCCTATCTTAGCAACTCGTGTTTTTCCCAGTCCATTGGAAGGTGGTTAATTCTGAGAAAAAATTATGCCTCCATTCAGGTGCTTGTAAATGGCTTTATCTAGTAATGTGATCTTAAAATCTTATATGGGTTTGTTACCCATGAAATAATTGCCAAAATTTGGTTCAATTTGTTTTTGGGTTTTTTTTAGATGTTGAAAGTGGATAATTAAATTATTTAATATCATTATTATGATCATACAGTCTAATTTCTATGTTCTGTCAGCATTTTCCATTCAACTGTCAAGTCAGTTTATTTGCATTCCCATTTACAGATAAATTTTCTGTGCCCTTCTGCTCAGTAAGATGGACCCTTCACATGCATTTGAGTCACCGTAATCAGGTTTTACCGCAGCTGGTGTGGCGCTGTAACTCGCTGCAAGGGCGGCGACCCCAGAGTGAGGGAGAGGCGTGCAGAATAAACACGAGCATGGCTTATCGCCTGTAATCGCTGGCGCTGGCGAGCAGTGACATTCAGCTCTGCGTCCTCCTGCGCGTTTGGACAGCACATTCATCACCACAGGGGTTATGACGCTACCTTCACCCTTATTGGATCATCTCTCTCTCCGCTGCAGCCTCAACAGCTCCCACTCCATCTCTCTCTCGCTCCCTCTTCCAGCCTTCCTCCTCCCCTGCCCTGCTTGGGTTTCTCTGTCTTAGTTTAGGAGTCCCTGTTAACATCATTACTCACTCTTGGAGCATCTCTGTTCCTCTCTGTGTGGCTGCACTGATCTGCTCACGTGCTGCGGCAGACGTGCCGTGATGCGTTGTCCGTCCTCTTGCAGGCAGCTCAGTAAGCTTGCGTTAATTAGCCTGCAAATTGGACAAATTTACGCTTTTCTGTCTGCCAATACCTTTCTTTATTGGCCATTTATCCCTGAGGTTATTCTGACCACAGTTTACAGCGAGGATGAAGTGGACTGTACAGTCCTGTCCCTCTCAGAGCAGTCCAGTAATGCAGGCTAAAGGGAAGAACAGGGCGATTAAGATACCACACAGACCCTGGGAGCTCAGTAGCACTATGTGATTCAGAAAGACTGATTATTGGTGCATATCTCCTAGCAATCCGCTTCTGATGTGTTTTTGAATCACATTTATTTATTTATGTTTTTCACTATCATCCCTCACACTGTGGAGAATCAGAATTTTCTAGTCACGCTAGACATCTTTTCAAAAAATAATACTTTTTTTTTTTTTTTACAATATAAAATGCATAATATAACCTTGAAAACCCAAATGTACGACTATTGCCCTTTACACAGTGTTACAGAAGTAACACATGAAAGAAATAACAGCAAACAACTGGGAAGCACATCACTCAAAATGATGAATGTTACGCTGCATCCTAACATCAGCTTCTAATCATCGTCTGCGCTGAAATAAAGCTGTCCAAGCTTCAGAAGGGTCTCTTTGAACTGCCGTGTGAGAAAGAGAAATGGCCAGTTAGGGTGCTTGGCTCTACACGCCTACTCCGCTGCGCTCACACTCTCCAATAATCCTCTAACCCCCTGGCCTCCGTGGAGGCCCTGGCCCCCTAGAGAGACATGATTGAGAGCCACACTGTACGTCTACGCTCAGATGTGTCTGCCTTAATGTCTCCCTCTCAGCCTCCCACAGCCTACTGTAGATTTTTGCTCTCCTCTCTCTCGCTCTCTCTCTCGTTCTTTTTTTCTCCCCTCTCTTACTACCCTTCTCAACTCCTCCGTGCAAATCCTTTCAATTCAGTTCAGGTCACTTTGATTTAAAATAATAAATGACAGATGATGGCATTATTTAAAAAGCCAAATTGGGAAGACATTTCAGTTCTGCTGTGTGTTGTTAATATTGCTACTCTGTACACACACATGCGGTCATAGGCTATGTTTTTAATAATACGAATATATCACATCTTTTAGAATTACATATTTTTAATAGTACCTGTGGGAGTGGGAGGGTCTTCTGCTGGGCTAAATTGAAAATGTTTACTCAGCTGAGGGATGTTTAGAATTAGACCGTTTTTATTTCTCTAAATAGGCCTCTCTAGTATTCTGAGGTTTCTCAGCATGAAGGAGAATGTTCACTTCATTCATTCATGACCATATATTCTGGTCTTTATTTTTTTATGAGTAATCATAACTTTTTGTGACCTTTCTATGGCTCATCTGCAGGAACTGTGCTTGGTTAAGATGTCTCTCTACTCTGTATGGCTGAGATGCAGAGCTGCCTGTGCAGTTTATTTTTTTATCATTTGTGATTTTGTATTATAGCCAGTGTATTTCAACCATTTTCCTTTTTTTCCCTATGGTGTACTTTATCCTTGCTTGAGTTTGTGCAGCAGTGCTTCTGTGAAGAGGTTGTCTGTTAGGGATTAGGGAGTTCATTTCAAAATAAGGTCACAGAAGGGATTGGTTTTAGGCCTGACCCTTTCCATTTTGTGGGCTTCAAACCACTGCACATTACATTAAGATTGTAAAATTTGTGGTGGTGTTTGTTGATTAGTTTGTTTTTATTTTGAGCATATTTCTATAGTTTCCTGCAGGTAGTGAGTCTGTGTGGGTGTCGGTGCTTGTCTTGTTTATAGCGGTCATGCTTACTGAGTAAACCCCACACTTCACAGTCACAGAGTGCATTGTAATACTATAATAAAAATCATTCCAAAGTTTCATTTGGGATATTGACTTAGTGGAAATTTATTTTAAATAAAAGCAAATTTATTGCATTCACTGCCAGGTCAAAGTTTCCTGAGGCACTGATTTTCAGCCTGCCATCATCATAATGTAATAAATATTTCAGTGCTTAGAGTCTGGTTTGCTGAGATCTGCCTTTCCCTGTCTTGTTTGTTTAACTTGTTCATGTATTTGGCCTCTTTCACCTGTGTGCCTGTGGCCCAAGCCTCCCATTGTTTTGTGAAACAGCTCTGCTAAAAGCCCTGCTCTCTCTCTCTCTCTCTCTCTCTCTCTCTCTCTCTCTCTCTCTCACACTCTCTATAGCCTTCTCTCTCACACCTCAGAACAGCCCAGCTAAAGGTGTTTGTCTTTGCTCTGTGATGAGGATTACCTTTCCATCAGGGGAAGAATGAAGTGTGAAAAGCAATCTGAGAAATGGCAGCCATGCTGATTTAAAACTTTGGCGGATGCAATTATGCCAACGACGGCTCATTTTTGACCTTATCCTTCGGCGCTCTAGATGGGAGCCCACCGTTGCTGTTGTTTGTTTGCCTGGCGTGTATGGCTGAAGCCTCGCCTTGTAAGGTGCCTCGACAGAGCAAACATACCCGGGGCCTTTGCCTACATCTGCTTCTCATGTGTCAAAGACTAAGCAATGAACTCTCCCTGTTTTCTTACTCCTCCCTGTCTTCCCCTTTCTTTGGGTTAGATATTCGTCAGTAGGGTGGGTGCTGGACCAGACCAGTATCTTCGCTTTGGTGGATGCCTTTGTGCAGAGATGTAAAGATCTTCTTGAGGTGAGCAAATATGACATGTACTCAGACTCACTGAGGCCCAGGTCCAGCAGGCTAAACTAGGCCCGTTAACAAGAGCCAGGGCTTATATCTCATAAGGGCTTCTACTTTATATTTATGCAATTTCCTGAGTCAAGGCTTAACACTGTCCTTTCATTTAACCTGTAGAATTGTTTACAGAAGTATTCAGATGCATAAAAATAATGTAATTTCAGCATACCACAAAAATACATATACATTTTAATCCATAAAGAATTTCAAATGAAAAAAAAATCCATAAAGAATTTATATATTATATATATATATATATATATATATATATATATATATATATATATATATATATATATATATATATATATATCTGTGTGTGTGTGTGTGTGTATGTTTAACTCTCAATGGCAAATACTTAATTGAACATAATGTATATGCATACAGAATAATTTGGCTAGTTTGCAAGCAGATATCAAGGGAACATTGATATCTGCACATTACTGTACAGTGCAGTTACAATTACATGTATGGCATTTAGCAGACAGTGTCATACAGAGCAACTTACAAAAGTGCTTTAGTTGTTTACTTAAAGTAGCCTTAGCTAGCACAAATAGGTTAGATTTCCAAAAATACCCTTAACCTAGACACTGCCAGAACCAAGTGTCTGTGCTGAAACCTAGAATGAGAGCTACAAAACAACACAGTTCCATCGAATACAACATCGTACAAGAGCATTTGAATTTAATGTACTAGTACTGCATACTAAAAAGCCAATATGCAGTACAATCAACAGCAGTTGAAGAACAACTCTGAAGGCAGAGTTATAGATATAGATAGTTTCATCAATGTTGCATGGAAAGACCAAATGTAGTTGTGATGACTGAATGACAAAAGTCTGATCATCATGTAACACTAATGCAAGAGCACCACCTCTACTAAGCAGTGATGCACTGAAATGAGAATTCTTGGCTGAAACCAAAATTCAGGACACACTGGGTCAAAACCAAAACCGAAAAAAAAAATGTATTTATTATAAATGTGCCTTTTTGTTTGTCTTTTTAAATTAAACCATACAAACAAAACTATGCTATAATTTTGTAAAAAAAAAAAAAAAAAAATGTAAATACTTTATTGATAATTGATAATCAGTCCTTTCATTGGAATTAAACAATTGACAATCAGTACAAAAGTTAACAAATATTTTAAAATTATTACAGTATTTTCTTCCATCTACAAATGTGACTTAAAGTAATAGTGTTGGGACTCCATTGTTCAAACTGCATTCATCAAAAATATTTATTGTATAAAGAACTCTGGGGGCTTAAACAGCAATAGTGAGCAGTAAAGCAAATAGTAAAGAGAAGATACTGGATAAACTTGGATTGCACTTTTTGCTTCTGTAGTTTACTGTATTCTACATACTGCACAGGATTTCATGATTGAAATGGTGTAGCAGACCTGTAGTTGAGAAATCCTTGAATGTTGTACCTCCTCTTGAAACTTGGCAGGAACAGTGATTTCAAATAACTTTCCTGATGGCCCTCGCAGAAACTGTGAGATGGTTCTACATGGACCACATTTTCCATGTTATTAGTTATTTATTTTCTATCAAAATCTTGAGCGCTCTTGTATTCCCGTAATCTTAAACCGAGAGTGCCATTTTTGGGCATTTTGGTTGAAAATTTTCTGTGTCCAAAATTTCGGTGCATCACTGCTATTCCACTGGTGGCAGAAGCCAAAAGTACCAAAATTGATTAGAAAGAATGCTCTCTTTTGCCTTGGGATACATTCTTGTCATATAGGTAATTAGAAGACCATTGTGATATTACACTACCCTTAGCTTAGTTTGGTACATTTCTTCTCAAATCTCCTTGTTCTTATGTGCTAGACTGCCATGATCTTATTCTCTCTCATGACCCAGTGTCTCAAATGTTACACTTCTAGCATAAACTCCATTTTCCCCTGCTGTTTATTTCTCTCTCTCTCTCTCTCTCTCTCTCGCTCTCTCTTTCTCTCTTTCTTTCTCTCTCAGGTGTGTGAGTGTCAGCAGCAGTTTGCCCGTCGCATGGAGGGTGAGCAGATGCCTTTGCCGTGCTTTGCAGGGCAGCGAGGGGCAGAGGTCACCAGGAACCTGCTGGAGATTGAGGCCACCTTCGACAAGAGTCTGCAGATCCTGCACTCTGTGAGCAAGGGCATTCTGGATGTCAAAAACACCTCCTGGCACGACGACTACAACAGGTAGAGTGTATGTTTGTTTTCAGAAATGTACAAAAATGTCATGACTATGGAGGAAAACCAGAGAAAAACATGGGTAACTACCATAAAAATCTACATGTTAAAATTTTTGAAACTGAAAGGGAAAAAACATTTCTTTTTGATTACTGAGGTCAAGGTTCACACTAGACTTAGGGTTATACTTTAAAATTCTTCATATATATGGCCTTGGTCTCCAAGTTATCCGTGACCTAGGTATTTTTGTACGTGCCTGCCTGACTCCACTGTTAATACCCCCTCCGTACCCATTCTCTGGCCTGACTTCCCTCGCAGTTCCCATGACTTTGGCTCCATGTGAATCTTTGCATACATAATTTACGTGGATGATCGATATGCATATATATGCACCCAATTCAAATGCATGTTGAGTCTAAATATATGAGCTGAACACCACGATTACTGTGCTGTGCTGTGGGTGTACGGGTGGGTGCTTGTGTGCTGGGTAGTTAGTATGTATCTAGTCGGCTGGTTGGGTAGTGCAGGGCAGAGAAGCGTTACTCCCTGTGGGCCCTGTTTCCCCTTATTGCCATTCACAACTGTTTGTGACAGCAGGCAATTTGGCTCTTCATCTGAATGCTATCATGAGCAGTGGACAGGCTGTGTGGGTGTGGGTGCATACGCATGTAGGGATGTGTGTGTGTGTGTGTGTGTGTGTGTGTGTGGATTGGCTCTTGGCCTCCAGAGACCGCTGGTCTCCTGGCTCACCCTCCCTGCTGTCGGACCTTGGGAGAGCGATCGGTGTGCGTTTGTGCCTGACGGACAAGATGATGGATTGGGGTCGAGGGAGGTCGAAGGGTTGGGATGTTGTTGCCAAGACAAACAGCTGTGCTTGTGTCTAGGGCAGGTGTTTCATAGGGCAGCCGCATATTGAGAGCAGCCACACCAACACCAGGCTTCATTTACGGCCGTGTGCGTGCGTACGTGTGTGTGGGCGTGCCTGCTTGTTTGTTTCTGGCCTTTGTTTGATGCCTTTAAATAGGAGACGCAGGGATTTGTTTGTGGTACACACCGTCAGGGTCTGCCTGCCTCACTCTCTAGTCTTCATACTGTCCTTGGGTTATTGTGTTGCCAACTTTGTTTTGTTTCTTGGTATGAATGGATGGCACAAATTGGTTTTTCAGAACGTCCACATGCTCTCCAGTTCTGTTTGTTTCTCCTCGTTGAGTTTCTTTTCTACAATGTTTCTTTTCCTCACTTTGCAGTCAATGGCATCTTTGGTTGTTTGCACATATGTTTGCGTGTGTGTGTCTGTGCGTCTGCGAGTACAGGTTCCGAGCAGGTGTAAAGGATCTCGAGGTGATGATGCAGAACTTGATCACCTCAGCATTTGAGACAGTCAGTTCCGTGGAGGAAGGTGTTCAACTTCTTGATGTCTTCCAGCACCTGTCTGCTCGAGAGGTCTTACTTCTTTTTACACACACACACACACACACACACACACACACACACACACACACACACACAGCCACACCCACATACACACACAAAACACACACACACACACACAGAGCTGTATAGACTCCACTTGAAACACATGTGCTATAAAAGCAGAAAACTTCTTCCCACCTTTCTCTGAAAATAAAGGAAGCTTTGGTTGAAGGTATTTAGATATGGTGTCGTATTAACCGGCCTCCTTATCGCTGGGAGGCCACACAGCAGCTCCTGTTCTCTGCCTTGCTTGGACTCTGCCTCAGATCAGCTCTTATTAATGTTCCAGACCCTTTCAGACATAGAGCATGTAGAGCAGGTGTTACTGCCCCATGCACACACACCCTTGGCTTTCTGTTACATGTCATTAGGATCAGTTTACCTCAGTCTAAGGTATTGTCATGGTTTCACTCGCTCTCCATTTCCTTATTTTTCTATCCTTATCTTTCTCTCTTCTGTGTCTCTCTCTCTCTCTCTCTCTCTCTCTCTCTCTCTCTCTCTCTCTCTCAGGCCATTAAGCGGACTATAGACAGAAAGACATTGGATGTGTACTCTCTGTTCAGTAAGGAGTTGTATCTGGTGAATAAGGAGTTGAGCTGCAAGGTGTTCCACACTCCTGCTCACATGCCTTGCAATGCTGCCCAGGCGCACCGGGCCCAGGCACTGCGCCACCGCACAGAGAGACCAATGGAGGTAGGTGTGTGTGTGTGTGTGTGTGTGTGTGTGTGTGTGTGTGTGTGTGTGTGTGTGTGTGTGTGTGTGTGTGTGTGTGTGTGTGTGTAAAAACCTGCGTGAATGCAACATATTGCAGTCACAGAGTTTGACGTCTGGTATGAAGTGCAGTGTTAGGAGCAGATGGATCACTCACTCAAAAGATTGTAGGACATCTGAGGAAGTCATACATAGCCATTCATTCCAGTCCCAGAGCAGCCCTTTGAAGCTACGCATCAGCAGCCCAGAGAGGATGAACCCTCATGCTGTATAATCCCACAGTATAGTCCATAAGGAGACTACGGGAGCCTAATAGCTGGGCCGTACCCAGGGTGTACACAGACTTGGATCAGCCCATGTAGGTGAGCTCTGTGGGACTTTCGCTACAAATGAATTCGATTACTGCCTATCCTCTCCACTGATCTGAGACTGGCCGGTGTCACAGTGCAGCTTAACTGCATTGCAAAGCCATGTAAAGTGTGTGCTGTGGGGATGAGCAGGGCCCAGGGCTGGTGCTGCTGCATTGCTAAGGTTGCTGGTGAGGGGGAGGGGTCTGGGGGGAGGGGACGTGGCCCTGCGCTTGAGCTCAGCCAGGCACCTTCCTGCCTCCCAGGGCCTAACACTATTAAACCCGGCCGCTACTCGCAACACACAACAGTGCCACACCCCTCTCTCTCTCTCTCTCTCTCTCTCTCTCTCTCTCTCTCTCTCTCTCTCTCTCTCTCTTTTCCTCACTCTCTTCCACACTTTCTGTCTTACTCTTCTTTCACTCTCCATCTTTTTTTCTGTCTTTTTTTCTGTCTCTCTCTCTCTCTCCTTCATTGGATCTTTCTCTGTCTCTTTTCTTCGTTTCACTTTCTGCCCCTCTTTCTCTTTTCACTCTCTCTCTCTCTTTCTCTCTGTCTCTCAGTCCCCTCTCCAGCCTCCTAAACCCTCTCAGTTTACTGAGATTGCTGCCTCACCGCTGTGTTTAAATTCAGTTTTCCGCCTTCATTAAGAGCACAATTAAGAACAGGAGAGAGCTTTTATTGTACACAGATATGATTGGTTTGCATTTCCCTGCACATTATAAATGCAAAAAAAAAGCTTCCTCAGAAATAAACAAAAGGCAGGATGCAAAGCTGACTGTTGGCTGTGTGAGGGATTGATCTTGGGGAATTTCTTAGCCTCATGCAGTTTTTAGCTGTGAGATGGTGTGTTTTAGATTTTGCCATTTGGGTCTTGTGTGTGTTTGTCTCACTGAACTTCCTGAGCAAATGTTATTTGTTTGTAAACTGGTGTATTTTGGTTCAGTGCATGGTAAACTTCAATAACTCAGCTGTGTATATGTGTTTATGAGAGCCTGCCTTTTTTGTACAGGATATACAGATTGAGTTTGTTGTGTGCATTTGTATGCATGTATGTGGTGTGTGTGTGTGTGTGTGTGTGTGTGTGTGTGTGTGTGTGTGTGTGTGTGTGTGTGTGTGTGTGTGTGTGTGTGTGCACATGCCCTCCATAGGTCCTGCAGCATGCTTACTTCCTACCCCACACTGGCAGTTGGGAGGAGGCGTGTGTGGCTCACAGACAGCTGGTGCAGCAGCTGGATGAGCTGGTCAGGAGGATGTTCAGTGAGTGGAGCCAGAGCCTGGACCGCCACAGCCTCAAGAGACTGGAGCAGCCGCTCATGGTCCGCTGCAAGGAGAAACCAGGCATGCTGGACGTCAACTTTGACAAGTACGCACCTCCACACACACAACCAGAGAGAAATATACATACACAAGTGCACATACTAAAGCTGCTCACATCATGTCTATATAGCTGGAAGCTGTTAGAACTTGTATATAAAAAGCCAAATTCCTCTTAGGTTCAGCTGCAGTGGACAATGACAATTTTGTCTCAGTTGCATGTGAGTTTGGGTTTTAACTAAGTAGTTGTGGCTGTAGACATCATCAGCTGTGGTTCAAGTTACAGTTACTTACTCTTACACAAACACTCACTCACCTAAATATAAACATGTGTGATTTGGGCACTGGTTCATTTGTAAGAGCCTGGCACTTTTGGGTTGGTTGTGCAGGAACCTCCTGAAGATGTTTAATGAGATTCATTACTGGGAGCGACTGCTGTTTGAGATTCCACACTACGTATCTGAAGTCTACCAGCGCAGAGATGATCTGCGTACTCTGAGGGAGAGTGTGCTGCTGGTGGTTAGAGATTACAACAGGTCTGCACAACTCTAACTAAAGTAACACACACACACACACACATCTAATCATGGGTATATCTCATGTGTATGGGCTTTGTTCTCATATACACAGCCTCTCCTTGCTCCAGTTTGTGGGTGAAGGTTACCACATACCTCCTCTAGCGCATACCACCTGCCTTCCATGTAGCACTGTCAAGTGCCTCAGGGTGCCCGGAGGACAATGCTAAGTGCTTCACTGTGCCCTGCAACTACGCAAATGCCCAGATGACTGGTGCATTACATAGCAAAGGGGAAGACTCTGCAGTCCTTCCGATCCGGAAAACAAGACCAATTGCACATTGCACAGCTGAGATGCGAATCACAGAGGCGACTTGCCTTTCTCCTCTGCCAAGGGCTTCTCCCATGCTCCTGTTTCCTGGGAGGACACAACTATAGCCCTCAGATTATAATAACCCACATCTATCATTACTGAACACTGTGTTCATTTATAGTTATATGGTTATATATTATTTATACAGGCCTTGAAGGTTTTTAGTACATGCATACTTGAGTTCTCTGTAAGCCTTATGCAAACACACACTCTGCCATGAAATGAAATGGTCTTGAATGCACACAAACTCTTCCTCTGGGATTAAACAATTCACTCTCATGCTCCTGACCCATTCAGTAGAGTCCCTTGCTCACACAAGCATTTCAGTGTACATGAACTCTCATATGCACACTCTTATTATGCATCTAGACACACACACACCCCAATACTACTTCAGGGTTAAGTGGTGAATCATCACCAGCAACACTGTCACCACGTTTAAAGCATTATAGAGAATCCAACTGGAAATAAACACTTACCCAACAAAAGTCAAAAGAGCATTTCCCCCTGGACTGCATTCACTTAAAAATACATTCAGCAATGTTGATTAACCAAACATTAAATCACTGTGGTTACTGTGTATATGAAATGGGTTTGCGTAGTTTTGTAAAATGTAGAAAAGACGATGTTTTGCTAATGTGTATAAATCACTAAGTGGAAAAATAACAACAGAATTTATATTTATTTATTTATTTGTTTATAGAAACATGAGCATGCTAACTTTTGCACACACTCACTCAGGATTATTGAGGCCCTTTCCACAGACGCGCTGGGCCTGTTCCGGGACCGGATCCGCTATCTGGATAAAAAGCTCCAGCCGGGCCTGTCCAGACTGTTGTGGTCGTCCAAAGGAGCATCCGGCTTCTTCATCAGCGACTGCAGACTGCATGGCAGCAAGGTCACCAGCCACTAACCCCCTCATGACAAAACAAAGCCGTGCCCTTCACACCCCAACAGATGGCAATGTGATCGCGTGTGCTGCTGCGGAAGACGAGGAGAAGGACTCCGCTAGGGGGATCCTAGAAGTCCGCCTGAAATGAGTTTAGATTTGTCTCAGCACGTGTGCCTGGAGCCTGTCTCTTCCAGGTGGTACTGCTGGACAGTCAGATGAGGTTCAGGAGGCGTACTGTGCAGACAGCCATCGGCTCCAGTGGAAGCAGAGGCCATGTACATAAGTAGCCATTAAAGCTACTTGTATGAAATCAGTAAAGCCCAATTTAAGTCATTTAGTTCAGCTTAGTCAGTTGTAAAGCATAGTGCTGAGGTGAATCAGAGAGTGTAAGAACACTCTGACTAAGAATTAGGTTCAAAGAGCTTGCAGGAAGATGTTCACAGAGGGGATGCATTGAGTGCATTAATAGAACAAGTGGAAAAACCCTTTAAAATTTGTCTCTCAAAAGAAGAAGCAGCAGCTCTGTGGAGATATACACCAACACTTGCACACGAAACAACATGAATGAATGACGCAGTCTCGAGGAAGACCTTTCCTGAAGTTTAATAATATCACAGCTACTTTTACAAATCACTGTGTAGGAGTTGACCAGACACTGATGTGTGTGACTAGTTTACATGAGCGAGGGTTCCCATGTAGTGAAAGGGAAGGAGACTCAGGAGGGCAAGAAACTGAAGTGTTTTTCAGTCTGCAGCAGAAGTGGCATCTGACCTGAATGTCAAACATTTGCACATGTAGCACATTTAGCCTGGGTCTTTGTCAGATGTACAACTACCATGTGCATACAGGAATGAAGAGGATCAGCGAGTCCCTTTCTGTTTTAGGAAGGACTGTGATGCATAGTTATCCATTTTTGCATCCCATTAATGCTTTTGTCAAATTCTTTCATTGTGACACATTTCTATGCTATAGTAGATTTGCAGTGTCATTGCCATGGCCATCAGAAACATATTAACCAGAGATGTGTGTCTACTGTGGCTGTCTGCCCATCATCCAGATTCTATATTAAGCAGTAATATATTATAAAATGGCATTGGCCTCGAGTGATGTGGTAAACACACACACACACACACACACACACACACACACACACACACACAAGATGAGGGATCCTCAGTAATAGATGCAACACATGCACTGCTCAGCAAAAAAAAAACAAAAAAGCATCAGCATCCTCAATGAGAGGCAGCCAGCCTTGGTGCAGTGCCATGGCCTGACTGCTCTCTCTGTCTCTCCTTCTCTCGCCCTCTCTCTCTCACTCTGCTAGTGAGTGTGTGTCATTGAAAGTGAGCTGTGTGTATGTGTGTGTGTGGAGTGGGGTAGGGTGTGGGCAGGGGTGGGGGGGGGTCAGGATCTCGTCAAATTCTGTGTCAGACATTGGTGGAGCCCAAAGTCAAGAGCTGGCAGCAGCTTAGTGGTGAAAGAGTGTGGATAGTACAGGAGTACTGTCTAACACATCTGAGCTGACATGATGGAGAAGAGGTTTGGAAACCACATGGTCACATTACACACATACACACACACTCACACTTTCACACAAACACGTACGGTAGACTTCACACTTGCACTCACATGCTAACACACACACACAAACGCCCGGTAGAACACAGATAGATTCTACCATCTTCTCCCTTTGAGGCTTATTCCATGCTGCGTTCTTTATCCTGTGAAAGCCATGAAATCCAGATATGTGGGCTTGGTTCTGGAGCTGGGGGTGAGAGGGAGATTACTCTTCATATGAGATGGGCCCGGGTTTAGTCAAAAAAAAAACACCCCACTCTGAACCGTCTGAACAGCATCTCAGTAACACCAAACCTCCACAGACTGCACGAGGAGTGGCTGGCTATGGAAAGCCTGATACTTTAAGGATAAGGCCTGTCTCCTTTGATTTGAGGCATACCATGTGGATGAGTGCAGGAGCTGGAAATGATATGCTTCCAGTGTAATGTGCACAGTTAAAATAAAGGAGACACAGACTGCAGATAAATCCTATAGGAAAGCTTGTGTAGTGAATGTCAATGTAGATTATTTTACTTTCCCCCTCTTTCTATCTTCTCTTTTCTTCTCTTTTCTTCTCTTCTCTTCTACTCCTACAGGTGCAGTTAATGGTAGATGAGTATAAGGCTGCTAACCTGGCTATCTCTAAGCACTGTGCTGAGATGAGAGAGTTACTGCTGGTGCGTGTGGATGGCAGGACAGTGTACAGAGACCTGGAGTTTGAGGAGGACCAGCAGAGCCATCAGCAGAGCCAGCTGCTCCGACTCCAAGCTGAACATCACGACATCGTCAGCATCTTGAACCGGGTCTACGAGACCTTCCGCACTGATGGGCCAGAGGTCACTTCTTCTCTTTTTTATGTAATCAACTTTGTGTGCAGCATGCTCATAAACTGGGGAGTATTTATGCATTTGTTATGTGTTCACAGGTGCATGCCTCTCCAGCGTGTGTGTGTGTGTGTGTGTGTGTGTCTGGCAGATGATGCTACTGTGTAAATGTGTGTGCATTCAGAACAGGTGTGACATAGTGTGTGTGTGTGTGTGTGTGTTCAGGTGCAGCAACACTGGGTGACATACACTGAGAAGATAGACCGTATGGTGGAGGAGTCTTTGCGTCTGAACATTAAGTGGTCCCTGCTGGAACTCTGTAAAGCAATCAATGGAGACAGCAAGACTTCTCCTAACCCTCTATTCAGAGTACAGGTGGTTTTGAGACAGGATATGCCAGGGTCTCCTCCTCAGGTGCACACACATACACCATACAGTACAAAAAACATGAACTATTAATGAATATGTTGTCGCAAAGTGCACTGACCTGGTAATAGATACAGTAGATATAGCAGCTGACTCATTCGCTCACGCACATTTTTCTAGCATATCAGAGGGTATCAGAGGTTGCAGGCAGACCTAAACACTTCTTCACTTTCACATACCATATTTCTCAGCCACACTTACACAGATAACAGTGTTTCTTTAAAAGGATCACCAACGTCACATTTATTTAACTACAACCCTGATAGGTCTGAGACAAACTCAAAGTCTCCGTGGCCATGGGGTCAAAAAACTGCTTTACTTACAAAACAGAGCGAGCCAACTGTGTCCTTGTCTCATATGTACAGATCTGCTGGCCATGTAGTTTACATACAGCTTATGCACAGGGCCACAGTCCAGCAAAAGGGCACCCAAAACACTCCAGCCTCAATAAATCACCAAATAAATGCTACACTGCCTGTATCAGCATAGCTGCACCGTACACACCCACATGAGGAAATGTTAAACATATACCTCTCCCTGAGGCCTACATGTATATATTTGATCAGAAATCTGTAGAATATAATGTGAAAGTAATGCCTGGTCAGCTAAAATATGGAATAGAGAGAAAGAGAAGGAGGGAGAGAAAAAGAGATGTAATGTAACTTTCTTGAACTTTACTGACAGCGTTATTAGGTTCATTTTTTTGTGCTGGACAGAGCTGACATGGAACATGGGCAAAGTGGTCACAATACCAAAAGTAAATGTATTACTATAGAACTAGCTCACGTCAGACAGTGTTACAGCCTTCTCTGTGTGTGTGTTTTGTGCATCATTTCCAGATGGAGTTTTCCCCCTCTCTGCAGAAACTGGCTCAGATAGTGACCAGTATCAGCTCCCAGTTTATCAGTACTGTCTCGGTGTTCAAACGGCTTCCTGACCTGCTCACGCACAAGCGCTCACAGAGAAAACCTATCCACAATATCATCGGTACGGTCCCTTTTCCTTCATTCACATCTGTCCTTCTTTTCCGACCTTCATCCGTCCCTCCATCCCTCCCTCTGTTCCCTTTCCCAGTTTAAGTCTGCTCAGGCTTCATTTTTCCCGTTGTTTCTCTTTTGAAGACATTGCAAATGAACCTCCATTGTACTACCCCCCACTCAGACGCCCATGCCTTACATGTCCTAGCTTGGACCCTGTGCGATCCTGCTGCCCTCGTCCCCAGGCTCCTTTTCACCTTCATCTCTTCCCTCTTCACTGTGCTCCATCTCGTTCTCCTGCTCGCTCCCCTTCACTCACTGTGAGCCTTAATGGCTCACTCAGCTTCCTCGGACTCTGCATTCATGCTACTGGACAATAGAGCTTTTGTTAGGACAGACAAAGCTGATTATCTCCAATTGCTGTGGAAGGTACAGCGCCTTGCGCAGGGTTTATTTTCTATGATGTCCGTTAAACATGAAGTAGATTCAGCATGTGCAAACCTTTGTCAAAGGTCTGTTTCTCTCTCTCTCTCTCTCTCTCTCTCTCTCTCTGTCTCCCTCTCTCTCTCTCTGCCTCCTACAGAGCAGGACGAGGAGATCTGTAAGATCCAGGCTGCAGTATCTGCAGGCATGTCGGCTAACGCGGCTCACCTGCAGGCCTACCTGAAGACCTGGGACAAGCACCGCAAGATCTGGGAGATCAACAAAGACTCCTTCATCCGCCGCTACCAGCGTGTCAACTACCCCGTGTCGTCCTTCGACGCTGACATAGCCAGGTCGCTCCTGCGCTCTCCCGTTCTCTCATGGCCCTCTCTGCTTCCCTCCGCTTCTTTTTCCCTCTCAGTCCCCTCTTTTCCTTACTGGGATCACTTCACCTGGTTCTTGGAACGTCGTGCACTTCAACTGGCCTTGTGTTTGTCAGCACCTTCCCGTCAGCCCACGTTCTTGCTGTCCGCCTCCCGTTTATTCCTAACTGTGATCTTAAAAACCCTTTTGCCCCACCTTTTGCCCCACAAGGAGTCAGGAGTAGATGAATAACACTAGCCTATAGATTTTTATCCACACAGTCTCGCATATAAATCATCACCATGTTAATGTGGGTGGTGTGTGTGCTTTTTGTGTGCATGCGCACACGTGTGTTAGTTCGTCACATCAATGAAACACGTACACATTTGTGTGTTGTACAGAGGAGGCTTAATGAGCATGCTCAAGCATTAATTACCTTCTGCTGCATCAGGTCCATTTTGCCTTTGCTCATCTAGTTCTTTGCCCTTTAAAACTCATCAGTATTATGAAAAATTTTGCCCCCCCCCCAATATGTTTGCCCCCACCCCCACCCCAAGCAGGCACAAATGCCTATGTTGTTTTCATACACAGCCATTTGTTTTTTCTTGCCCTTTAGGCTTTTTCATGCTGTCGTCACACATTTCAAATCTAGGCTCATTCACACTTACAAATGGAGCACGTGTTTTCTCTCCCTCTCGCCATTCTGTCTTGCTCGCTTTTTCTCTCACTTGCTCTTTGCAGGTACACAGAAGTGGCAAATAATGTCCAGAAGGAGGAGACAGTGCTGAATGTGCAGTTTGTGCTGCTGGACTGCGCCCCGCTGAAATTCTCACTGGTGCAGCACTGTAATGAATGGCAGGGCAAATTCACCCAGCTCCTCAGCCTTATGGCTAGCACCAGACTCAGAGAGCTGCACTGCTTCCTGCAGGACAATGCACAGAGGTGTGTGTGTGTGTGTGTGTGTGCCTGTGTGTGTGTGTCTGTGAGTGTGTGTATGGACAGATGCATGTACATGTGTGGCTCTTGTATTACAGTAATGTCCATAAATGTTTCAGGTTATGTGTATTAGATAATAACAAATGCATTATTGTGTGTGTGTGTGTGTGTGTGAGATCAGACTTTCTCAGTCTCCTCAGACTCTGGTAGAACTGGGTGAGAGCCTGAAGCTGCTAGAGACTTTGCAGGGAGATGTGAGTAAGATCGAGAGCCAGATTCCTCCAATCCATGAACAGTTTGCCATCCTAGAGAAATATGAAGTCACCGTGGAACAAGACGTGAGTGTCACAGAGAGCATCTTAAATATTTTCACATACTCAGGAATCCTGACACATATTCATCTATTTCAAACAAGTATTCTTACTTCATCTATTTTCTTTTTTTCTGTGTTTTTGTGCTTATATTTTGTACCTTTTTATGTCTCTCTCCCTCTAACACAAATACATACATACATACACACACTGTCTCGCTCTATCCCCTCTATGGCTTTGTCTTTTTCCTCTATCTCTCTCTCTCTCTCTCTCTCTCTCTCTCTCTCTCTGTCTCTGACTCTCTCTGCAGATTCAGGAAATGCTGGAGGCTCTGAACGGGGAGTGGCTGTGGTTCCAGCAGGTATTGATTGACAGTGACATCATGCTGAAGAAAACCAAGGACAAGTTCAAGAGCAGTCTCATCTTCTCTGCTGAGGAGTTCAAAAAAAAGATGCAGACCACCTTGCAGGACTTCAGCAGTGCAGGTAATACACACCATGCACACACACACACATACACACACACACACACACACACACACACACACACACGCACACACACAGACACTCAGGCAATAATGGAACCCTCTTGTGCTAAAGTCCATCTCTAGTATTCTGCAAACGTACAGACACACTGTGGCCGGTTGAGAAAGCAGAGTGTTGCTGTGGGCTGTCGGAGAGAGGAGGCTGTGGTTATCTGTGCTGCTCTGAGAGAGGCACGTCTGGCAGGCCGGTAGCCAGCGGTGGCTCCACTCTCCCACTGAGCTCTTCTTATCTCTGCTGGGCTCTGCAGCTGGAGGTCACCCCTCTGCATGGGCCCTGCTGAAGGCTTCCTATCCCAGCATCCGCGTGGGGCCCAGACAGTTGTGGGGGTGGGAGAACCATTCACCCCACACAGGCAAACGAACACGCTGGAGCCAATTAAGTGTGCTGTAATTCTTCACGTGCTACAGCAGCTCACTGCTGTCGGGATGAGAAGCAGTCATGCTGACAGATCTTCTTTGGCGTATTCTCTCTCTCTCTTCCTCCCTCTCCCCCTGCCCCCCCCCTCGTGCTCTCTCTCTCTCTCTCTCTCTCTCTCTCTCTCTCTCTCTCTCTATATATATATATATATATATATATATATATATATATATATATATATATATATTTTTCTTTTTGTGTTTCTCTCTCGTTCTCCATCCTTTTATTTCTCTCACAGACTGTCGGGTCTCTCTGCACGTTTTCCTCCCTCATCGTGCATTCTGAGTGCTCCTTCCGTGCCATCTCCCCTGCGCCCCTCCTCCTCTCGCTCTTCTGTTGTTTATCCCCTATTTATTTTTGACTTCTATTAAAATTAGATTGAAAAGCTCCTGTTTCCTTGCTCATGTTCATCACCGCCTCGCCACAGGACTTGCAACAAAGTTGTGCCGTGTCAGAGAGTATGAAAGAGGACAAAGCTCCTGTCCTACTTTTCCTCCCCTGTTACTGTCATCCCTCTCTGTTATTTCCCTCCTTCAGTCATGGTTCCCCAGCCTCCTTCTCTCCTCCTCCCATGCTTCTATCTTTCACTTGCTAGGGAGTGACTGTAGGTAGCTGTGTGAAGTTTCTTGTCTTTTACTCCTCTGCGCGCTTTCCGCTTTTATTTTCTCTTCAGTATGAATTTAAAGTTTTTTCCTTAGCTCTCTTCATCTCTGATGAAGTTTTGGTTTCAGAAACGAGCCCAATTTCTTTAAACCTGCTACACGGCATAAGTGTTACGTGAACACGGATGATGTTTGCCCGCATTATTTCCCACAATCCCTTGCTCTTGCAAAGGACAGTGGCAGCTTCAACTTGTTGAGGAGCCTGGGATTGTTTGGATTGTTCTGGAAAACAATGGCCACCTCCAGTAGGTTAATGAGGCCAGGAAGCTGCTTTGTGCAGAATGAAATTAGTATTCCAGACAGAGCCACAGTCTCAGAAATATCAGAGTCATTCAGGCTTACTCTCACTGCACACTACTGTCAAGGTGCCCCCTCAAAATCTCATCTACGCTTCTGTATAGATTAACTTACATAACTATCATTTACTCTGTTAACGATCAAAAACTTGAACTACTCATCACTGGTCAGTGGCAATAATGGCAATTTGTTTAAACTGGTAATGCCAAAAAGGGCAACTTGTAAGCCTGGCTTTTTGACTAAGCTCATTATAAACCTAGTCACACAGGCTGACATCAGTAGTAGAACAGCACTGAGAGGAAAGACCCAACAGAACCTGCATATTCACAATGGATAAGAGTCTACAGTACAGTGTGTCTCCATGAAGAGGGACTTTGTGTGTGTGTGTGTGTGTGTGTGTGTGTGTGTGTGTGTGTGTGTGTGTGTGTGGGTGTGCTTGTCGGTGTGTGTGTGTGTGTGTGTGTGTTTTAGTCCTGTGACAAATAGGGTTATGGGGAGGAGAAGATCAAATATCTAATAACTCATAGCTGTGACATAGGCTGTGGGAGGTAGGGCCAAAATGGAGAACTGGGTCTGTGCCAAAACGCCTCTGTCTGTTAGTCTATCTGTAGGTTTCTCTCTCTCTCTCTCTCTCTCTCTCTCTCTCTCTCTCTCTCTCTCTCTCTTGCTACTTCTCTTTCTCACTGAGCAGGCATATAGCCTTACCTCATCATAACTAGTAGTGATAGTTTTCAAAAAGTTTCATCCATCTTTGAAATGTCTTTGTATTATAATTCTTTTGGGAAATCAGACCCTACTCAGTCCAACTATTAAACTGCGTAAAACAAAACAAAGCAAAGCAGGTGTGTTAAACCAGGTGTGTGTGTGTGTGTGTGTGTGTGTGTGTGTGTGTAGGTCCCTTTGGCAGTAATGTAAGCTCTGAGGCAGCCCTTGAGCAGATCGCTGTACTGCAAGTCCAGCTGGAATCTCTAAAGGAGGAGGAAGGCACAATAAGGCACGGCCTCAGCATCTTCAAGATTGAACAGCCCACTTCCAAAGACATCCAGAGCCTGGAGAAGGTGCACGTTAATTACTATTACTATAAAGCCACTCATGTAAAACATTACATCACAGTACACATGCACGGTACAGCTGTCTTGATTATACAGCAGTGCTGTTTCAAGGAAGCAGTTCAGGGAAGTCTCAGAGAACTTTATTGTTGCCTGCCTTTGAAATCATTATTTCTTCTGCAGCACATATATGTGTGTGTGTGTGTGTGTGTGTGTGCGTGTAGGATCTAGACCATCTGCAGCAGGTATGGGAGATCTCTCAGCAGTGGGATGCTCACTGGAATGAATGGAAGACTGGCGAGTTTGCCCTTCTACAGACAGAGAACATGGAAAACACAGCACAAACCATGTTCAAGAAACTCCACAAACTTAGCAGAGATCTTAAGGCGAGTATTTATTCCACTCTCCACAGCCCCTATCTCTTAAATTTGTAGTTTTCGATGAAATTTCGAGTTTCGTGAGTCATTTCAAAGAGATTTCTAAAATAGTTGATCTTTAGTTAGGTTTTTCTTTTAGCTTCTTGTTCACTCCTTATTCACAAACAGAGTTGGCCCCCTACCAAGACACACCACGCCAACATCTTCTGTTGCATTTGGGCCAGAGTACCTTCCACCCACTTCCCCCTTAACACACACTCCAGACTCTGCCTAACTCATGATAGGCACTCTTTTGTTTAGCTAATTATCCTCTAAAGCTAATTTAGTTTCACTTCTCAGTAACTTCACTGTCATTAGTCTGTCATTAGCTTTAAGCAGATTAGAAACACCTGCTTGATTGAAGCCCCCTGGGTGCACTTTTAAACTGACTGGGGATCAGTGGATCATGGCACAATGCTCAGCTCTTAATGATTTACCCTGCAGTGGGATAGTGATGATTAAAGTATGTGTGAAGAGACTGATGGTCTTGTGTAAGTGGCCTTTTGAAGGACTATTTTACAGTGGAGTCTGATGTTGGGGTGTCCTTGTAGGATAAACAATGGGATATAGTGGAGTTCTCCAAGAACAGGATTGAGCAGTTCAAGAGAACTATTCCACTAATCTTGGACCTGAGGAATCCAGCCATGAGGGAGAGGTAAGGAAGATACACACACACACACACACACACACACACACACACACACACACACACACACACACACACACACACACACACACACACACACACACACACACACAGGTGTCACTATCATTATCCTGACTGGTTATCTTCCAGGCACTCTGGCTCCCTGATGTGCCTTTACACTTTCAGTCAAATAAGCCCACATCCGTCCTGTCACCCGTTGTGTGTGGGAATCCATTTCCCCTCCCATCTGTGTAGAGCACTTACTCATGGAGCATCTGATCAGGGCTTGGTTGAGAGGTCAGACCTACAACAGATGCAGCCAGGGCCTGGGCCAAGTGAGCTGTTCTCAGATCAGCGATTCCCTTCTCTCCTGTCAGTTAAAGCTCACTCACTCTCCCTGCCACTGCTTCTCTCCCACCCATCACTATCTCCTGCTGTCCGTATGAAGACAAAATGACGCGTCTTCCTATCGACACGCTAGCCATTTTTTCCCCAGGACCCTGTCACACTTCCTGTCTGTTCTCAGACCGGCCGCAGTGCTCCCAAAACAACAGCCCATCCGGCACGATCAGACCTGTTTTGACAGCCCCGGCAGAGACAGCCCAAACGGCCTCAGATCCCCCCCTGATAGCAGGCAGTTAATCACCACTGATGTAACCCTCTGCAAGATGCTCCCTAGCATCCTCAGTTAGCCTAGGGTGCACGCCAGGGGAAACGGAGGAAAATAAACATAAGAGCATCTGATGTCATGGAGCGACAGAATGAGAGAGGCAGAGGAAGAGGGCAAAGGAGGAGCTCGGCTGGGCGAACTCCTCCCAGACGGCCCAGGCCAAACGTCAACGGCGCGTGAGGTTGGCTGAACGTCAGCTCAACATGAGGAGCATGGGAATGCTGGGAACACACGGCACACTGGTAGCCCTGGAAGATTTCCTTTAACAGAGACATGCCAGATGTGTTGAGTGACTAGAACATGTCCCATCGGTGAACTCTAGCATTTATGAGCTGTCATTGGCTCACACATCTATTGTGGAGACACCTGGCCAGCATTGCTGCTGCCCGTCTGAACATTAAATGTGGACCAGTCTCAGGTGACTGAACACCCTGGAAGGTTTTACACAGAAGATGTCTTTCCCAGCTACTGATATTAACTTAAGCCCATAATTGTTATAGTCTATGCTATAAACCATAATATTTCTCATTTAAACACCCAGTTTTTCTTTTCTAGTATACTGGGGTCGATTCAGGACCAGACTCTGTCCCTTGCAGGTGTTCGCTCTTTCTGTTTTAGCTCATGCGAGTGTTTCTGCATTTCAGGCATTGGAACCAGATCAAGCACGAGGTGCAGCGCTCCTTTGACCAGAACAGTGCGGACTTCACACTGGAGAAGATTGTGGCTCTGGGCCTGGACCAGCATGCCGAGCACATCTATGAGATCTCTACAGCTGCCAGCAAGGAGCTCTCCATAGAGCAGGTAGGGGCAGTGCCCAGCCAGCCACCTACCACCTACCACGTCTGTGTGGACGATATCCTCCTCAAATTTCTCACACCTCCTCAGCTCTCTCGTGCTCTCTTTTTTTTTCTTTTTTCCTCTCTCTCTCTCTCTCTCTCTCTCTCTGTACGTGCTGTTTATTCACACTGGCTCTCTCATCCTGCTCCCACTCTATTTACTGACACTTTCTTTGATGGTGAGGTTAAGCCTCTGTGTGTTGCGCTCCTGCTCTCTGTCCCAGCAGGCAAAGTCCCGTGAGGCTGTTCAAATGAGCGCTGCAAAAGCAAGGTCAGTATTAGAAGGTAGAGGTCACCAGAGAAAGGTCAGCGATGGTACCCTGAGACTAACTGAACATCCTCACACACAGAGGGACCTTGCACTGGCCCCTGTGCAGCTACGGTTCACAATAGACGTGTAGCTGCGAGGGCAGAAAAAAGGGGGAGGGGGGATCTGAGGCTAGACTGTAAAAAAATCTTAGGGTCAGAGCAGCTATCCAATTCTACCGCTGAAAGCAGCTGCGT
Organism: Electrophorus electricus; assembly: GCF_041902795.1. Lineage (NCBI taxonomy): Eukaryota > Metazoa > Chordata > Actinopteri > Gymnotiformes > Gymnotidae > Electrophorus > Electrophorus electricus. The sequence goes on from NC_137509.1 coordinate 8,074,292, forward strand.
GATTGGCCAGGACGGGCGGTGCGTGCTGAGTGCTGTGTTGTGACTGGCTGAGGCAGCTCTCCGAGGGCTGCAGCTGAAGGTCCTCTGTGGCAGCCACGGGGGAAATGAGCCCTGCACTTCATTTCCTGCACCTCCGCCCTCAGTGGGCCTCTGGAGCAGCTTCTCCCTCCGCTGCCCGCCTGTCAGCCCCACTTCACTCTTTCCCTCTCATTTCTCCTCTCTCTCTCTCTCTCTCTCTCTCTCTCTATCTTCTCTTTCTCTTTCTTTGTCTCTCCTCTCGCTCGATGCATCTGTCTCTCGGGATTCGCCAACATGCTTTTCCATGCACACAGAGGTTACAAAAACACAGTTTTAGTGGGTGAGCGGCGGTGGGAGAGCATACCTGTTGGAAGAGTCTTGAGACCCCTGAAGCACAGTGCAGTTCACTTAGAAGTCATGTTAGAGAGAGAGAGAGAGAGAGAGCGAGAGAGAGGACCAGATAGTGAGAGGGAGAGGGAGAGGGAGAGTAAATAGGAAGCGACACGGGTGCATTCCTCCACATGGCTGGTGCTTCTCGAATGAGCTTCCCTGTAATATTTTGTGAAGACAGGACTGCGCTGGTCTTTCAGATCAGTGTCCTCCCTCTGTATCAAGCCTCCTGAGACGTTACCCAAACTGCAGGCTGCCCATCAAGCTCAGCCCCCTCCCGGCACTCAGACGGGAGGAACAGTGTTCCTGTTAACGGGAAAAGAAATCACAGGCCCCTGCTCATGCTCCACTTTGATATTTTCCACAGTCACTGGAGGGAATCACCAAGACCTGGGAAGACACGTGCCTGGACATCATTCCCTACAAAGACAAAGGTCACCACAGGTTGAGGTGAGGAAGGGGAAGACTAAAGGTCGTGGGCTCTGAGGTCAAGAGGTTATAGACACTCAGGTGCTCAGTAAGAGGCAGCTGAGAGAGTTAATGAGGTGATTAGAGCTTACTCCAGTGCTCTTTATTTTAGTAAGCTGGGCTGTATGTCCTTAGGCACCTGATTTAGGGATAGTCATGCTTTAAATGGCAATTAAGGTAAATTGGTACTCAGCACTGTTATCAGCATCTGTTTCCTCAGTTTAGATTTAGAGAAGCCCTAAAGTACACCAGCTAACATGAACCTTTGGATGCAGTAAGTGTCATTAATTCATGTCCGTGATTAATGACAATGGTAATGATGATGTTATTCTGAGGGTCTGCTACCAAAACCAGGAAAACACAGTTATATTTTCCTTCTGGGCCAAAAGTGTAACCAGAGCATAGTGAGACAAGACAGTATACCAGTAGAAGTAGCGAGTAGTCACAGTCTGTTTTTTGGGTAAACAGCTCAAGTTTATTTTTGGTGCTTCAACAGAAACAACAATTCTGATGCCGCCTGTCTCAATAATGCCCTGTTATGACATCCTGTTTGGGGAAAATTGCAACAAATAAAAAGACCACTTACACACACACACACACACACACACACACACACACACACACACACACACACACACACACACACACTGGTGGGCATTCCACCCATCCAAATCAATCATTCCTCACTGTAGGTCGTCTTTGAATGTCTGACCTCTCTTAGTACATGCACACAGCAGCACAACGATTGCTCCCAGGCCCCATGGGCCAAAACAGCCCACGTAGGGGTAATTCTTTTAAAAAGGCAACAATCTAAAACTCTGTGAGGGGACACAGTATGGAGCTATATGTGAGCACGCAAACACACACACACACACACACACACACACACACACACACACACACACACACACACACACACATCTAAACCTGGCCACAGCCACACTGTCTTGTGTACCCAGTCATTACAGTCCTAGCCCTTTAGCAGCGTCCCTCCTTTTTAATTGGAGAGTTGTCCTGATTGACTTTGCTTAATAGATGTATTGAATTATTTTTACCATGGCTTAATTGAACTATAACTTTCATGTGTTCCCAGTCGAAGGGTAATTGGCGGTTTTGTGCGGAGAGGGAAGCCGTCCGCAGAGGGGCCGTTACCAGCTTCATCAGACGCAGCGTTATGGTGCCTTAATGTGAATATATTAGCACCAGAGCAGGCCAGCAGCATAAAACAGACCATTCCTCAATATGATGGAATAGTCCGCTGCAGGGCCAGCACGGCTACATGCAAGAGCGTAGTAATTCATGTGGCATTACAGTATTAGTCTGGGTGGCATACCCACCAGCCCCCTAGGCACACAGAGGGAGGGAGGGAGAGAGGGAGAAAGGAGGAGACAAAGACAGGAAGAGAAAGAGAACGGAGAAATGCAGAAAGCAAATGGCAGTAGGGTGTGAACAGGCCACGCCGTGTGGGTAGTGTAAGTGCTTTTGCAGAGTCCAGCACTGCTCCTTTTACTAAAGCCCTTATCAGTGACCAGGCACCTTGACCTCTCCCTGAAGCACATTACCATCAACACCCGCCAAAACACGGCCAAATTAGGTCAAGGGGCGAAAAGGTCAAGACTCTCTTGAGTAACTAAAACTCATCTATCTCAAAATAAATTCATCCTTTGGGACAAGGAAGAAACCTTGATTTGGATGAGCTCAATTTATGATATTAGCGTTGTGTTGTTTGGTGGGGACCATCAGGGAGTTTCATACAGCACAAGTTAATGCCAGAGCCTGAGAGAAGTCAAGAAGAGAGAAGAGACACTGTATGTAATCTGGTAGAATCATTTGTACAACTAAACTCAATCCCTGGGGTTGAAAGTTTGGTGGAAATGGCCCTGGGCACATGCATATTCAGCTTGAGGCTGTGTGTGTGTGAGCATGGGTGTGTGTGTTTGAGTGTGTGTAAGCACTGGAAATAATGTTGAATGAAGCATTGTTTGTATCATGCTAAAGTCTGTTAGAGTAATGCTCTTGGTTTGGGTAAGTGTATTTTTATCATTGTGTGGGTGAGAAACAGAGCAGGTGAGTGCCGGTGCATGCCCATGTTTTTGCACACTTTCCTTTAAGTGTACAGCATGTGTACTAGGATCTGTGTTTTTAATATATTGTGTATAAGTGTGTCTGTGTGTGTGTGTGTGTGTGTGTGTGTGTGTGGAGATAAATCTGTGTGTATGTGTGTCTTAACATGCAGAGTGTAGGGTGTATGTGTGTGTGTGTGTGTGTGTGTGTGTGTGTTTGTGTGTGTGTGTGTGTGTGATGTGTAAGGCCCTGAAGGCTGAGCTATCTTT
>NC_137509.1:8087500-8127500 GCF_041902795.1 Electrophorus electricus
GCTCTCATCCATGCCCATGGCAGGTAGCCATGCTGCACCGCTACTCCCAGGCCATCAGAGGAAACCTCTCCAAGATCCAGCGCCTCAAGATCGTCGCCTTGGTTACGGTGGAGGTCCATGCCCGCGATGTCATCGACAAACTGGTCAAAGCAGGCTGCTGCGACGTCAATTCCTTCGACTGGCTATGCCAGCTTCGCCTCTACTGGGATAAGGTAGGGGGAGGTGACATGGGGAAATTTAACCCCCTCGGCTAGTCAAACATCCACGTGTGTGTGTGTGTGTGTGTGTGTGTGTGTGTGTGTGCATGCGCGTGTGCACGCAGGAAGTGGACGACTGCATTATCAGGCAAACCAACACACGCTTCCTGTACGGCTACGAGTACCTTGGCAACTCTGGCCGCTTGGTCATCACCCCTCTCACTGACAGGTACCGTAACCATAGCAACATGGCAATCCTCACCTATAAAAGGTAATGGTGGCTGGCCTGGGAGGCGAAGCTTATTGGAGTCCCTGGAGTTGAACGGCCTTCCTGTGCCAGTATTAGGCTGCCTCAACGCACCACTGTCAGCGCTACAGGACGACTCCTCCTGGAGTGTTCATATGCATTTAGATCTTCCCCCACAACCGGTGCAGCCTTTCAACTCTGTGTTAAACTTGAACCATTGTAGGCAAAGAAGGTAAGAAATATCAGCATTGTCCTTCAGCCGGGCAGAAGCAGCTAAATGTGCAATATGTTCTTTCAACCAGGGGCCTTCACAGCAGATTGGAAATTAGTGAGAAGGTGCCTTTACTATGAAAGCAATAGTTCCCTATGTTATTGCAGATATAAATCATACCATTCCCATGATTCAGTCAGTTAATTTGATAATGGATACTACTAACACTCCTATAGTAATCACTTTAATAAAATTAGATTTCTTCAAATAACTCTGATCTTTTGATACATGCTATACAACGAAGTTATCTGTTGCTGTATAGCAGCAGGGGGAGGCAGGATCCACTAGCAGACTGGCCTGTGTTGTTAGTATTACAAACTGATCCAGGATCAGTGGAGTTCCGCCCGCTGCTCCACAGCAAATGTGAAACAGAGGGAGGCAGCCACCTTAATGTTAATTAATGTTGTAAGCTTTAATTTTAATTTCATATCATATGAGAGAGAACAAGAGGAATAAGGACAGAATTGAATGTCTTGAGCTCAGGCTCCAGGACTCCATGTGCAAGCGTTACAATGGGAGCGTGAAGACTCTCACCCACTATAAATTATTCATGGCATGCACATGGGAAGTGAGAGTCAAGAGTCAGTAGCTGATGTTTTTATTGCATCCTTTAGAAAAAGCAAAATAGCACTGAAAGTTCAGCAGCAAAATGTACTTCCATGAAATGACAGAAAACAAATCCTGGCTTATGTTGATGAGCACGTGACATGTTAAACCCACTCAATGACAGGAAGAATGGACTTACTGTTGTCTCTCTGTGTGTGTGTGAGGATGCCTGTCTGTTTTTATGAATTTGTATGTATGGATGTATCTTTGTGGGTACTTGGTGATGGTTCTATTGTGTGCTTGTGAAAGTCTAGTGTGTGTGTGTGTGTGTGTGTGTGTGTGTGTGTGTGTGTGTGTGTGTGTGTGTGTGTGTGTGTGTGTGTGTGTGTGTGTGTGTGTGTGTGTGTGTGTGTGTGTGTGTGTGTGTACTGGGTATGGGCTTAGCACTTAGTCTTTTCCTTGGACTTATTGATTACCTCCTTTACTTTATCCATCTTAGTCCAGCTGTGAGTGGTGAGTTTTGTTAAATGCCATCAGAGACTGGTATTATTATTTGTGTGATTTTATTAACAAATATAAGTAAGTTAGTTATACTGCAATGAAAAATGAAAGCTTATCTTAAACTAGCTTTTGATGCCTGAAGCCAATTTACACACCGGCACATCTGGTCTCTGAGTGCCGCTGCATGATCAAAGTGTAGTCACAGTTGTGTTCCTGCATCGGCCTGTCTGCGCTTGGAGGCGGAGTGAGTACAGCGTGTGTCCTGTTGTTTAGGTGCTACATGACTCTGACCACAGCCCTGTACCTGCACCGTGGGGGCTCCCCTAAAGGTCCTGCCGGCACGGGCAAGACAGAGACGGTGAAGGACCTGGGCAAAGCGCTGGGCATGTACGTCATCGTGGTCAACTGTTCTGACGGCTTGGACTTCAAATCCATGGGCCGCATGTACTCTGGCCTTGCTCAGGTGCATGTTAATAGCATGTAATAAATATTGTATAAACGCTGGGTATGACACACACTGTGAACACCTAATGGACAGTAAGTAAGCAGCCAAGGTGACACTAACTTAATGACTAATGAATTTTAGAAAATGTGTATATGATGAATGACTGTGTGTGTGTGTGTGTGTGTGTGTGTGTGTGTGTGTGTGTGTGTGTGTGTGTGTGTGTGTGTGCGTGTGTGTGTGTTGATTCCCAGACTGGCGCATGGGGCTGTTTTGATGAGTTTAACCGCATTAACATTGAGGTACTGTCAGTAGTGGCCCAGCAGATACTCTCCATCCTCCTAGCTCTGTCTGCAGGTGCCAGCAGTTTCTTCTTTGAGGGCAGAGAGATTTGCCTGACTTGGTCCTGTGGCATCTTCATCACCATGAACCCTGGTACATGCTACTCTCTGACACCATGCATGGAATCATTTTTATTTGTTTACAAGCATTTCTTGTGTTTAAAAAACTGTAGGCGTGTGGTGTGTTGGCGTCAGCATGTATTATGCATCCCCTCATATGTATATGCGTACTTATTAGCATGTATGTGAATGGGGTCTCCTCTAGGCTACGCTGGTCGTACTGAGTTGCCTGATAATCTGAAGTCCATGTTCAGGCCCATCTCTATGGTGGTCCCTGACTCCACCCTCATCGCAGAGATCACTCTCTTTGGAGAAGGCTTCAACAACTGCAAGGTGCCCTCCCATCGTCACTCTGTTAGCAAACACTATGTGGTTGTGATGAGGATCGAGTACTTGAGTATTAAATGTAAAGCCTAAATGTTAAAATGCCTAAATGTTAAAATACCTAAATGTAATGCGGTTAATAATGATTGGTTAGTTTAAAACAAGCAAGTTAGTTGTTTATATCTGGTGCTCACAAGGGTAAAACATAAGTTCACACACTAGCACACAAGTGGCAAAAGAATGTAATTTCTTTGATCCAGATGACATATAGTAGTTAGTAAATTTGGTATTATAAATGATAGCAAATCCTTATTAGGTTAGTGTTGTATTGCTGTAACTCTATTATCCCTTTTACCCTTTAAAGATCACTTAAAAAAACTCATATAGATATCCTTAATGGCTTTTATAAGAAGAGATGATTGGACAACTTTGAGAAAGAAAAAAGGAGTTCCTTTTCTAGGGCTATTGACTAAATCTGCTTTTCACAGGAAGTTAAGCCAGCCTGTGCTATTGTCCATTACTGTGTATTAAGACAGGCCCAAAGGTCATGAATACAATTAGATCATTATCAGAAAGAGAGAGGTGGACAGCACATTGGTATTAAATTCAGCTTTGGAGCTGGGCAGGATTGGATCAGATAGACAAACACAGATGAGGCCAGTCACACACACACACACACACACACACACACACACACACACGCATACACACACGCACACACACACACACACACACACACACACACACACACACACACACACACACACACACACGGAGACTGATCCACTGTTGGATTACTGCTGACACACAGCATGCATGCTGTGTGTACGTGTGCCCACGCCTGCGAAACACCCAACTGACATAGCTTAACAACACAACACATTTAACGCCAGCCCCCACCAAAACACACACTCAAGGCCTGGTGGGCACAAAATCCCCCACAAAAAATATCCACTGAGAGCTCCCGCCTGTTCCAGCAAACATGGCCCTAATGGAAAAGCCGTATTTGTTGGTGCTGTACACAAGGCCAGTTAGCTGGCATTGAGATAGAGAAGCACTGGAGATTGGACTTGGAATGACAAATAATAGACCTGAGATTAAGAGCGGCGGGAAGGGAACCAGCACCGAGCCTTCGCAAAGCCCTGAATGTCAATGTTAGATTTCATTTGCCCAGCCCACAAGCTCCCTCTCCCTCCGCCTACATGCTCCGCCGCTCACTGTCACCTTACACAATCGATAGTCCCAGTATCATTATGTGCTATTGAGAGGACTATTACCCCTGCAAATGGGAGGAAATGGACATATCAATGTTGTGTCATGTCAGATTGAGTGGAGAGTTAGAATGACTATAGGGCCCGAGAGAGAGAGGAAGAGAGAGATTGAGATGCAGAAAAAACAAAGGAAAGAAAAGGACAGTGAAACAAAGGGCAGTTGGAGCAGGAAGGAAAGAAAGAAAGAGGAAACAGAGAAAGAGGAAACAGAGAAAGAGGAAAGAGAGCTATTTGCCCTGTTGAAGTGAAGTGTTGTCTTATGAGTCAGGTATCTGTCTCAAGAGAGCCATGAATTCGCAATACCTATCAAGACTGTGGTGTTTGTACTTGTGAATGCGTCATTCTGTTCCTTTGAAGAACAAGCTGGCATGGTAACCAAAGATCACCGCACATGCCAAACTACACGCACACACACACACGCACACACACACACACACAGACACACACACACACACACACACACACACAAACACACAGGACTGGGTAACACTGTTTTCCATGTTGATTTCTCTGGGTAAAAGTGATGCAATAAATGTCTGTTTCTATTTCTTCCTCCCACCCCCCACCCCACAGGTGTTGGCTAAGAAGGTGTTCACACTGTACTGTTTAGCAGTGCAACAGCTGTCTAAGCAAGATCATTATGACTTTGGCTTGCGTGCACTCACCTCTCTGCTTCGCTATGCTGGCAAGAAGCGCAGGGTCTACCCCGATGTTGCAGATGAAGAGGTTACATACACATACACACACTCACACACAAAAATACACAAAAGGCATTTTCACACCACCCTGACAATCAGAAATCACCCCAATCACAGTTTGCTAGAGATATGCACAGCTATGTTATATGGTTTAAATGATGTGTTATCAGCATCGGTCTGTTAGCACCTGTGTATCCATGTGTATTTGGGAACCGCTGACAGCAGGATAACACTAAAACCTGGGCCCCATCCCACTGGAAAAGCTGGCTGTGATAAAACATTTATCAAAGAGGACAAAAACATGAAAAGGAAACTTAAAAAGGGACTCGCTCCACTACCTGAGTGCAAACTCGTCCCTCTCTCCTCTTGTGTGAATAATGAAAAATGTGACACTAGATTTTTTTCAATTTCCAGGCTGCTGGAATATTGTCTGTATGTAGAGGTAAATGCTATTCTGTAGGACTTCTGTTTTTAAGCAATCAAAGTGAAAAAGGCTGCCATATACAATATTTAATCATGTGTTATGAGTTAATATGAGGCTAAACTAGTTTAGGCACCAATGACATTGAAAGCAGTTTCACTATTAATATTTAATATTTAAGCTCCTGGTCTAGAAAAAGGAAGGTGGATCTAGATAAGCACAGAAGAGACACTCCTACAACATAATGTGACATATCTTTTGCCCTTTGACCCCAGATCCTGCTCATGTCTATGAAAGACATGAACATTGCTAAGCTGACCTCCATTGACCTCCCCCTGTTTAACGGGATTGTCCAGGACCTGTTCCCTGCCGTGGACATGCCCACTATTGACTATGGCAAGGTAGGATGTCTGACTCCCAGCATGCACTGGGGCATCTCACCTCCCAGCATTGGGTCAACTCCCTGGTAGGATGCCCCACTGCTGATTCCACAGTGAAGGATGTCGGAACTCTGTGTATCACAGGCTCTCACAGACGTTTCTGCTGTTCCCCACCACTCAGGCCTCTAGTTTATAGCATCCGGGCTTACAGAAGCTCAATCAAATCCATCTGCATACATGCTTCCCAGTGCAACAAAAAGTCACCCAAACCATTTTTAGTTTGCACATGACTCAAAAATGTTTTTGTCGATCTATTTTTTGTTATGGCACAAGCTTTAAAAAGACTTCATCGAATGCTGCAGCTCCCTCTCGCTATAGGCATGGAGTGTTTGTGGGTGGGTGGGTGGGTGGTTGTGTGTGTATGTGTGTGTATGTGTGTGTGCTCCAGGATGCCTTTGTGAGTGAGATATACAGCATAATGCAGATGCCTTGCACGGCACACGTCTCATCACCTACACGTCTGGAGTCTGGACAGCCAGCAGCTGCTGCCTATATCAGCCCCACTCAAGTATGAGGGTGGAGAAACAGCACACACACACACACACACACACACACACACACGCAGACACACACATTTTGTCTCACTTCATAAGTCTTTCCCCTACACTGCCTCCTCTCAAGTCCATTTCACTTTGTGAATGTTTTCATTTCACTTTCATGTCAAGCAAACAGCTCCACCCTCAGCTGTTAATGCTAATGTGTTCTTGCTAAGATGCTTCAGATCCGTTCTCTTTCCCTGCCTCTCTACCCAGTTAATGAGGCAAGAGAGAAATAAGAGCAAGGGATTGAATTAGAGAGAGTTTAGTGAGAGAGCCTTAGTGCCTCAGTAGCGATTTGGATTTGAAGTGTGTGTGTGTGTGTGTGTGTGTGTGTGTCGGTCTGTCTGTCTCACTCCAGGGGGAGCTTGGAGTGTTTATGGTTATTAAGTTTGAGATGTACTTCTTGTAAGTTCATTTGTATTTGGTGATCAACTTGGGATTCAAACCTGCACTACTATCCCGAAGGGCTTTTCCACTGCTCTCTTAAGAATCACTGTAAGCATCTCCAAAACACGAGGAGCTGTTCTCTACCTCCTCTTGTCTGCACTTCGATCTGTTTTTCATCTGACACTCTCATTCTCGCTTTCTTTTTCCTCTCTATGTCTCTGTAGCTGAAGGAGACCATAGAGGCAGAGCTTCATCAGGCTGGTTTGCAGGTCACACCCTTCACTGTGACAAAAGTCATCCAGCTGTATGAAACCAAAAATTCACGCCACTCCTCCATGATCGTGGGCAAGACAGGCAGTGCCAAGACGGTCACCTGGAGGACCTTGCAGAGTGTCCTGAGCACCATGCATCACAAGGGTGAACCCGGCTTCCAGCTCGTCCGTGTGAGTCCCGCTCCTCCTCTCCGCCGCTGTCCCCGGGAGCCCCCGCTGGCCACCTCTCTACTTGGGGTTGCCTCCCGCCCACTCACCGCTCCTCCTCTCCACTCCTCCTCTTCACTGCTGTCCCTGGGAGCCCTGCTGAGTGTCTCTCCGCTCAGGGTTGCCTCACGCCCACTCCTCACCCACACCGTAACAATCTTTCAGGCCTTTTCTAAGCTTCCGCCTACGCAGTTCACCGAGTAATTAGTCAGTCTGCTTAGTGCAGTACTCCAACTAAAACAAAACGTATCGAATGACTCAAAGCAAACAAAATATGCAGCGCACGTGTACCCTCAAGCAAGAGACGGCGTGGACCATCGGCTCAAATGCATAACCACAACAGCTAACACATGCGTGTTACAAAGCAGCCCATACATGTCACAAATCAGTCTGCAGTCCCCATTTTTACTCTTTGTGTGTCTTAATTGCTTTTGAGTTATAAAATGAAGTAATCATTGAACATATCTGCAAGCTTCTATTCTACAAGGACATCAATTACACTGGCCCTGACCACACAGTGTGTGCACTTCAACATTCGGCACAACCGTTATTCCTTACCATCAATCGCTGCTAGACTAGCATAACGCAGGTTTGTCGTATTGCAGTCTCATTATCTCAAACACGTGCAGATTTAATGGCAAAGAGGCGGCCTCTGAGATGACATGGTGCTCCGTCTATAGCAGCTGTTGTCTCCGTGCCCGCGCTGGGGCATTCATTAGTATGAAAATGAGCCGCCGTTAGCGAGCGTGCTAACACAACAGCGTTTCACATGCCTGACGTTGAAACAGTGCCCTCATATAAAGGCGTCCTCCGCAGGGATCGAGGTGCTCTTCCGGTTATTTAACCTTGAACAAAAAGTGCTCGGTAGACTTACAGCCAACATGTGGGTGTCTTGTGGAGTCTCAGAGTCTCACACACTGGCGTTCATAATTGGTATCGCTTACCAGCGACTCTCGTGACGATGTGTTTGTGTGTTTGGGGGAAAGCGTGCATGGCTCAACACGGTTCATTTCATGCTAGCCTGGCTGGCTGGGGCTCCAGGTCTCTGAAGCCATGTCTTTTCTTAGTAGCTTTCATTTTTTTCCCCATTCCTCTTCATTTCCCTTCATCCTTCATCACCTCCTTCCCACTGGGCAAACAACAGAAAAAAAGAAAGAAAAAAACAAGCTGTGTTCATTCTATGCCAGGTTTTCAAGTATTGTGATGTGATTAATTTGGAAGGCACCTCAAGCGTGATTTCAAATTGTGAACTGAAGCGTACAGGTGAAGCTAATATCAGAGCTGGAGTAAGGTCGAGTGCCCTGCTCTCACGTGTCCCACTCTGCTTTGTTATGTGCATACAATGCTTTTCTCAGGTATTTAATGATGTTCCTAGAATTTAGAGTGTGTGTACGTTTGTGTGCGTGTGCGTGTGTGTGTGCTTGTGTGTGTGTGTGTACATGCTTGTATTTATGTGTGTGTGTGTGTGAGAGACAAGGCACAGTATAAGATAAAGGTAAGGACAGAAAATGTAACATTATGTTATGTTCAACCTCTCCCATCTCTCTCTTATTTTCCCTGCACTTCCTCTGCTCTTTAGTTCTCCACATGTTCACCTCAACCTTGTTTCATTGTTTGTGTGTAAGGCTTGCAGGGTTTTGTCCCTATGGGATGTGTGTGTGTCTAACTCTGTGGGTAAGGTCCCTGTGTGGGGCGAGTGTAATTCTGTTCGGTTTTGGGGGTCTTGTTCAATGCTCCCTCTGTGACTCAAACTGTCATGTCTTTTTACAGCATACTTCTCTCTCTCTCTCTCCATCTTTCCCTCCCTTCCTCTCTCCCCTTACCCCTGTCTCTCTCTCCCTCTCCCTCTCCTGCTCTCTTCCCCTCCACCCTTCCGTGCCTGTCTTCTCTCTTTTATATCTGACTCAACACCTTTCTCTTTGCATAATCTATTTCTGGTATCTGTCTCTCTCCCACCATACAAACATCACCTCCCCCTGATTCCTCATTATCTCTCCTCTGAGTCACACACACACACACACACACACACACACACACACACAGACACACACACACACACACACACACACACAAATGCTCACGCACGTTCCTTTCTTCCACTGTCTCTGGCACATCACTCACTCTTCAAAGTCTCAGTCCAACAATCACACCCTGTCTGTCCTTATATCCCTTATTTCATCCCTAAATCCCTAACTTCACTCTCACCTCCCACTTACCAACACCTTTTCTTTCTTGATCCTCTGACCTCTGACCTGTGATCCCTCAGGAGTGTCCTCTGAACCCCAAAGCAGTGAGCCTTGGAGAACTGTATGGAGAATACGACCTCTCTACCAACGAGTGGACCGACGGCATTCTGTCCTCTCTCATGAGAGCTGCCTGTGCAGGTACTGGTAACTGTAGCACGGGTTGAGCACAGAAAACAGGTGTAGCCCAGCTATGACCTTGACTTATCTAACACCTCTCATACATCAAAATACAATTTAACATGCTGGAAAGACAGGATCAAAAAGAGAAACAATTCAATAAATCATGATTAAAGGAATCAAAAATCAAAGAGAATAAATGCAGGTAAACATGCAAGTAACACCATACAAGAAATAATGAGAAGAAGTAAAAATGGAGTAAAAACAGGAAGAATATGAGAAGAACAATAAACTCTGATTAAACTCATTAAACAAATGAAGTAAAGATAAATGTTTGGTTGATTTTCAGATAAGCACTAGCTCCTGCAGTGTTTGTAAATGGTAGAAAACATACTCACACTGTTGGTTTGTCAAGCATAACAGTGCAAGGTTCTTCTCTTTCTACATGATTTGTGTTGCCTAGACTGCTTAAGACTTTCTTACTTTTGGCAGAGGGGCCAATAAAGGTTTTTAGTCACTTAGTTTGACCAGCTCTGAAATGGGATTGAACCTTTCTGCAAGTATGACTGTCATTAAGGGAATCACTTAGCTTTTTCTGTACTACCTTTTCTGGAATTTCACTAAAGCACCACACATAAACTCACCTGAAGTTGTGTGAAAACAAAAATGCCATAATTGAGTACAGAATTTACTAAGCCGTTTTAAGCAGCTCTGGAAAAAAATACCTGTTTGTAAGCAGCAGTTTGTGATGCCCAGAACACCCATAATGTCAACAACCTTTTTGAAAAGAGATTCAGGAATTGGATCAAGGATGCAGGTGGAAGGTTTTATGAAATTTCATTAAATTTGTTTTTCTATATTGTCCTTTGGCGCAGATGCACCTCACAACACAATTTGTCCGTAGGGAAGGCTTTAAAAGGTGATTGAGAGTCAAGAATAATATTCCAGGGTAGTTTCCTTCATCATTTACTATCTTAGGGGAGTGAAGTTCACTGCAGCCTGACTCATGAAGGGGGGATCGGTGGGTCCAGGGCCTGTGTCTGCTGCTAAGGGTTGTGAAAATGTGCTGACAATAGTTGTCAACTGATATTTTTACTTTACTGGCAAAAGATAGAAGGTGGAGATGCGATAATGGGATGTAACTGAGGAAGATGGTTTTGACACCGGGTAAGGATAGGGAGGAGTAATTGACAGAGAGAGAGGGACGTAGCATATGCACCACATTTTGGTCAGCTTTTGGGCAGTTTTTTTTTTTTTTTTTTACTGAAGCGCTGTAAGTCTCTGTCACACAGATGCACAAAGGAGAGCCTCACACTTTAGATTTCTTTTGTGTCTGATACCCTATGTACTTTTTACATTTCCACCTCCAGCAATAAGGCAAATGGAGTTCATTGCTTAAAATTTGTTAGAATTGCTTTCTTGATCATGTACCAGCACAAGGATATAGAAAGGAGGCAGAGAGAGTATGAAAGAGAGTGTGTGTGTGTGTGTGTGTGTGTGTGTGTGTGTGTGTGTGTGTGTGTGTGTGTGTGTGCGCGCGTGCGCGCATGTACATGTGCAACGGTCTATGAGGTTGAGGTGTAGGGTGAACAGAATACACACCAGTGTTTCAGGAAATAGTGCTTTGCCCACGTACATATCACCCTTTGTGCAGCATATCGTAGGAACTGAAGACACTCAGTCACATGCCACACAAGCACACACACACACAAAAGAACAGCAGGTCACAGCCTGACTAAATCGCATTCTTCCTCTGCTTTCGGAGAGCTCAGAATGCATATCTCGACACTTCTTTTTTGGTTTAGCCAACTCTACATGACTCCGTCAGTTCCGCTAATTGTGTTTTCCTGAGACTTTGTCTCCCTCTGAGTAGTGCTTTAAAGATTTTACCCAACCAGCACTATCAACATGTCTCTCTTGCTAACATCTATGATGTTAGGGCTTTTTTACATTTTTTAGGCTGGACAGGGTTATTGTGTTGATTGGATTAAATGTTACTTTTGGCAATTTCCCGTGTGCTGTTTTTGCCAGCACATTGCTCATTCTTCTTTTTCTCTCCAAAATCATCTTCTGTCCTACTGTGAGCAGAGCTGTGGGCCAAAATTTCTCTCTTTCTCTCTCTCTTTCTCTCTCTCTCTCTCTCTCTCTCTCTCTCTCTCTCTCTCTATCTATCTATCTATCTTTTTTTCTCTGTGTCTAGCTCTCACTTTCTCTGTGTCTCTTTGTGTCTCTCTCTGTGTCTTTCTCTCATTCACTGTGTTGCAGAACGGAGAGACAGAGACTGCAGCGCTCGGTAGGGTGGGATGCGTGTGTGTCAGAGGCAGTGTCTATGTGTGCTGCAGAGCTCCTCTGGGAGTGTCAGTGCCAAAGAGATGCCCTTTCCCTGCTGCCTCTGTTTCTCCCTCTGCTGCAACAACCCAGCTACTGTTTATGAGCTGCCTTACTCGCCTCTCCCCCTCTTTCCTTCTCCCCCCCTCTCTCTTTCTCTCTCTCTTTTACTTTCTCTTTCTTTCACTCGCTCCCTGTTTTCTTCTCCCTGTGTGTTTTTTTTTTTGGTCTCTCTGTTCTCTGCTTCTCTGCGGGTGCCCTGATGGCATGCATTCCACCGTGGTCTCCCTCGCGATTCAATTTCCTTCCTTTTTCCTACCTCTCTATTTACCAGTACTTGTCCTTGCATCTTTTGAGGCCCCAATGTCTATCTCCCTCACCCTCACTGTCTTTCAGTCTTTATCTGTGTGTCAAAAGCAATAGAGCAGATCCAGTGATTGCCCCTTCCTCACATATACAGGAGTTTGTGGTCAATCCTAAGGCTGTGTCCCTGGAAGAGCTCTATGGCCATTTTGACCTGGAAAACATACAGTGGACTGACGGCATTGTTTCTGCCAGTATTCGCCATGCCTGCACAGGTTATCACGCCGATGTGTGGAAATGAGATAGCTGATTGGTTGTGACATCTGTCACTCTCTTAGTCCGGCCAGTCACTGCCATTTATTTGCCTACCTGAGTGCTTTTGAGTCCTTTGTCTTTTTTTGTGTATTTTGATGTATTTTTTGCCAGAAAATATTTCTCGACTGACTTCATTTTAGGGCTTAGATCATGTCTTGTTGCTGTGCGGGGCTTGGTGTGGAGAAATTTTATGTTTGAGTGGTGTAATCAGGAATTGCACTAGCTCCATATGTTTGGTATCTGTTCCTATTTATCTTGGTTTGTTTATTTCCCCTCCCGCTGCTTGGAGATGGAAGATCACCCAGAGGAGAAGTGACAGTTGCTTTTGCTGTGTGTGACAGGTTTGATGTTACACGCTTACCCAGTCAGTGTTTGTGTGTGTGTGTGTGTGTGTGTGTGTGTGTGTGTGTGTGTGTGAGAGAGAGAGAGAGAGAGAGAGAGAGAGAGAGAGAGAGAGAGAGAGAGGAGAGAGAGAGAGAGAGAGAGAGAGAGAGAGAGAGAGAGAGAGAGAGAGAGAAAGAAAGACAGAGGGTGTGGATGTGTGTAAGGCAGATCAACTATTGTGGTTATTGTGGGCTGAGTAAAGAAGATGCACATGGTCAGATGAAGGGATAGAAAAAGATAAATGATCAGTTGGAGCATTCGCTACAAAAGTCTACAAGTCTGTATGTGTTGAGAATGAACGAAAGAAATACAAGGGGAGAGGAAAACAGAGTCAAAGATAGGACAGCATGTTTGTAAATCTGTTTGTGTTCATGACAGGGACAGACAGGCAGAGAGGCTGTAGTAAGTGTGTGTGTGTGTGTGTGTGGGTGTGTGTGTGTGTGTGTGCTTTGTTCCTAACTGCCTGTCTCTGCCTCTCTCATGTTGCTGAGCTCAGATGAGAAGCTGGATGAGAAGTGGATTGTGTTTGATGGGCCAGTGGATACTTTGTGGATTGAAAGCATGAACTCAGTCATGGATGACAATAAAGTCCTGACGCTTATCAATGGAGAGAGGATCTCCATGCCTGAACAGGTAGAGCTAGCAGCCTATGGCAATTACACATCTGCACCCACTAAGACTGAGAAACATCACTATCTACATTCATTCTCCTGCCTAATACTATCTCAAAGAAAAGCCATTGTTCCTGTATACTGTACTTTTCCTTTCAAATTTCAAAAGATGATCATTTGGCCAGAATATAGACTTGGCTGTTTACTATGCATTTGTTTGTGTGTATGTAGGTTTCCTTGTTGTTTGAGGTGGAGGATCTGGCTGTAGCTTCCCCAGCGACGGTGTCGCGCTGTGGGATGGTTTATAATGACTACTCCGACCTGGGCTGGAGGCCCTTCGTTCAGTCCTGGCTTGACAAGCGCCAGAAGGTCCCACGCAGCCCTGTCCCTACTATTTGTTCCTCCTTTAGCTTATCCTGTGCATGCATGAGTGATGGGTAGATGACCATTCTGCACTCCCATATGCTCATTCTCTTTCATTCTGTCTCCCCTGTCTCTTTCTCTTGCCCTCTCCCTCTCGCTCTCTCTCTCTCTCTTTCTCTCTTTCCATAGTTGGAGGTAGATCTTCTGAAACGTCTGTTTGACAAATACATAGAGAAGACTATAAGCTTCAGGAAGGCTCACTGTAAGGAGCTGGTAGCCATCACTGAACTAAACGGAGTCATCTCACTCTGTAGACTCTACGACTCCATGGCCAGCCCTGACAACGGGGTCAGAACATGCACCTTCTCCACCTGCTCTCATGACTTCCCCAAATTGAGTGATCTACTCTCAATTATCTGTTTTTTATTGTTGACAAAGATATGAACAAAGTCATGTTCCTGTGTATTGCTTTTTTAAGCAACTGAATTTGAGATGCAAAAATCATATGGAGTCTGTGGTAAATTGTAAAATATTGTCAGCACAAGCTTGGCGCTTGTGACATTGAGACTCGCTAACATCATCTGGGCTGGTGAGTATTTAGGATGAGTTCCCAGCCGTGTGCCATCATCCCCTGCAGGTGAACCCTGCAGACAGTGAGAACTGTGGCCGCATGGTAGAGCTCTGGTTTATCTTCAGCCTGATCTGGTCTGTGTGCGTGTCTGTGGACGAGGATGGCCGCAAGAAGATTGACAACTTCCTGCGAGAGATGGAGGGCACCTTTCCTAACAAGGTTGTACTTCGGTCACCTTCACACACACACACACACACACACACACACACACACACACACCCAAACCAATACACATTTTTCAACCTACACACTAGTCACTATGTCACTATGTGACTCAGCACACTCATTTGTTAAACTAAAATAATACACAGTACCAAGAGTTTCTGTAATTTTTTTTAATCAATACCCCAACAAGGACACCATCTATGAGTACTACGTGGACACTAAGAACAAAACGTGGGCATCATTCGAGGACAGGCTGCCCAAGGGCTGGCGCTATGCCTCCAAGTGAGTGGCCGTCTGAGTGAGTGTGTGTGTGTGTGTGTGTGTGTGTGTGTGTGTCTGTGTGTGTGTGTGTCTGTGTGTGAGTGTGTGTGTGTGTGTGTGTGTGTGTGTGTGTGTGTGTGTCTGTGTGTGTGTGTGTGTGCGTCTGTGTGTGTGTGTGTGTGTGTGTGTGTGTGTGTGTGTGTGTGTGTGTGTGTTTCTCAACAGCCCTGCAGACACCACCCGCCGCCTATACACTCCCGCTGAGGCCTTCTGACTGGCACCTGCCCAGCCGGCTGAGCCTTCTGCTCCCTTCCTATCAGCTGTCTTCTCACCTCTCATTCTTTCCATCTCTCTCTCCATTCTCCCTGTGTTCCACCCTCTCTCTCTCTCTCTCTCTCTCTCTCTCTCTCTCTCTTTCTCTGTCTTTATGCCTCTCCCATTTTTCATGTATTGCTGTCTTTTTCCGTTCATTGCCTTCTCTCCGTTGGCTCTTCACTCAAAGAGTGTGGCCCACTCTTTGTCTGCTGTCCATTTTGTTCCCTAACTGGGTCTTTTTTTATTCCTGCACTCATTCCTGCTGCCATATTATTATATATTTCCATTTCCAGTCTTTCGGGTTGGGGTCTTGTCACCTGCATTGCCCTATTCCACTTCAGTCCACTTTCTTAGAGACCCATTTTCTCAAACAGGTGGCCCTCTCTCATTCCTGTCCTTTCTTGCTTTCTTTCTCTCCCTCTCTCCACATGTCTCTTCTCTCTCTCAACTCTCTATTCTTCTTGACTTTTTGGTCCTCATCTTTTTCGCTTGTCCCACTTGTCCACTTGTCCTCTCTCTGCCTAACCCTCTGCATTATTTTTGGGCTTCTGTCCTCCCTGCTCCACCATCTCCATCACCCAAACTCTCTCTGCAGAGGCCTTGTGGGAGAGGAGATTTAGTAAAAACCAGGCACAGCTGACAGAAATTCAGCCTTCTCTCTCTCTCTCTTCTCTCTCTCTCTCTCTCTCTCTCTCTCTCTCTCTCTCTCTCTCTCTCTCTCTCTGTCTCTGTCTCTCTCTTTCTCTGCAGTGCTCCATTCCATAAGATCATGGTTCCTACTGTGGACACAGTGCGGTATAATTTCCTGGTGAAGGCTCTGGTGTGTGGCAAGTACCCAGTTTTGCTGACAGGTCCTGTGGGTACGGGGAAAACGTCAGTGGCCCAGAGTGTCCTGCAGGGCCTGGATCCATCCAAATGGTCAATGCTCACCATCAATATGTCCTCTCAGGTACCTGTTGACTGCATATGACATACCACAGTACCCAATTAAAGTACCTGTTGACTGATATGACATACCACAGTACCCAATTACCCAATTAACACACATAAGCACTAAGATTCATTTGTTCATCTGTCATTCATCTGTCATTCATCTCTCTATCTCCAGGTGAGTAGTTGAGAACGCGTGTTACAGGAAAGATGTAACAATGGTAGTATTTCAGGTGGATATAGAGTGAAAGTGATGTATATTTGCGTGTTTGGCTGTGCAGGTGCAACTGAGCTTAACGTTCTGTCTTCCCTTATTTTAAAGACAGGCAGGAGCTGATGAATTTAAAAAACGAAACACTTCACACGTTGTTTGCTCATGTATTATGTATCATGGAGTCATGTATCATTATTTGGGACCTGTAATGTCCCAAATAGTCTCCAATTAGTCATCATACATGTTCTGAAGCTCACCTGCTTACAGGCTCAAGGACCTGAGTCATCCTGCCTCAGAGCGGGGCCTGCAGTTCACAATAATGGCATATGTCAAATTGGGTTCCATACCCCGTGTGCTATTAGTGTCCTGCACTCCAGGGGCCGCAATTAGCTGAGTCAGCTGCTGTGTTCAGGACGGCCCGTAATGAGCAGCACTTACTGTGGCCTGCGTGCTGGAAGCACTGTCTGTCAGCCTTGCCATCAGCCTTTAGCTCAGCCGACTGTGTCATTTAGCGTTATTATAAACCCACCTCTCTGTTCCGGCTTGCCCTGCTACTCCAGCTCTTCGCCCTCCCCTGCTCTTTATTACCTTGCTCATTTGGCATCCCGAGCTTGCTTTTTTTTTTGTGTGTTTCTCTCCTGTCCCCTTTTTTTCTGTGGCTTCTCTGACCTGATATCCAGTGTCTTCCTCTCTTTAGACCACTTCCAACAATGTACAGGCCATTATAGAGTCGCGAGTGGAGAAGCGCACCAAAGGCGTGTATGTGCCGGTGGGCGGGAAGAGGATGCTGGCATTCCTGGATGACCTGAACATGCCGGCAGTGGACGACTTTGGTTCCCAGCCCCCTCTGGAGCTGCTGCGGCTCTGGATTGACTACGGCTTCTGGTACGACCGGAAGAAACAAACCCTCAAGTGTGTCAAGGTAAGGCGGGGGGGGGGGGGGGGTTATGGGGGGGGGGGTTACGTGTGCGCGTGTGTGTGTGTGTGTGTGTGTGTGTGTGTGTGTGTGTGTGTATGAGAGTAGAGGTAGGCAGAATGAGTGAGAGAGAAGGAGAATTTTAATTTTTAATATGTGTGTCTTCAGGCAGTCTTCAGGCAGTTGTGGATTGGTTCAGAAATGGTTGTGGATAGGTTCAGAAGCTAGAAGCTAGAACACACAAGCTAGAATACACAGTGAATGTCCTCTGGCTGGGGGCCTTTAAGCACGGGTTTGGGAACAGTTCTTATAAAGTATACATGCTGACTTCCTCTGCCCCCTAACACTCTGCTCTTTTAGGATATGTTCCTTCTCGCATCCATGGGGCCTCCTGGTGGAGGGAGAACTCATATTTCCAGCCGTCTGCAGAGCCGCTTTAATCTCATCAATATGACTTTCCCTGTGGTGAGTGGGCCTCAGCATACAGCTCCACACTGGGCCCCTGAAACCTCCGCCTGTGCAGTATCTGTTCCAGATCATTATACCAGCCTGTTCTTGCTTAAAACAATGAGGCAACAGTCCCTTTGTTCCTGTTCATTAAAAGGATTGTACATATTTATGTCTAATCCTAACATAAAGCATATTAACATGTGTAATATGTATTGTAACTGAAAGGGTGTCCTAGCCTCAGTGCCTCCTCACTGATATCGTTTTCTTCTCATTATTATTCTTTCTGTCTCTCGCTCTGGTAGAATTACAATGGAGATGATGATAATGATAAGAGTAGCAACACTGGAGGCACTCGGATTTTGCAGAATGCATAAAAAAGCCTCCCAACTGACTGATTGCTGCTCAGTTCTGATTTCCCCCCTACACTCCGAGTCCTCCCTCCCTTTTCCTTCCCACAAGCATCCTGGTGAACGTGGTTTTCCATTTACTCTTCTCTGGGTTATCCCTCACTTTCTCTGCCCTGTTATGTCATTTCCATAACACCTCCGTTTCATTTCTTCTACTTTATCTCTCTAATCCATTTTTATGATTTATGTTTAAATTGCTCATCTGCACTGCTCTGTCACCCCACGTATACTAGCTGATCTCCCCTTCTTTCCATCCCATTTTTTCCCCATTTTCACTTTTGTTTTGCTTCTCCAGTGACCTTCATTATTTTATTTAATCAGTTATTACATTCCTTTGTCTTTCTGTGTGTGTGTGTGTAGGAGTCTCAGATCAAGCGTATCTATGGCACCATGATCAACCAGAAATTGCAGGAGTTTGAGGAGGAGGTGAAGCCCATTGGAAGTGTTCTGACTCAGGCCACACTAGAGCTGTACTCTGCCATCATCAGCCGCTTCTTACCTACTCCTGCCAAAATACACTACCTCTTCAACCTCAGAGACATCTCCAAGGTGAAATATGCAAACACCACACACACACACACACACACACACACACACACACACACACACACACACACACACACATACACACACACACACACTCACTCACTCACTTAATTATTTCATGCAGCTAAAATAGCAACTTTAAAGATTTCAGAAACCAAAGCTGAGCTGTCCTGCCCTTACTGTGGGAGTTTGGTCCTACTGCTGACGGCTCTGTGCCCACTCTGGATCAGTTCTTTTTTTCTGAACTCTGTGGTTTATGGTCATGGCCACTCTTCCTCTTTAACCCTTTGTTGTGTTTTCTTTCGCTGTCCCTCTGTAGGTGTTTCAGGGTCTACTACGAGCTCACAGAGACTTCCATGACACAAAGCATAGCATCACTCGCCTGTGGATACACGAATGCTTCAGGTGAAGTGAATGCATGTGTGCACACACATACACTTAAATGTGAACACTCAGCAGAGGGCTCATTTTATGTGTGTGTGTGTGTGTGTGTGTGTGTGTGTGTGTGTGTGTGTGTGTGTGTGTGTGTGTGTGTATGTGTGTGTGTGTAGGGTTTTTTCAGATCGGCTGGTGGACCGGGAAGATATGGAGGCATTTGTGGGGCTGTTAGCTGAGAAACTAGGCTCTCTTTTTGATCTCACGTACCACAGCATCTGTCCTAACAGAGAGCCACCTATATTTGGTACAGACTTACACTGCTTAGCATTGTAGGGTGGGCAATGCCTGAATGAATGGCTTCATAATTTCTTTATTTCTTGAGTGTATATGGATGTTACTGTTAAGCCCACAGAATAAGCAAGGTCATTTTAGTGTAACTGCAATATTATATTGTTATGGTTGAGATTAGATGAGAATGCGTGTGTTTGTAGGTGATTTCCTGAGGGAGCCTCATGTTTATGAGGACCTGCTAGACTTTAAAGCTCTGAAGGGCTTCATGGAGTCTCAGCTGGAGGACTACAATCTCACACCTGGAGTGGTCCCCATGAGCCTGGTGCTCTTCCGAGACGCCATTGAGCATGGTCAGCTCACTGCTGCACTACACTTTCCATCTGCCATTGCACGGTAGCACGAATATTCCACAGCTCAGTGTGAATTTACACAGCACCTCCTGCAATATGTTCAAGTAAATTATAACAAATTAGATTTTAAACTATGATCCTCTCAACAAGGAAGATCATGGCGCTTAGAGTGAACTTGTATCACTAGTAGCCAGTGAACAAGGCCCCAAATCCCCCAGTTCTGTATTCTGTTTGGCTAAAATTACAAGTCTGTGGAGACAAACTACACTGAAACTTTCACAATCCAATGCAAAAGCTTAGAGATCTCTTTACTATGAATGATTACACTCCTCATTGCCATTATAGAGAATGCAATTACATTACAAACCCCATAGGAAAGTAAGCAATTATGCATTCAGTCCCACAACACAGTGTGTAATCAGTCTTGGTGTCGCTCAAGTCTTGGTACAAACCGAACACATCAAACACAGCATGCCACTGAATTAAGATGCATATCAGCCACCGTGATATAACATTAGACACATCACACGCCCAGTTCACTGCCTGCAATTAACCAGATCACATGCACATAACCTAATGACACACCACTCTCCAACGCAGCACTGAATGATTATGAAATTAGTCACAGCAACATGTTGAGCCAGTCTGTATGTTAATGAGTGATTGTGTTTTTGGCCTATCGTATGAGCGTACCTGTGTGTGTGTGTTTCCCTGCTTCTGCAGTGACACGCGTGGTGCGTGTGATCAGTCAGCTGAGGGGTAACATGCTCTTGGTGGGCATTGGAGGCTCTGGGAGGCAAAGCCTGTCCCGACTGGCCACCTACATCTGTGACTACCTGCTCTTCCAGGTGGAAGTCACCAAGCAGTACCGCAAGCAGGAATTTAGAGAGGGTAAGAGAGCAGGCGTTCACAGAGCAAGCCTAGCTTTTAGCCAGGACATTTCCACCTCTCTGCTACCATATACTAACCAACAAAACAATGAGCAGTTTCCTGTGTGTGCATGGACTAGATCTTAAACACGTTTGTCTGTATGATATGGTGCTTAAGATATCTTCTGGCTCATTGCAAGTATGTTTCTACTAATTTTACTGGTGAAGAATTCCTGACCTTTAAAATCAGATGAAGTTCAGAGTACAGAGGCAGCCTTTTTTGCAGAGGTTACACAGCTAATGAAGGGTCATGTGGTGTTCATTTTTTTTAACTGCACCTGTGTAATTGGTGTTCCTCGTGCAGACATTAAGAAGCTGTACAGGTTGACTGGAGTGGACAACAAGCCCACAGTTTTCCTGTTCAATGACACTCAGATTGTGGATGAGTCCTTTTTAGAGGACATCAACAACATCCTCAGCTCTGGAGAAGTGCCCAACCTCTACAAGCAGGATGAGTTTGAGGAGGTCTGTCTCCAGCTGGTAACGCATACAAGTGCGCGAGTGTGCACACGCGATCATTAACACCACTGCTGTGTCTCACCCGGGCAGGTCCAGAGTGCCCTCTCCGACTCGGCCAGGAAGGACAATGTTCTGGAGACACCCGACTCCATGTTTCACTACCTGATAGAGCGTGTGAGAAACAACCTCCACATAGTGCTCTGTATGAGCCCTGTAGGAGACCCCTTCAGGTACCTGCTCTGGCTACCACTAAACTGTTCCTTCAGTAATGACAGCAACCCATAGCTGCCATCGCTCTAACCAAGTACTGCTGCTTGAGACTTCAATGCTTGAATGGAACTGGGCCAGATCTCACCAGCATGTGCTAAGTAGCACAGTCCCTATTGTCTAACACACTGCAGCGTTCACCTGTGATGATGATATTAGTAACATTATTTTCTGCAGGCAGGGTTTCAGCCTTGGCTGCGGTTCTCTCAATGAATCCTAAATTCAGAGAGCATTCGCAGAAATCCTTTTGGCTGTCTAATTATTTCACTTTTACAGTTTCGTGGCACAAATACTCACACACTGGAGTGCACTGAAGTTCATTTTCTGTGAACATGGGAGAGTGGCCTCACAAAGTGAAAGCAATGTAGTGTAGTGAGTTACACACTAATCAGCTCGCTCACCTGTCATCCTACGATCTGCGTCAGTAGTCCGTGTGAGTGCTAGGAGTACCCTTACCATGACCCCACTTTTCTGCTCAGCCCACTTAGGGTTTTAACTTCATCAAAAATTCTCTGCCATTATGTCTCTCTCTTTTTTCCACGTTCTGTTTCTTGTTCCTGTTCTGTCTCCTTCACTCGCCCGCTCTGATTATGCATCTGATAGTTTGAGTAGCATAAAAATATGCCTACAAATGGTTCTCTAATCAGCCATTTGCGTCCCTTGTCAGCGGAACGAAGCGGTGTGTCAGGTGACCCTGAGGCCATACCTAATTAAAAATGACAGCATCTGAAGTTGTGGCCTTACTCTCTTTGGCCTCACTTGTAATTGGTGGATTTATTGCCATGGTAGCGCTTTAATGGTGACGATTGGCCCAGAGGGCACCATAATCGTCCCTGACAAATCAGCATGCACCTACTTGAAGACCTGTGAGTGGAGCAGTACTGTTATGGGCACATAATGTGTGTTGTGTGTGTGTGTGTGTTTGTTTGTGTATGTGTGTGTTTATGGCAGGAAATGGATGGGTAAAAGATGAACTCACTGGCAACAGCTTAACATTCAAAGGTGGTCTGACAGCAGTGTTTTTCATTGTCCCTGACCGCAAACATAGTTTGCATTCTACCACTTAATCTCTGTGCCTATGTGTATATGTGTGTGCAGGAATCGTATTCGACAGTACCCAGCACTGGTCAACTGCACTACCTTAGACTGGTTCTCGGAATGGCCTCAAGATGCTCTGCTGGAAGTGGCTGAGAGATGCCTCGATGGACTGTTTCTGGGGAATGTGGAAGGAGTGAGAAATGCACACACACACACACACACACACACACACACACACACACACGCACTACTACTACTACTACACAGTCACAGACATACATAAGCTGTTTGATAAGGTCACTAAAACACACACCATCTGCATTCAGTCAGAGTCCCTTTGTCTTCGACTGAGGTTAATTGATTTGCTGCTGTGGTGTGGTTCTAATGTGCCGTGGCTGTCTAATTCACAGCATCCTGTACATGCTCCCATTCTACTCACTACAGACTGTGCTGCATTCTTTCCGGCCCACGCCGGTCTCTCCAACTCTGTTCTGGGTTCTTCATGTAAGGCCAGTTTCCCAAAATTAGTGCAGATATTCTGGAACTGATTATATGTTTTAACAGAGGTTCTTCACTTGTTCTCTTTGTTTCCCTGGCAGAGTGTCTATCTAGTATGAAGGTTTCAATTGAAAGTGCTAGTGTAGAATAAATTTAATTTCTTTTCTATGAACTACATGCAGTAGGCCACAATAACTACATTGAATATTTGGGAAATTTTCTTAAAAATCACTGTTAATAATGAATTGTGGTCAATGGGCTTGTGGTCAAAGTGGAGGTCCAGAAGAAAGGACTCATGTAAGACTGAATGATTTGGGTTTGTTCTGACCTGCAGATCCAGACCAAAATGGCCAGTATCTTTGTGACTATGCACCAGTCAGTGGTCCAGTTCTCTCAGAGGATGAAGTTAGAGCTCAAGAGGCACAACTATGTCACACCCACAAACTACCTGGAGCTGGTGTCTGGTTATAAAAAGTACTTCTTATACTCAAACTGTCTGTGTCTGCCTGTATCTCTCACTCTCTCATATCTATATCTGTTCATATCTCACATTTTCTCACATCGTTCCTTTCATTTTTTTTGACACACCATGTCTGACATAAACCGAATGCCAAGACCCCATCTCCCATCTTCCCTCTCTTAACCTCTCGCTCTTGCTGCCTCTATCTATCTGTGTGTGTGTGTGTGTGTGTGTGTGTGTGTGTGCGTGTTAGGTTGTTGGCTGAGAAGCGCAGTGTGCTTGGTGAGCAGGTGTCTAAGCTGAGGAACGGCTTGTTCAAGATTGACGACACACGCAGTAAAGTGGAAGCCATGTCTGTGGAGCTGGAAGATGCCAAAAAAAAAGTGGCTGAATTCCAGAAGCAGTGCGAGGAGTACCTGGTCATCATTGTACAACAGAAGAGAGAGGCAGATGAACAGCAGAAGGTGAGTGCCAGAGAGATATTCTGTGTGCATGTGTGTATGTGTGTGGTAAATGAAATTCATAGAGCTTCATTTGTATGCTTGTTTTGTCCCAAAGCAATCTGATGGTGACAGTAGTGATGAGCACATCTAGGACTAACTGCAGAACTGTGCTGATGTCTTTGGGGTGTGTGTAGGCTGTGAGTGCTCACAGTGAGAAGATCGGAGCAGAAGAGATCAAGTGCAAGGCAATGGCTGATAATGCTCAGAAAGATCTAGATGAAGCGCTGCCTGCTCTTGAGGAGGCCATGAAGGTCAGTCCCCTTATCCTCAGCCCTTACCTGAATGGACCCTTGCATACTAAGTTTGCTTTAGCTTCACAGTTTGAAAACATTAGTAGGTGTGTGTGTGTGAGTGTGTGTGCGTGTGTGTGTGTGTGCGTGTGTGTGTGTGTGTGCGTGTGTGTGTGTGTGTGTGTGTGTGTGTGTGTGAGTGTGTGTGGGTGTGTGTGTGTGTGTGTGTGTGTGAGTGTGTGTGCGTGTGTGTGTGTGTGTGCGTGTGTGTGTGTGTATGTGTGAGTGTGAGAGAGAGACACACCAAGTTGCCAGTTTCTTTTTGGGTATCACATAAATGTGGTGTGTCGCATAAATAAAATAAACCAGCATTTTTACTGCCAAATTTCTAGAGCTTTGGAATGGGCAAAATGAGTGATGTCAGTGACTTTGAACACAGCATGATAGTTGGTACTAATCTTGCTGGTTCTAGATCTCCTAAACAGCTGTTGTACTGGCCTTTTTTATTCACCACTGTTTCAAAGATTTCTTGAGAGTGGTGTGTACAAATAGCAAAAAAACTACCAGTGATCAGTAAACTGGTGGAATTCAGATTTATTTTGCATTATGAAATTCTCTTCAGGAGGATGAGACTTTGGTGCAAGCAACATGAGTAAACATAGCCATCATGTTTGGTGTCAAAGAAGCTTTGTCTGTGGTGGCAGTGTAGTGGTGTGAAGAATGTTTCCCTGATAACCACTGAAGAACTGTACTGACCAGGTTCACCCCCCCTTAATGACTCTAGTTTATCCACAACTGGATTGTCAGCTTTACCAGAAAAATGCACCTGTCACGAGCGAAGGATGTGCAGACAAATAGAAAGACAGAGAAGCAAACGCTTCAGTCTCCAACTGAAGCTTTTAATGAAATGAAGGAAACTGAACATAAAAGCGGACTAACTACAACAAAAGAAGCCAACGTAACATACAACGACTGGAAACAGTCATGCCTACTAAACAGGGTTAAATAAGGCTAAACATAATGACATAATAACCCCAGGAGGTTTGGCAATAAGGCACAACACATAACACCTGAGGGAGGCGTGACGAAAGCAAATACAAGCATAAAAGTGACAGAACAACATAAACAAAAGGCCACATGCTCTGCCACCACAGTACACCGAAGGCTACCAGCAGGGGGGCGGCACCGTGACAGCACCATGTCACAACACATCTAATGATTCCAGGAACGTGGTACAGAGCTTTTAGTACTTAGGTTTCCATGCAGTTTTTGTTATTCTGATTAACATTGTGATTGAAGATTTTGGATCAACTGTTTACATGGGATGTGATCTAATACAGTCTGTTGTTTGCATGTGCCGATGCATTTAATTAGAACATATGTGGGCCATGTGCATACAGAGCTAGACTGAACTGAATGATGATATAATGTAAGTGGTGTTATTGTGCCAAATTATGCCTGTTCTGACATGAGGAAGCGAAACCTGTCAACTTATGATACAATTAATAATGTAGAGTCCTTTAATGGTCTAAATTAAAAACAAGCTAACTGCAGAGCTTGAGAACCAGACATTACCACGCATTTATGTCAAGACGGAGGAGATTTCTGCCTCACCCTTCCAGTGTGTAATCATATCTTTTTTACTCACACTCAGGCCTTATCCCAATGGCCCGGGATAGCAATATCTGCTGCTCCTAGGATTGCACGGTTCTGCACTGAGACTGGTGTCCTTCCTTGGATCTGTTGGAACCACTCTTTCAGATTAGGGGCAGGGTTCAACAATAAAGATTGGCCCAATGCCCAGGGAAAGAGAAACGCTACTTCAGAACAGCAGCATGAAAAATCACTTGCCCTGTGGTTCCAGTTCGTGGGGGGGGCAATGTGTTAACAACTGATGGCAAACTCAATTCACTTGAATATTTAACCCCTCGAAATGCAAAAAAAATGGTCTTATCCATTTGGACTTCCAATCAAAACAAACCAATGATATCTGTTCACAAACGATGTCAGAACGAGGTGTGCAGGAAAATGGCGATGCGCGAGCACAAAGCAAAATAAGTCCTCGGTTTAATTCCTTCATGAGTTGATTTTGGCCCCTTTGTACCTGATATGTTCTGCCAAGTGTGTAGGGAATATCCTAACAAGGCATTTATAAGTGACTCTCTTTTGTCAGAAGTACAAATGTTAGAAGTCGCTCGACAAATCTTTCTGTCTCAATGCGTATAGCAGCGAAAAAAGCCGCTAGCGCGTCTGGACCACACTGGACATGTGGAAACAACAGATGGACAATAAAGCCGATTCCAAGTTGACCAAGTTAGTCCCAACAACATATCACAGGGTTAAAACAGAAAGATGTTTGTTATGAAGCCTTTGCTTTTCATATTCCTTCCTTTGGAGTGCCAAATTACCACTGCTGTTTTCTGCATCCTACCCACTATCATGATTTGCCACTACTTTCTCTCATATATATATATATATATATGGTGCCCCCATCTGTCTCATCATCTCCTCTTGGCTGGTTTATTGTGCTGGTATTTGATGACTGGGAGGTTAATGTGTTTATAGCATTGATCTTATTTCTGTTCAACTGGTTCTTGAGGACCTGCCTTACCCTATAGAGGTACTTGGATGTTGCTGTCCTTCTGGTTTCTGCCTCATGGTTTCTGTGTGATTGGAGCTGTCCTCTAGGTCTTTTATATGGCCTTGAGGTAATTCAGTTCACTGTTCCCCTTTATACTGTCAACCGACCACACTTCTCCAGCTCGAATGATAGTCCAGTGTCTTCGTTGTAGGTGGTGAGATGGTGCAGTGAGTCAATGTTCCTTTCTGTATTGGCATACAGCTTGATGCCATCCATGTACAGGAGGCTGATGGTAGTTATGATCCTGAATGTGTACCAGTACCCACCCTTATGAGTGATCTTGCTGAGAGTGTTCAGGCCGATGCAGAAGTTGAGGAAGTGCCTGCCTGTGGGTTCTTGTGTGGTCCTCATTTGTCCCACTGAGCTCTTGATGAGAGCTATGGTCTTATACTCTTTATAAAGGGCTAGACATTCACATATCTATGTGTGGCATTGAGTCATATGGTTTTTGTAGTCAATCCAGATGATGCTCAGGTTGGTGTATCTGATATTGGGATCCTGGTAGTCAGCTCTGTCTGACTGTAGCTGGTGCTTTGAGCCTCTGGTATTGCTTCTAATCCTGTCCTACGTATGCCGATTCATCTTGGAGGTCCTCCGTGTAGAGGATAGGTAGATTGATGTTCAGTAGTTGGATGACGCTTGTTTCTTGTTGGGTCCTCCATGATCAGTACTGTCCTGTCATATATTAGTTCGCCTAGTCCCGCCCAGTTCTTTTGTGCTGCCAGGTGGTAATCAGAGCGGTTTAGTGTGAACGGATCATGTCAGGTCCATGTGCTGTCCAGTTTTTAATGTTTGTGACCCGCTTTTGGACATCTGTTTTCTTACTCTTTCCTGCTCAGGGAGATTGTGGTGTTTCATATTTAAATCTTTTAACCACTGAGCCCTGGTATTCTGTGATGATTCTCCTGTATGCTCTTCCAGTACTGCTGAGTTTTAGCTCTGGGTGGGTCCACTGTCAGGGTTTTGTTGAACTATAGATGACAGCTATACTTTGGATGGCTCTTTAGTGAAAAGAGCATTTATTCTTTTGGCTGCTGCTTCTTTTGTGTATGTCTGCAGTCTGGCTGTAAGTACCTTTGTTTACCAGACTCCTGGCCCTCACTTATGGCTCCCGTGCCATCTCTCTTCTGTAGCTAGACACCATCTTTGATCCTTATACCCTTTTGGAACTCTGTCAGGTTGCTGACTTCATTCCAAATTGTTTTTATCTTCATTTCCAGTCTTTGTTTACAAGGAGGACATGGAAAGTGGCCTGTGGCTTGTATATTGTAGCCAAGTATTTCAAGTATCTCTAGTGCTGAAAAATATACTACTTTGTTACTGTCAGTTACACAGGTGGTTGGAATGGCACATATTGCTGCATTTATTATGCTTCTTGCTGTCTTCTGCTCCTTGGTAGCTCCTTGTGCGCATCATGTAGCCTCTTTCATCGCACTTTCTGTTGTGGTAACTTTTCATTAGCTCAGTATTATCTGGCTTTGTCAATCTGTGGTGTATTCTTGTTCTCATGTTTCAGAGGTAGGTGATGTAGCTTTAGGAGTTTTGGATTCATAATGTTGGTAGCTGTTTTGCTTGTATGGGTTGGTGGTCTCTACCACTGCGCAGTGTATATACAGGTGTGTGTGTGTGTATGTGTGTTCGTGTTCAACTTAGGAGGAAGGTGCTTCTTACTATTTCCTATTTCTCCTACTATCTAGAGAGCTTATACCAAAAACGTGACCAAAAAAAGCCCTGAGTGAAACCCTGAGCAAAGCTTTTTACATTCGGAGTAATTTTCGCTCTTGCTGTGCAGGCCCTGGAGTCCCTGAATAAGAAGGATATGACAGAGATCAAATCCTACGGTCGACCGCCAGCGCTGGTAGAGACTGTAATGGAGGCAGTCATGATCCTGAGAGGATGTGATCCCACCTGGGCTGAGGCAAAGAGACAGCTGGGTGAGGGACAGAGAGAAGGAGTGAATGTATGTTCATTTGCCTATAGATTACACAGACAAGGGAATAACATGGACCCCAAACTCAGAATTAGACACTTTAAAGCATGACTTATAAGACTATAAGGAAAGATAGGGAAAAGGAATAGATAAAGAGGAGAATGAAAATACAGAGGGCAAATGTACACTGGAAATGGGATTTAAGTAAACCAACAAAATAAAAAGACAGAAGTTTAAACACATACTAATAAGTTTGACAGGGTCAACTAAGCTAATGAAACTTAAACAGAAGGTTTAGTCGTAGTACTCACCTGACTGCTCTGCGTTGTAGGTGAATCAAACTTCATTAAGCAGCTGGTGCACTTTGATAAGGATAACATTTCAGACCGTGTGCTGAAGAAGATAGGCCAGTACTGCACACAGCCTGACTTCCAGCCTGAGATCATCGGCCGAGTCTCACTGGCTGCCAAGTCCCTCTGCATGTGGGTCAGAGCCATGGAGGTAGAGACCAGTCTACATACACACACACACACACACACAAGTACACAGACACAGACTCTCTCTCTCTCTCTCTCTCTCTCTCTCTCTCTCTCTATCTCTCTCAGGTGTATGGGCGTATCTACCGTGTGGTGGAACCAAAGCGAGCTAGGCTGCAAGGAGCCATGACTCAGCTAGCTGAGAAACAGGCTGCACTGGCTGAGGCTCAGGCCAAACTCAGAGAGGTGTGTGTGTGTCTGTGTGTGTGTGCGTGTATGTGTGTGTGTGTGTGTGTGTGTGTGTGTGTGTGTGTGTGTGTGTGTGTGTGTGTGTGTGTGTGTGTGTGGTTGCAGTTGCGGTTGCATTATACACCCAAACTCTGATAAATATGGAGTCATACTGGGTTCCACAAATAAGTATGAACAAGAATACCACACACATATAGCTGCCCATCTCTCCATGGTTATCATCTATCACTGTTAGAGGAGGAACTAGAGGCACTTTTGTGTGTGTGTGGGTGTGTGTGTTTGTAGGTGGGAGAAAAGCTGGACCTGCTGAAGAGGCAGTATGATGAGAAGCTGACTCAGAAAGAGGAGCTGAGGAAAAAGTCAGAAGATATGGAGCTCAAACTGGACCGAGCTGGAAAACTGGTGTCTGGCCTGGCAGGAGAGAGAGTACGCTGGGAAGAGACAGTAAAGGTGAATACACACACACACACACACATACACACACACACATATATGTATTTATCACATATGTTTAAAAAACTGTGTAGCCTCTTACCCTATTAGATTAAATGTGATCTATGCCTCAAATATGATGGACCTACAAACCCTTTTTGGTTAATTGTACTATGTGATTGTGCATATAAAGGAACCAATGATGACTTAATGAACCTGTTATGAACATATCGAGAACGAAACAATGTTATTTGTGTCTGTTCTTTCCTTTCATGAAGACACCTGCACCAACACTACAGTGTATAAGTGCATTGGCCATGTTTTTTAGGGAGCATTGTGACTTCCAAACACCCTGTACTGTACTGGTTAAAATGGGGCTGGACTGCTGCTGCTGCTGTGTGTGTGTGTGTGTGTGTGTGTGTGTGTGTGTGTGTGTGTGTGTGTGTGCAGGGCCTGGAGAAGGACATGGGCTACCTGGTGGGAGACTGTCTGCTGGCTGCTGCGTTTCTCTCCTACATGGGCCCCTTCCTCTCCAACTATAGAGACGAGCTGCTCACCACCATCTGGATGAAACAGGTTTCTCTCATTCTCCAGCTGCTTCTCGCCTCCCTCCCTTCAGCCTCTTCATTTTATTTCCCTGATTATCCTGAGTAATGTGTGAGTAAGCACACAGTTCAAGTCTAAAGTTTCTCACTCTCATTAGACTTTGTCCCTTTATTCAGTTTGGTTATTGTGCCCTCTCTCTCTCTCTCTCTCTCTCTCTCTCTCTCTCTCTCTCTCTCTCTCTGTAGTTCATGGAGTTGGAGATTCCATGCTCTCTGAGTTTCAACTTCGCCGGGTTTCTCTCAAAGCCGACGGCCGTGCGTGACTGGAACATCCAGGGCCTTCCCTCCGACATGTTCTCCACTGAGAATGGAGTAATTGTCACCCGTGGCAACCGGTCAGCTCTCACCAGGCCAATCCCCCTAATGCTATTTTGACAGACAGCCAGTCCCAAATGCTAATTAGAATAGTGATGATATCTCATGAATAATGATGACTAATGAATAGTGATAGCAGAGTAATTAGCAAAAGATAATAGTAAGCTTTGCAATATGAATGTCCATTTATGGGCTATTGCTAATTTCCTCTCACAGAAATGGGAATGCACCAGACAGGGCATTTTTGAGATTATGGATTATTATGAATTATTGGCGGATAATGTGACAGGCGTTCGCATTAATGGCTAATGTCTCCAGCCCACTTTTTCTGTGTCCTTCCCCAGATGGCCGCTAATGGTGGACCCTCAAGGACAAGCACTGAAGTGGATTAAGAACATGGAGTCTAAAAGAGTGAATAATTGCAAATACACAGTCACCAAACCCTTTCTCCCATTCCCTTTATACCCTCAGTTAGGATATAGAGTGAATTATCTATAGCCAACCAAAAGTGTCGGACGTCTATAGAGACCGGAATGGAAGGCAGGACAACTGAAGACATCAGGCAGGATTATAGCTGGATTCCCCAGTGCCCAAGCATATCTCCCAATCTGCATTGACATTATCAGCCGAGCGTGGTGCCAGGCTGCCTTCCTGCTTCAGCACTAGTCGTGACACTGGGCTCAGCCCACGGACTGCTTGTTCCTCTCCTCCTTAATTAGTGGAGAAGAAATGAAAACCACAGAGATCTCAGTGGGACTGAAAACTGCATCCTTTCCATCAGTCACTCTCCTTACCTTCTTTCTTCTCTTCCTCTTTGTCCCTCTTCATCCATCGCTCCACACACAGACGCCTCTATTAATACTCCCGCGCTCTCCCTGCCACCCCTCTTTTGTGGCCTGGTAGGCAGTGCTGTTCATTTTCTATATGGAGTGGAGATGAAGACTCCTTTTTTTCCCCCCTGTGTTTAGGCTTTTTGAAAAATAGAACACATGACCGATTTTGGTGGAGAATTTAGAGAGCAAAAATGGCACTCGGGTGAATTTATCACTAGTATAAGGGTATGATGCACCATAAACACTCTTCCAAGCACAACCTTAGTCTCGCTCACTGACACACACACAGGACAGTGCCATGTGCCTTATGCCTTTGTCCATCAGGTTTCTGTCCTTTTTATTTCTCTTGTCTCAACTTAGCCTCATTTGCTGTACAGGTCTCTGCCCTTCTCTCTCACACTCCCCCTTTCCCTCTTCCTCTCCCCCTCTGTTTTCCTCTCTCTCCCGCTTGCTTTCCCTCTGTCTTTATTTTTCTCTCCCTCTCTTTCCTCACCCTCTCTCCTATGTTCCTTTCCCCTTTTCTCTTCCATTTCTCCCCCTCTCCCTCTCTCTTTCTCACTCTCCCCCTGGCACTCTCTTTCTGACCTTTTCCTCCTCTCTGCAGGTCCTTTCATGTCTTGCTGGGGTGGCCAGAGCCATTCACACACTGCAGCTAAACGCTGACATTTAGGAACAATCACGAAATGTCTTCTACTGACAGTCCAGAAGCTTTCTCCTCCTTCTCTCTCTCTTTCTCTTTCTCTATCTCTCTCTGTCACTCCCACACTCACTCATTCTCTTGGTTCTGCTTTACTCCTTTCAAGCCATTTTTGTCCATGCTTTTATCTTCGCTTTATCTTTTTTACCCTCTACCTTCTGACTCCTTCGCATCCGCTGTTTGTTCTGGTCTGTGGAATCCTTTTATAAACCCGGCTACCATGCTTCCTTTCTCTCAGGGACTGAAGGTGACAGACCTCCAGATGTCAGATTTCTTACGGGTTTTGGAGAACGCCGTGCAGTTCGGTTCTCCAGTTCTTCTTCAGAATGTACAGGAGGAGCTGGACCCTTCACTGGCCCCCATACTTAACAAGTCTCTCACACATGTTGGTCGGTTTCCTGCTCTCACACACCATAGCATAGCCTTCTCATTCCTGTTAATCTACACAGTACATTTTCATGCCTGAGGTGGCTGTGTGCAGTTACCCATGGTGTTGGTGTGTGTGTGTTTTTTGTGTGTATGCAGGTGGAAGACTCTTGATGAAACTGGGAGATAAAGAGGTTGAGTACAACCCAGAGTTCCGTTTCTACATCACCACTAAACTGTCCAATCCACATTATACACCAGAGATCTCCACCAAAACTACCATCGTTAATTTTGCTGTGAAGGAACAGGTGCGTGCGTGTGTGTGTGTCCTTTTGAGTTTAAACCAAAACATTCTAGTGGTCAATGTTCACCACTACAGCTAACAATGTTGGTCAATCTTGCTCCATCTTAATAAAAGGGTATTTCCTATACATTTGTTATTGCTTTACCCTCAGTGTGTGTGTGTGTGTGTGTGTGTGTGTGTGTGTGTGTGTGTGTGTAGGGTCTGGAGGCTCAGCTTTTGGGCATAGTGGTACGTAAGGAGCGTCCTGAGCTGGAGGAACAGAAAGATACTTTGGTGATGAACATTGCCTCTGGAAAGAGGAAACTGCAGGAGCTGGAGGATGAGATTCTCCAGTGAGCTCCACACACATGCACAGGGCTCTCCATTAAACATGTGCACACACACCCCAGAGTACTACATTAACACCTTTTATTCAAGTGACATTTAGCGAAAATGTAACATTAACACATTTGCTGCATCCATAAAGTCTGCTTTTTCCTTCAGCAGGATGTTTGTGCTTACCAAGTCCTTACTGTGTGTGTGTGTGTGTGTGTGTGTGTGTGTGTGTGTGTGTGTGTGTGTGTTTGATTGCAGCTTGCTAAACGAGGCGACAGGCTCTTTGCTGGACGATGTGCAGCTGGTGAACGCTCTACAGACCTCCAAAGTCACCGCCACCGAGGTGTCAGAACAACTGGAGAGCAGCGAACAGACGGAGATCAAAATCGATACTGCCAGAGAGGTGAGAGAGAATGAGAGGAAAGGAGAAAGGAAGAGGGCACAGAAATGGTTGCCACATTGGATTAAAGATTGAGGCTTTGAAAAAGGATAAGGATAAAAGGATTTGAAGACGAGGTCATCGATAGCAGTGAAGTGAAAGATAACGGTCTAGATGTTTAAACCCTGTTTGTGTGTGTGTGTGTGTGTGTGTGTGTGTGTGTGTGTGTGTGTGTTTCTGCAGGCCTACCGGCCCTGTGCACAGCGTGCGTCTGTCCTCTTCTTCGTGCTGAACGATATGGCCCGTATAGATCCCATGTACCAGTTCTCTCTGGATGCCTACATAGACCTATTCAACCTGAGCATTGAGAAGAGCCCACGCAACCACAAACTGGAGGAGAGGATCACCAACCTCAACGACTACCACACCTATGCAGTCTACAGGTCACACACACACACACACGTTCACACACGGGATTGTAACAGCAGTTACCAAACTTAAAGAGGTTACTGATCTGTCACAAATACAAACATGTACACATACAGACATTTAAAAGCAGGAACAATAAGAGCAACACCCAGAAGTATATTAAAAATGTAATTAAAAAAAATAAAATATATATTTTAATAAATATAAATACATATAAATAAATATGTATCTTATGTATATTTTGAATATCTCTACAGTCTCTCTCTCGCTCTCTCTCTCTCTCTCTCTCTCTCTCATGTAATATATATATATATATATGGATGGATGTATATAGATAGATGGATGGATGGATATAGATCACAACATAATCTCACTTGTAATAGTGCCAGAAAATGTGTGTGAACGCCCATGACAGCCATGTAATTGACAGAAACAGTTAGCTACTACCTCTAATGGTGTCTCAATGGCTGTGTCTCGGGTGTGGAGCTGGTGCAGCGCTGGGCATTGTGAGAGCTGCTGCTGCCCCTGTGTGCAGGCATACCTGCCGTGGCCTGTTTGAGTGCCACAAGCTGCTCTTCAGCTTCCACATGTGTGCAAAGATCCTGGAGGTGGCAGGCAAGCTCAACATGGATGAGTACAGCTTCTTCCTGCGCGGGGGGCTGGTGAGAGTCCACTTGGGATTTATTATTTCATATAATTTTATTATTCACACACTCACCATTACCCCATTCGGTGTGGCCTTGAGAAAAAGTACATCTTACTTGCAGCTTCGTTGTGAACTTCTCAGTCTGTCCTAGTGGACTAAAAGCTCATTTCTGTTTGCTGACCCTAGGCAAGCAAGTTAACTCCTAGTGGCAGTGTAGTGTGGAGAGACCTGCTGAAAGAGCTCAGGTCTCAGCAAAACTTACATGTAGCTCTTCTGGGTAACATTATTTCCCAAAAGCTACAAACACTGACTGTAAATAGTCTGCTTTGCTGTTTATTTGTTAAAGCTCCAAGGCCTTTCCATGTTTCAGCTCCGCTAAATCTGTTTAGTCTGATAGCCAGGAATTTAGAAGCCTAGTCCCTGTGTTACATGTGTTGCATCATGCTTGGGGTATGTTTGCATTAAAACATTTAAACCTTCTGTCTTTTTGGCCTTTATCATATATTTCTTTTGCATGTGTGTGTGTGTGTGTGTGTGTGTGTGTGTGTGTGTGTGTGTGTGTTTCATTCAGGTCCTGGATAAGGAAGGGCAGATGGATAATCCATGCACTAGTTGGCTGGCTGACTCTAACTGGGACAACATTACTGAGCTGGACAAACTGGCGAACTTCCATAGGATCATGGCTTCCTTTGAGCAGTACCCACGAGACTGGAACCTGTGGTATACGAGCTCAGAGCCAGAGCACGCACCACTACCTGGTAATGGGTTGATGATCACCTTGTGTGTGTGTGTGCATGTGTGCTTGTGTAGGTGTGTGTGCGTGTGTGTGCGCATGCACATATCAGGTCATCAATGTCAGTGTTATTCAGGACAGGCACTTCTTTATTTGTAAATCTTATTAAATCTTCTTATTCAAATTTTTTGTCCTCACAATTAATTTCTGTCTTGTGTATATTATTTAACTTGAAGATTAAAATGTATTTGCCCCTCTATCCTCCCAATTCTTTCTGTAAAAATGTTTAATGTCTGATTCTTCCTACATTGCTAGTCTGTCATTTCCCTTCCTTTATTTCATTACTGTAATTGTATTACTCAAAGTTCTGATCAATATTAATACAATCTATGCTAGAACTTTCAGCCATAATTTTCCCTCTGCTCTCTGTGAAAATCCATTGTTTGTTTAACCCATTTATGTAATTATGAATTGTACTGTTGTTTTAAAAGTAAGCTCTCAGGAGGCCGTAGCGCTGAAAATGTCTATAAGAAAGATAATATTTGTCTGTCAATTAATCGCTTGTTTCATTTGTCTCCTTTTCTCTCTCCTTTCTTATCCTTTTCTTTCTCCCTCCTTTCTTAACTTTCCTTCATTCTCTTCTCTTTCAACTTCATTCTTTCTCTTTGCAAACTGCCATGTCAATTCGCAACCCCTGCCCATTTCCCTCCACTTCTTCCCTCCTTTCTCACTTCTTTCTCTCTCTCTTCCGTTCTCTCTCTCTCTCCATCCTTAGGGGAGTGGGAGAATGGGTGTAATGAGTTGCAGAAGATGTTGATAGTGCGTTCTCTAAGACAGGACCGCATATCTTTCTGCGTCACCTCCTTCATCATCAACAACCTGGGCCCCCGCTTTGTAGAGCCACCCGTCCTTGACATGAAGGCTGTGAGTGATAGACACACACACACACACACACACACACACACACACACACTGACACACAGTGCATCCTCATAAAGGCCAAAATATGCATAACAACACATATCACTCATTCACAGTTCAGCACTCTCATCCCTCCTATCTTGCACACACATTTCCTCATAGATCCACAAGGGTGCTTCTAGACTCCATCATTAGGGTGGCATTAAAAAGACCAGCCGGGCATCTTAATTAGGAGGTGTCCCATTATGAGTGTACATGGGGGTTCCCATTTCCACCATCTCTGACGGTGAGATAATGCCTGAACCTGCTTAGTACACAGCTAGATCCTCTCACACTGAACACATGTCAAATGCTGTTTTTGCTCTGAACTTCTGTGTTATGAAGATGACTCAGCCAATCGTGACAAACCCCAGGAAATGATTTGCAGAGTGTTGCAGGACGTATGCATTTGTCTGTGTGTGTGTGTGTGTGTACGTGTGTGTTTTAGGTGGTAGAGGACTCCACCGCTAGGACGCCACTGATCTTCGTGCTGTCCCCTGGTGTGGACCCCACAGCTGCGCTGGTGCAGCTGGCAGAGACGTTGGGCATGGGTCGCCACTTCCATGCCCTCTCCCTGGGACAGGGCCAGGCTCCCATCGCCACGCGTATGATCAAAGAGGGCGTGAAGAATGGTGAAGCTTCTCCTTCTGCCTTTACATTTCCCGTTTGTGTGCGTGTGTGCGCACGCGTGTGTGTGTGTGTGTGTGTGTGTGTGTGTGCACGTCCTCTCATCTGTCTCTCTGTGTATCGCTTGTCTGTTGCGTTACTTTGCTCTGCATATTTACTTCACAGACTCAGGATATTGGACATGATTGTTGATTAAAGGTGTTTATCCTATTTAAATAAACTGGAAGTCATATGAATGTCATTAGAAAAATTGTTTGATTGTTGGAATAAAGAAATTATCAGTTTCCACTTACTCTAATATTTTTTCCTTCCTCCCACTCCTTATCTCTCTTCCTGTGCGTGTGCATCCGTGCGTGCGTTTGCATGCGCGTGTGTGTGTGTGTGTGTGTGTGTGTGTGTGTGTGTATGTGTGTGTTGGGGGCAGGTCACTGGGTGTTCCTGGCTAACTGCCACCTGTCTCTGTCATGGATGCCCCAGCTGGATAAGCTGGTGGAGCAGCTGCAGGTGGAGAATCTACACCCAGACTTCAGACTGTGGCTGAGCTCCTCACCTCACCCAGACTTCCCCATCGCCATACTGCAGGCTGGCATCAAGATGACCACAGAGCCACCGAAAGTACAGCCCCCTCTCACACACACACACACACACACACACACACACACACACACACACACATATACACACACACTGACAACCCTCGTATACGCATGTACACATTCTTATGTACAGGCACCTATATAGACCTGCACTTACCCAGGAATGAAACACATACAACACTGCATGTGCTGCATTTACTATATAACGTACTTCAAACAAATAGGTTTCCACCATCTTTAACTTCATTGTACCTACTTCAGGAAATAGACTTTCTCTATTGACCCATTGGATTTCTGTTTTTCTGACACATCTTTGGTCTTAAAAAAATGCTAAGAGCCTTGGTCCTGTTTTTTGCACATATTGATCAGAAGTCAAGGAAAGCTTTTTTTTCAGAGCACATTGATTCTTGTGACACTTTGTGGGGCTCACACACATTCAGACACACGCGCACGCAAGTGCACAAACACACACACACGCACACACGCGCGCACAGACAAGTGCAGACATGCAGCTCCCTCCTGTTCCTTCACAGGGCCTGAAAGCCAATATGAAGAGGCTGTACCAGCTGGTGACGGAGGCAAAGTTCTCGCGCTGCACACGTCTTGTCGTCTATCGCAAGCTGCTCTTCGCCCTCTGCTTCTTCCACAGCGTCCTGCTGGAGCGCAAGAAGTTCCTCCAGCTCGGCTGGAACATCGTCTACAGCTTCAACGACTCCGACTTTGAGGTAGAGACAGACCGGTATGCTTGAGAGATCCTGCTGTTGCAGAATTCCTTCAGCGTGAGCAGGAAGGGGTTAACTGTCCCTGCCTGAGTGATTTACTGGTGTGGTCAAGAGGTGTCAGCTGATGGCCCATGCCAGCACAGTTAGCACAGTGAAGGCCACCTTAGAGGGCACATCGCTTCTGGACGGCTGTCGTCTCTCCTCTCCATTTCTCCTTCTGTGTCTATCTGTTTCTTCTCTCTGTGTCACTCTCCCCCTCTTTCTTAATCTCTCTCAATCTTTCTCTCTCCGTCTCACTCATTCTCTCTCCCAGGTGAGCGAGAACTTAATGAGTCTGTATTTGGATGAGTATGAGGAGATCCCCTGGGATGCTCTGAAGTACCTCATCGCTGGGGTCAACTATGGAGGTCACGTTACAGATGACTGGGACCGTCGACTCCTCACTACATATATCAGCGACTACTTCTGTGAGGGCACAGTCAACACACCTTTCTTTAAGTGAGTTTCTCACTCTTACATACACACACACACACACACACACACACACACTAATGTGGATGCACACCCATACAAACAAAAATAAAAACAATTAGCATTTGTCACACCTCAATAACCTTCAGCCCTGTCTAGTAAGGAAAACATGTTTCTGAGCCATGTTGAATAGCAAGAGCCCCACCATGTGGATAGAATTAAAAGCACATAGGCAGACCAACACACACACACACACACACACACACACACACACACACACACACACAAACACATAGTGCTTTAATGAAAAGATCAGGTACTCTCTTTATGATACAAAAACGCACACATCTTAGCCCACACATTGTTTTGTTGTTGATGAGACACCACAAGTGTCACAGCATGTGCTGCTGTGTCTCCCTTTCCCCCTTTCTGAAGTAGCCCTGCCCTCATTTTAGATTAACCCCTTCTCAGACACACTTGCTTAAAACTCATATATGGATTGTTAATTAGCTGATTAGCTGACTACAACCAAAGATTTCACCAGTCCAGTTTATCCACCACTGCAGTGCACATCTAACAAAGAACAGTAGCTCCCCCATGTGGTGTGTTTGATATTTACACTGTGTTTGAAATAATCTGGCTGAGAGCAGAGACAGTAAGGTTGGTGTAGATTGCTCGTTGACTGCAGATAGGGCCATGGGAGTGAGGCTTTTTCTGGATGCCTGCTGGGTTACCAGCAGTCTTGATGATGCACTTCTTTAACCTGGAATTCATTTGTGTGGTGTTCAGTGGAGGCTGGATTAGACTTCTGAGAAACAGGTTGTAATGTCAAAGATGATGTAAGGATGTAGAAATCGAACAAATAACATTATTTGACGTGTGTGTGTGTGTGTGTGTGTGTGTGTGTGTGTGTGATGTCCTCTAGACTGTCCTCTCTGCCTACCTATTACATCCCTCGTGATGGGCCACAGGCCAGCTATCGGGAATACATCAACCTGCTTCCACCAGTGGAGCACCCAGAAGTGTTTGGCCAGCACCCCAACGCTGACATCGCCAGCCAGATCTCTGAGACGCGAACGCTCTTCGACACGCTCCTCTCTCTCCAGCCACAGGTCACCAGCTCCACAGCCACCAGAGCAGGACCCAGCCGTGAGGAAAAGGTGTGTGATTATTTGTGTGCACGGGGTGGGGGGAGGTCTGGAGAA
>NC_137509.1:8132500-8145000 GCF_041902795.1 Electrophorus electricus
CAGAACAAGCTACAGTTATTTTAAAGC
Organism: Electrophorus electricus; assembly: GCF_041902795.1. Lineage (NCBI taxonomy): Eukaryota > Metazoa > Chordata > Actinopteri > Gymnotiformes > Gymnotidae > Electrophorus > Electrophorus electricus. Next base: position 8,132,528 of record NC_137509.1, read on the forward strand.
TAACATTAGCATTCTCACCAGATTTATTTCATGACTAATTTGCTTCTCTAGTTTGTGTGTGTGTGTGTGTGTGTGTGTGTGTGTGTGTGTGTGTGTGTTGGGGGGGGATATCAGATTTTTAATTTTGGAGGTGCAAAAAATGTGCAACGAGGGGGATGAAAAATGGGTTAAATAAATTTGGCTCACAACACAATGTGATGTTGCTGTAATTCAATTGTCAGGTGTGATTAAATTGTCTTTGCTTTGGCTGATAAAGAAAGACTGACTGATACTCACTCAAGTATTTATACTTCTGATTCTGACATAAATTTTGGCGTGTTGATGAGTAGTCTAACCATTCTCATATCTTTTCTGCTTATGTTATTGAAAAAAATACTTGTTTCCCAGATTTGTTTTCATGTTATATATTTTAAGTATTTCAAGAAAATACACCTTTTAGCATCTTGAAGCCGTTCTACAAAGAGCAGCTATTAGCTCTCAAGTAAAGGAGTGGTGAAAGAGTGGTGCTTCAGAACAGTCACATGGAGTGTCCAATGTGGCCTTGTGTAATCCCACATATTCTTCAGTATATTCAGTGTTGTTTCATTCTCTATTGTCTCAAGTATTTTGTATCTTTAAGAGAAGAATTGGTACTGTTCACTGAAAAGAAAGTGCTGAAAGTATTAAATCCTTACATTAAATTCCCATCTTAAATATTAGTTTAATACAGTGAATCCAATTGACTCTTCTAAATGTAATTTAAACAAAAAGAGATTTATTGTAATAAATCAGCTAAAATATTGTAGGTATGAGCAAAAACATATTAGAGTTCTTTTTTTCATATTTTTGAGTAACAGCTTTCAAACCACCCAAGTTTACAGACAACCTAGCTGCATGTCTGAACAAGATTCCAATTTGCTTGCACATTTGTCCGAAATGTTATCCTGTTTCTCCATAAACTTTGTGTTACTCACTACAAATTTGAATTTCTCTCTCTCTCTCTCTCTCTCTCTCTCTCTCTCTCTCTCTCTCTCTCTCTCTCTCTCTCTCATATATATATGCATGTATGTATAAAATTACCCACTCACCCTCCAGGCGATCTTTTTTCCATCAAGCTCAGGTCCTCTACCAGAGGCCTGGGAGCCTGAGCATCCTGCGTATTATCTTAGCTTTTCCCAGGACTGCACTCTTCTGGTCTGAGATCTCGGATGTTGTTCTTGGTATCTCTTGGAGCCATTCTCCCACTTTGGGGGTTACAGCCCCTAGTGCTCCGATTACCACAGGAACACAGTTGCCGTCACCCACCACATGTTTTCTATCTCTTCCTTCAGTCCTTGATATTTCTCGAGCTTCTCGTGTTTCTTTTTCCTGATGTTGCTATCACTCTTCTGCTGTTTATCAACCACTACAATATGTGGTTGGTTAGCCACAGAATCTTAGCACGGTCATTTTCCACCATCTTTGGGGGTATATCCCACTTAGACCTAGGAAGTTCCAGCCTGTATTCAGCACAGATGTTTCTGTACACTACGCCAGCCACGTGATTATGGTGTTCCATTTACACACTGCCTGCTAGCATCTCGCATCCTGCTGTTATGTGCTGGATTGTCTCAGGGGCATCTTTGCACAGCCTGCATATGGGGTCCTGCCTGGTGTGGTAGATCCCAGCCTCTACTGATCTCGTGTTTAGTGCTTGTTCCTGTGCTACCATGATTAGTGCCTCTGTGCTGTCTTTCAATCTAGCCTTTTCCAGCCACTGCTAGGATTTCGCCATGTCAGCCAATTCCACTGTCTGTCAATGGTACATACCATGCACGTTTTTTTCCTCCCATGATGGTCCCTGTTCCTCCTCATTTCCATCCTCCTCGGGTTTCTACTGTCTCAGGTACTCACTTAAGCACTTTGTCACTTGGGAACATTATCTTGGTATATTCCTGGATCTTGGGTGTTTCATCCTGGATAGTGACTCTGACACTCACTAGTCCGCAGCCCCACTCCTTCTGCTTAGTGTACAGTCTCAGAGTGCTGGATTTGGGATGATACCCTCCATGCATTGTGAGGAGTTTCTTTGTCAGTGGATTCTAACTACCTCTTAAGCCATCTTATTATGCCAGCGGTCTACCTGATAGGTCGGATCTTGTTTTTCCCATTCAGCTGACTTCACAGGACTTGCCTCACTTTTTATAGGTATTTGTCTGAATCTGCTTTTCTTTGTAGCTTCTTCATGATTCACATTTGCTTTGTGGGATTCCAAGGTTACTTGTAGCTGTCCTCAACATGTTATATTAACCTGTGGTAGTGCGAGCCCCTCTGTTCTAGCCACCTTCCCTCTCCTTGTAACCATACGACCACACTTATCCAGTCCAAATGACATTCCGATGCTGTTGCTGTATATCCTGCTGAGAAGAATTAGTGAGTCAATGTCTTGTTCACTTCTGGCTTGAAGTCATCCATGTACAGGATGTTGCTGATTGAGGAGCAGCAATGCTCCAGCAGCAGTGATTCAACAGCCGGTACCTGTGGCCACTCTTGGTGATGATCTCACTGAGGGGGTTCAGGCCTATGCAGAACAGCAGCAGGGACAGAGCATCTCCTTGGTAAATTCTACACTTGATGGTGGCTCTTGCTTTTGGTTTGAAGTTGGCCTATAGGGTTGTCTTCTGCAGCCCCATTGACTTCTTGATGAAGGCTCCTGGAGTCCTGTTGATGTTATACAGCCTAAAGCATTCCAGTATCCATGCGTGGGGCATTGAATCATAGGCTTTCTTGTATTAGATCCAGGTGGTGCACAGGTTAGTCTGCTCTGGCTTGGCTCCTCATTTAAATAATCCAAAAACAGTTGGGTCTTCAGTCTGCGTCTGCAGCTGCATTAGCAGCTGCTTGATTTGTGCTGCACTCATGGAGAGCAGTCAGCTTCTTCTTCTGTTGTTGCGTGATGCCTCCTTCTCCAACATTTCCAGTATTGTTCAGTCTCTGGCTTTGGTGGAGCTGTACTTATGCATTTTCTGACAATTTCCTGTAAGCCTTAGTGATGTATGTGCATGAATATCTGAGTAGATCAGCTTGTTCTGTAATATTCAGACCAACCCATTTATCACCAACAACTATGTCATGTTCTGAGTCACTTAAATCACCTTTCGTCCCCTTTCTGATACTCGTTTTGAAGATTGCTTTGACCATGTCTACATGCCTAAAATGCCTTGAATTGCTGCCTTGTGAATGGGTGATTAGATATTTGAGTTGTACCTAATAAAGCTGTAGTGTGTGTGTATGTGTATGTGTGTGTGTGTGTGTGTGTGTGTGTGTGTGTGTGTGTGTGTGTGTGTGTGTGTGTGTGTGTAACTAACAGGATAGGGGGAGATCAAACAGAGTGCGATACAGGTAGTATTTATGCAAATTATGGGGATTCATTTCCCCAAAGGTCCACCCTATATATATATATATATATATATATATATATATATATATATATATATATATATATATATATATATATATATATATATGGATTTATATATATATATATATATATATGGATTTATCAACATAGTCAGTTGGCCACCCTGAACAATGTAAGACAATTACAATTATCATTGTTTTCCAAAACTCCTGCAATTGGCAAGTTTGTTCCACTTCATAGCAGTTTGCTATATATACAGCTCTGGAAAAAAAAAAAAAGAAGAGACCACTCCAATTTTTGTTCTTAAATCAGCATCTCTACATGTACAGCAGCCCTTCCATTCAAGTATTTGTTCAATTCCTTCACAGACACACATCATTCTACTTAATGAGATGCTGAATATGTGATCACCTTAACAAAATCCTATTCTAACGAGCAACAGTATAAAAACCACTGCTGCTGTCATCACTATTCTCTTGTTATAGAACCAGCTGGATGGGAAAAGCAATGCTAGGACTACCCAAAAAGTAAGTGCAGTCAAAACACAGCTACAGACCATGCCAAAGGAGTTGAAAAGAAAGGTTCAATTGTAGCTTTACTGGCAGAGGGATACAGTGAGAGTCAGGTTGCTTCTATCTTGAAAATGTCAAAAACTATGGTTCATAAGAACAAGGTCAAGCAGCAAACACATGGGACAACATCAGCTACAGACTGGCAGAAGTGGAAAACGACTCTCTACTGACCGTGATGATCACCACCTCATTTGAATGTCACTTAACAACTGTAAGATAACATCAAGTGACCTACAAAAAGAATGGCATGCAGCCACTGGAGTGAATTGCACAGCGAGGACAGTTCGAAATAGGCTTCTGGAGGCAGGGCTGAAGTCGTGCAAATCTAGAAAAAAGCCCTTCATCAATGAGAAGCAAAGAAGAGCCAGACTGAAGTTTGTGAAAGACTGTAAGGATTGGACTGTCATCTACTAGGTCATCTTCTCTCATGAGTGCAATTTTCAGCTTTGTCCAACACTTGGTTGTGTAATGGTTAGACGGATACCTGGAGAGCCCTAGAAGCCAGAGTATCTCGCACCCACTGTGAAATTTGGTGCAGGATCGGTGATGATCTGGGGGTGCTCCATGTCACACAGCCAGGTGTGGATGAGGGACCACCAGATCAAGACCCTATCATGGCCAGCCCAATCTCCAGACCTAAACCCCATTGAAAACCTCTGGAATGTGATCAAGAGGAAGATGGATGGTCACAACCCATCAAATAAAGCCAAGCTCCTGGAATTTCTGTGCCAGGACTGGCGTAATGTTACCCAACAGTAATGTGAAAGACTGGTGGAAAGCATGCCAAGACGCATGAAAGTCGTGATTAAAAATCAGGGTTATTCCACCAAATATTGATTTCGTGACTCATCCTAAGTTGAAATATTAGTACTGTATGGTTTATAAATGAATATGAGCTTGTTTTCTTTGCATTATTTGTGGCCTGAAATTTCTGTAACTGTTTTGTTATTTTGAATATTAGTAATTTTCATTAAAAAACATGCTCTAAAATACAATATTTTTATCTGGAATTTGGAAGAAATGTTGCCAGTAGTTTATAGAATAAAACAAAACTGCTCAGCCTGGTCAAACACATACCCATCACTTGTAAAACTAGAGAAACTGATAATTTTGTAGTGGTCTCTCTTATTTTTTTCCGGAGCTGTATACACACACACACACACACACACACACACACACACACACACACACACACACACACACACACACACACACACACACACACACATACATTGTTGGTAACTTAGTTGCTCAGAAGTGCAGAAGTGCAGATTCTTTTCTTTGCAGTAAAATGTGTCACATGTTCTGCACAAATATATGTTTGCTGTGACTATAAACAGATAGACGGTGGTAAGGAACCAGAGAGCTTTAAATTGCAAATCATTCCTGATACTCAATTTTAGCAGAGAGGCGCCTTTGGGTATCCGACGGCAAATATAAGGTTACAAGTATCGATACACGTTTACCAACATATGCCATAGAGCTTCTGATGTTTTATTCTGAATGTTGCAGTTCTGACATTTTTATAACTCCTGTAAACATTTTACTGTGTGTCTAGTTGATGGAGCGGAGGTACATGATGTTTCTCTGTGCTGCAGGATGGTGTGTTTATTCGTGGCCTGTATCTAGAGGGGGCTGGCTGGGATAAGAAGAACTCCTGTCTGGCCGAGGTAGAGCCCATGCAGCTGGTCTGCCCCATGCCCACCATCCACTTCAGACCAGTGGAGAACCGCAAGAAAATTGCCAAAAGTACAGACACGTACACCTTGTATACTTCTCCCATCCCTCAGTTTTAATATTCTCACTGCCATATTCTCACTACTCATTGACATGTTACATTTATCCTGTGTAACTGTTGTGTGTGTGTGTGTGTGTGTGTGTGTGTGTGTGTTTAGATATGTACTCTTGTCCCTGCTACTACTTCCCTGTGCGCTCAGGAGGGGCTGGAGGCCCTTCATTTGTAGTGGCAGTGGATCTTAAATCAGGAGCTGTGCCTTATGATCACTGGACCAAGAGAGGAACAGCACTGCTCATGAGTCTGGACAACTAGAGAGACAACGCACTCTAGTTCATATGTGTTGCACACTAGGACTATACTTTTGTTCAGAAATTTTGACATAAGTTTATGTATTGTATTTAACATGTTTAAAGACAAATGTTTTTAAATACTTCAGTATATTCATAAATTCAGTTAACATTTGCTGTTGAAAATTAAACATGGATTCAATCAGAAAAAGTTCACAAAAACGGATCAATTTATTAAAGAAACTTATATTTCATACATTAAATATATAGGTAACAACCATGTTTTAGGAGCAAATATTTATCTGAAACGTTTTCAGAAACTTATTACAAGACTATCCCATTCACTGTCAACAGTCTAACAGAAAGAGAGAGAAATTGAAAAAGACACTAAAGTTCTTGGGACAGTGTTTAGGTCCTGCATGGGTTGGGGTGAATTCTTGAGAGGGAAGAAAACAAGAGGGAGTCCAGAAAAAGTGAAAGTGAAGAATAGTTGTGAGGAAAGGAGAGAGGCAGAGGGTGTGTGGGCGAGGGGGGGGCTCGATTCAAGGCTGCATTCACACAGTCCCGCTTGTCTGAAAGAGCGAGACTTCCTCCCCACTGTAAAGGGCTCTGTAGTGGGCTGCAGGTCTGAGTCAACGTGAACCACCAACTGGTTGTTGGGGCGCTCATAGCAACATGTTGAATTCAAATTTAAATTGGGCCTCCAAGGCGCTATTGTAGTTGCTCAAAGTACTTCAGATTTTTTTTTAATGGACGCAAGAGGAAAAAGGGAGGGAACAACATCTTTTGAGTCGCCAAATAGAGGATGAAGTCCCCTGGGATTATTCATTACAGTTGTTGAATGTTCCCACCTCAGATCCATTCAGGCCACACGGAGGTCTAGGAGGGAAGTGTGAGAGACAGATCCAAATGAACGTGATTCCCTTTCAGCAGCCTTGGGATTTCTTGAGCTCAGTCCTGTTAACCATATAAGCACTTTGTATGAGTTGATGATAATGAAAAAAAAATCAACAAATGTACATAAAAGATTATCATAGTAGTTTCATTAGTGTTCCTTAACAATTAGCTAGTTTATATATATGAAATCTGGTCATTCAGTTAACTGTAAATCTGCTGTCGCAGATATTCCAAGAGCACTGAACTGGAAATTCAAAGCATCAGCCGAAACCTTCCCGTTATTCTGCACAATAATCTGTTTATAGATGGCCACGATAGTAAATCAACTCATAATATCAGTCATAACTAGACATAATTTACGTTCTAGCAATTGGAGAAACCTTAACTTTAGCGGACCGTAATTTACCGCGTGTCAGTGAATGTTTTTCCAGCTGCCCGGGAAAGAATGGAGCAATCCTGGAATTTTGGGAAGTCTAAGTGTGTCCCCTTGAGAAGAGAGGCGGGGCAGTGCGAGACTCGTCCACCGAAAATAACCTGCTTGGTAGAGGGAGGAGGAAGCGGGGATCTTCACTCAAAGATCAAGGAACGGGAGAGGAGCGTGAAGGCGATGCAATACGGAATTAAAACTGCGCAATTTCCAACCCGTCTGCGCCGCGGAGACCCAGGCGCTTGGAGCAGTAAGATATTCACGTCTGACGTGCTTCACCGTTCGTGGACATGCATGCGTGACTCGAAACGTGCTCACCTCTACAGTGGCATGGTCATGGACTTATTATTTTAATAACTGATGTGCACTCTTTTGCAAACAAGATATTAGTTCGTGGACCCGTAGCGAAGTATTTGTGCATGATGAGGGCCTTTTCTTGGGAAAACACTGGAACGTTTTGGGCGCTGTTTGTAGCCACGTTAAACGTTCTCATCACCGATTACAGCGGTTTCCTAATATAACTGCGCGTACAGTCCCGCGTTATTATCGACAATGTAAGATCCACATTCAAATCCAGCATTCTGAGTTTAAATATGTTCAGGATCTGAGCTGCGTGTGAGCGCGAGAGAACAAACTGCGCAGTTACATTTTTGATCTTGTAGTATTTTTTTTTACGATGAGAAGAAGCAAGCAGCCACCTCCCAGTTCAAACCTTCGTGGATTACCAGGTAAGGCGGTGACTTTCTGTACTTTAACAGTAGCGTAGCGCCAGAATGTACAGTAGGTTGCAGTTTTTTAAGGGTTTGCCTTCTGAAAGGATGCCATGTAATACTGTGTGGTAGATATGCAGCGACATTTGTGAGTCTGGTAAAGAGCGCGTGGATTAATACCACTTGCACAACTCCCTCCCATTTTCACTTAACCGCCATCTGCATGTGCTTAAAGGCTACAAGACTACATTATGCAGCATTTAATATATAGATGGCAAGTACCCTCGGAGCTAACGGCCAGTTTCGATATGAGTAGATCTAAAAAGTTGATCTCTCTTGCCAGTAATATGGAAACTGGTGAGATCATAGTTACTCTTAACTGGTGTACGGGAAGCGAGTGGGAGTCAGCGATGTGGAAATCTGTCGCTACAGCAGCCCATAGTAACAGGAATTTACCTGCGGTCGTGTGCACTTCAAACGACGTGAAATTAGATTAGCGAATTCTGCATATCGTGTATTCTTATATAAATAATTAAATATTGGTTAATGGCAGCTACTGAATGAAATTTGGGCCTGTTCTTGTTCTGCAGAGTCGCATTTTCTTTCCGAAATGTCATGTGGCGAAGTTGTGGCGGGTTCGGAGATTTTCCAGGAAGAACGTTTGATTTTTTTTTTCTGAGCCATGTTTTTTTTTCCTCCTCTCTTCTCGTCACCGCCCCCTTTTCCTAGTCATTCTTTTTAATCACCACTAGGGGGTGTCTCAACACTACGAAAGAGTTCCTATACAGGCAATTAATATTAACATTAATATTGATCTCACTTAATTAAAACCTGTCGCTTAGAGTATAGCGTTAGAATAAAAACGTTTTATTTATGATATGTAAATTAAATACATAGCAAAAAATTCCAAGGTCACGGTCTGGTTTAAATATGTGAGCCAGTAACATTACGTAGGCTATATTAAAATGCTGATGTAAACTATAATATGGGATATAACATGTTCGGCATTCATAAGATTTGAAGTCTCTCCCCCCCCCCCCCAAGCCGTACCATAAAGGAAATGGTGTTCATAGAAACACAATTTTCATAAGGTTTCTCTTTCCATCTGCTCTTGGGCAGTGTGCCTGCTCCATTACCTCTTTACAGAAACTCTACAAAAGAATGCTGGTGGTGTTCGTGCTGCCACATAAGCTCACAAAATGAAAGAATAGTGTATGATTTATATGAAATTAGATTTGAAATGCGTCTCACCAAATCGAGGCAGCGTGTGAATTAAAAGAGAGGCAGGCACGGTTGCCACCCTTTCAATAAGACAAAACTGGACAGTCCTGTTCCATTAGACTCACCACTAATGTGTCTTCCACATGTACATTGACTTTGCATGCTGATTTCTGATTGGCCTAAAATTACATTAAAATGTATTGCTTGTTTAACCCCTCACAGTTCTGGAGAATATTGTTTATAAAAAAAAAATGTAAAAAAAAATTGGACAGTTTGGTTGAAAACCAGACGAGCAGCAACTCCAGAGGGGGTAAATGGGAATACAGACAAGAAAATGTGCCATGATGGGTGATTTTAAACTGTCAAGAATTTCACTGGAGAATTTTCCCCTAGATAACCCCTATCAATATCAGACAGTTCATGTCAGTATCACCATCAAGAAATATAAATGACGCAAGCAAAGATGTAATTGAACACTAATTTATCTATGTATAAGAATTCAATGGACAGCTTTGTCTGCTGCTCAGATGAATGACACCATTTATATTGCCATGAGAGCATAGCAGAGAAAAATGAAACAGTGTCAGACAAGAAAAGTACATATTTAGGCACTATGAAATATATAAAATTAATATATTCAAAATAAAATTTCTTTACATTTCTGTATGAAATCGGTCTATACAGTTTCTATGATATGACTTGTACAAGAAGTATGGATTACTTGTTAACCTTCGTTCATGTCCAAGAGGAAGTTCAGTTATTACATGGGTAATTTCTGCTAAAGTCTACTAGCAATTAAAAATTAGATCTTCATACCTGTGATTCCTAAAGCACATTACTCTGAACTCAGCGCTTTAAGCCCCTCTCAACGTTGTCCACTAGATGTCGCCACTTGCATTGACAAAGGAGCTTAATTCCCTTTTGTGCAAATGCAGAACTCCTCTACCTCCCGAAATATCATACCTGTTATGGTCTATATTAGCACATTGGAGGGGGGGGGGGAATCACACTTTTTTTTAATTACACTACATGGCCAAAGGTATATGGACACACTTTCTAATTATTGAGTTCAGGTGTTTCACCCACAACCATTGTTAACAGTTATGGTTCTGTGCTTAATTCTATATGAGTTCTCCATAGACAAACACTGGCAGTGACTTTAAATGTGACAGTCACAGGATGCCAGTTTTTCTACACTTCAGTCGGCTTGAGACATACTTGCCCTGCTAGAGCTTCCCCAGTCAACTGTAAGTGCTATTGTTGTGAAATAGAAGCTTTTAGCAGCAGTGCAGCCATGAGGCAGTAGACCGGCCAAACTTACCGAACCGGGCTGCTGAATGCTGAACCACCTAGAGAGCTGCACCCAAGCCTAAAGTCACTATGCCTAAAGGTAAACTCCAGATGGAGTGGCACAAAGCTCTGAGGCTTTGGGGATGCCAGGAGAGCACTACTTACTGAAATACATAATGTCAACTGTAAAGTGAGTGGAGAGGGATAATGGTCTGGGGCTGTTCCACTGAAAAGTACCGTTAATGCTACAGCATACAAAGACATTTTACACAGTTGTTTCCAACTGCTCCTGTACCCAAAGTGAGGTCCATACACACCTGGTTTGATGAGTCTGGTGTAGAGGACCTCTAGTGGCCTACACAGAGGCCTGACCTCAGCCCCATCAAAACCACAGACTGTATAATCGCAGCCCTTTGGGAGGAATTAGAATAGAGCAGCGCCCTCTCATCATCACAGAGAGTGACGTGAGGAGAGTGTTTAAAAGGGTGAATACCAGGAAGGCGGTGGGACCAGACGGTATCTGCGGGAGGGTCCTCAAAGCCTGCGCAGGTCAGCTAGCCCGGGTATTCACCGACATCTTCAATCTCTCCCTGACGCTCGTCCCGTCCAGCTTCAAGCGATCCACCATCGTCCCCGTCCTGAAGAAACCTCGACCCTCCAACCTCAATGACTACCGTCCTGTCGCCCTCACATCGGTCGTGATGAAGTGCTCTGAAAAGCTAGTCAGAGACTTCATCACATCTTCACTGCCAGCCTCCATGGACCCACTGCAGTTTGCATACCACCACAACCGCTCCACTGATGATGCAATTGCACATCTGCTCCACACTACACTGACTCACCTGGACAAAGGGAGGGGTAATTATGTTAAAATACTGTTTGTCGACTACAGTTCAGCATTTAACACCATCATCCCCTCCCTACTCACTACTAAGTTGGAGGATCTAGGACTGCATACATCCCTGTGCGACTGGATCTCCAACTTCCTAACAGACAGACCACGATCAGTACGGGTGGGCAACTGTGCCTCATCCACCCCCACCCTCAGCACTGGAGCTCCTCAGGGTTGTGTCCTAAGCCCCCTGCTCTACTCACTGCACACCTACGACTGCACAGCCACTTCCAGCTCCACCATCATTGTCAAGTTTGCTGACGACACCGTTGTCATGGGCCTGATCCCGGACAACAATGAGAGGGCCTACCTGGAGGAGATTAAACACCTGGAAAACTGGTGCCAGGAAAATAATCTCCTCCTAAACGATCGTGGATTGCAGCAAGAAGCAGGAGCGGCACTACCAACCTGTGAGGATCAGTGGAACCACGGTGGAGAGAGTAGATAGTTTCAGGTACCTTGGTGTTCACATCTCGCAGGACCTGTCCTGGTCCCGCCATACCAACTCCCTGGCAAAGAAGGCTCGTCAGCGTCTTTACCACCTCAGACACCTAAGAGACTTCAGACTGCCCTCCAAGGTACTGTGAAACTTCTACATCTGCACTATGGAGAGCATCCTCACGGGGAACATCACAGTCTGGTTTTGGAATAGCACCAAGCAGGACAGACAAGCACTCCAAAGGGTAGTGCGTTCAGCAGAGCGCATCACTCACGCGGAACTTCCTGACCTACAGATCATCTACTACAAGCAGTGCCAGACCAAGGCCAGGAGGATTATGAAGGACCCCACCCATCCCAACAATAGGCTCTTCTCTCTGTTGAGGTCAGGGAACCGCTTTTGCTCCCTGAAGACCAAGACAGAGAGACTGAAGAGGGGCTTATCCCATAGACCATTCGGGCCTTGAATCAGGGAAACTGATCAACTCTGGGGACTACCACCACCATGTAACATAACTGTATATATATTCAATTACCACCATGTAACATAAAAAACTGTAAATGTCATTTTACAAAATGGATCTGTACATTGTGTACATACATATATACACAACCATATACA
>NC_137509.1:8155000-8157500 GCF_041902795.1 Electrophorus electricus
GGTTTCACCCAGTCGAGGTGAGTTGTACTCAGAGCTGCAGTTTCAATGCCAGAGACCGAGGGCTATAGAGCCTCTGTGGAGTCACTGAGTCACCAAGCACCTAAAAATACATTTATTTTAAAAAAAGCAACTTTTCCTGTCTTCTTTTCCACTCTAGCCAGGCTTTGGCCTGATAGTATTGTTGACACTGGCCTGTCTGTTCTCACATGAGGATATGTGTTTGATGGAGACTACAAAGCACCTTTTGTAAGTCACTCTGGACATGAGGGAGGGCTAGAGAGGACGAGAGGGTGAAAAGAGGAGGGGAGGGAGGGGCAGAGAGGGAGGGAGGGGCAGAGTGATGGGCAGTAGGGTGGCACAGGTGCAAGCTGCCGTCTGGCAAAGGAGCAGCAGGAAGACGAAGCGTCTCAAACGAGGTGAAACGGAGGGATAAATAGTTCTCTCTCTGTGTGTGTGTGTGTGCGTGTGCGCATGTGTGTGTGTGTGTGTGTGCACGTGCTTTCGTTTCCACAGAAAAAGATCTTCAGTGATGTATGCGGTTTCTCCTAATCAGAGTCCCCCTCCCCCGAAAGCACTTTTTTTTGGTTATCAAAACCCAACACATTGCGCTTGATTTCTCCCCTCCCCCTTTGCCTCCAAACGGTGAGCTAATCACCCTCTCTCTCGGGTTTGGGTCATTGCCCTCGGCTCTTTGTTGCACCAGGCTTTTGTGTAAGAGGGGCCCTTGTAGGGAAAGAAGGAATGAATATGGAGAGACGGAACCTCGGAGGGGGTTGAAGGAGAGGGGGCTCTGGGGTGGTGGTGTGCAGAAGTCTACAGAACAAGCCATAGAGGGCTAAGCAGTGTCTCAGCACCAGTACCAAGATAAGCAGTGTATGTAGGTCGTGTGGACAAACACTGAACAGCCCGACACAGTAATTACACTCACATTCTCTCTCTCTCTCTCTGTGTCACACACACACATGCACACGCGGTGGCCCCTGCCTCACCCCTGTGCAGGCAGACATTACCCAGATGCTGCTCCGCTCAGTGGAATCAATCATAGCCTGCCATCTCTCCTTCTCCCTCTCTCTCTCACTCCTTGACCCGCTCTCTCTCTCTCTTGCTCTCTCTCTCTCTCGCTCTCCCTTTCCCAAAGAACTCATTAACCTCTTGTTGGTCTGTGAATTGAATAACTGATCAGTGGGGGAGTGATACATGACTGTGGTAATAAGCCTTCATATGTTGTTGTGTGGGTGTGTGCGCGTGTGAGTGTATTGGGAGGAAGGCAAAACGTCTTGTCTGGAGGGTTTTGTCCACTAATACAAAAGCCAAACCTCAACCTCCATCCTCTGTCCAACCTCAGACAGAGGGTATGTGTGTGTTGGAGGGGGTTATATGGGTGTTATAGGGTCCCCTCACTTTACATAGGGAAGCATACTCATACACACCTTTACACAGAATCTTTCTGTTGGCGTTAAGTAAAGCTTTTCTATTAGAACCCAAGTTTGTCACAGTTGTGGCATGTGCCACATCTGTGACATTAGTGGAAGTGAAGGATGCAGTGTGACCAGACAGTCAGAGATGCTTAGTGTTCTGGTTCTAAGCTGAGCTGCTTTCAGCTTGTTGAGGGAAACGTGGCTGCGTCTTGTCTCGCCACCAACTGAGAGAACCCAACCCGGCACAAGAGAAACAGACCTGCGAGAAATGGAGAAAATTTAAAGAAAGATTATTACTAAAATTTTCAGTTCAGGAAAACCATCAGTCATATTAAGAATTCTGATAACAAAAACACGTTCCCAAACAAGATCCCAAGTCCACGTGTGTGATTTTACCTATGATCTATCTGACTGGAGGTGTGTTTTAGTGTGACCAAATGTCGCAACGAAGACACCACAACCATTTTTTAATTGGCCCCACAAGGAAATGTTGTTTATTTGTTTTCATAAAGGAAATACAAATTTAAAAAGCTGAAAGGTTTCCTTTTGGTCTGTGGTTAAAGTGTAGGCATAGACATAATATTATTTATCTACAGAAAGACACAAATGAATGGAAATGAATCCACAGAGGCAGTTATACAAGGCAGTGTCTGGGTCCATTACATCCATATGGTCTTGAGCAAATCTATCAGCCATGCCACCTTTTGTTTTAGTTGCTTGAAAAACCCCAAGTACCCATATGTGATGTGTCTAACTCCTAAAGAATCTAGAGAAGGTCATTAATGTGGCAGTTAATTAGCTGCTGAGGATGAGCTTGTAGCCCAAAGCTTCGTGGAAATGCTGTCATTACTTTTAATTACCTGCTCTTAATATTGATGGCCCTAAAAATGGCTTTGTGTGAATGGAGTCGACAGACAAACTCGTATGGACACACACACACACACACACACACACACACACACACACACACACACACACACACACACACCCACCCCTCTTCGACGCTCTTGTGTGAACAGTGTATTGGACTGTGATAGATGAGCACTTTGGGGACCCTGCACATGACCGTGGAGTCGTCTGTG
>NC_137509.1:8165000-8180000 GCF_041902795.1 Electrophorus electricus
TGCCATCACATTTTTTAAAAAATGTCAGTCTCGAGGCTAAACCTGGCACTGTGCACAAGGGTGTGTGTGCGTGTGTGTGTGTGTGCGTGTGTGTGTGTGTGCTCATCCAAGCAAAGAGACGGGAGGGGGGATGAGGAAGAGAGAGACTACCTGCTATTTTCATATGGTGATAGACTAAGAAATGGAACCGTGGTTTGAGTGCAGCTGTTCTCTCACTACAGATGGATAAGGGTGCTGACTGACTGTAGTAAACCTGACCGTCTCCTTACCGCGTGGCCAAAACCTTGATAAGAGTCTTTAATATACCCGGCCAGTCCTGTATGCGTTATAGTCTGTGCAGTCAGAGGACAGCAAGTTTCATGTTGTTAATGCTGTATTTTAACAGAAAACGGATTTATTCATGAGCTTAATAAGTCTCTAAGGGAAACGGCGGAAATTGCTGCAGTGGCTAAATATGAATTGGATGAGGCAATGTGAATGGATCCCAGTGTAGTGCATCGCCCAGCTGTGTGGGGTGTTCTTAGCAGGGCAGGGCCCACTGCCTGACGCAGCTGCACGGAACAGGACACTAACGAGACGCCGAGTTTGTTCCATAACTAAATCCAGAAATATTCAGGATTTCAGAATGTGATCGCAGACCCTCGTGGTTGTCGGGTATAATAGATTGGCGAGCATCGGTATTTTAGACATTATTACGTAACATTATTGATGAGCTGATAACTGCCTGATCTGTTCCCCTCCTGCTGTTCCTTTGCCTTTAGGGCATTTCTGCGTTTTGAGTCACGAGGCCTTCATTTGCAGTCCTAGTCATGGCTGTGCCTGACGTGCGTCTCATCACGAAGCCCTTATCCATGTGAAGAGCATTTTCAGATTTGTTTAAAGTCTTTTTGCTGTGGTGTATTTCGTAAAACACTACACCTCTCAGCCCCCTTAACTACGGATGTATAAGGTTATAGGGTTCTTATGAACAGGTTATGATGCCTGCGTGTCAGGTGATGTAAGAGCCAGTGGCTCCCCTTAAGAAGGTGTGAGGGACAGCTTTAGTTTAATGAGATGTTATCTGCCACTGACATGGGATTTTTATTTTTTATTTTTTTTCGCCCATGCAGACCGAGACAGATCAAGAAATGGGGTGCGATGCATTTAAAAACAATCTACAAAATGAAAAATGTGTGCGCTCACGTGTGTTTTACTCCACCTGTCAGCTGCTGCTGCGTTTTCTGTGGTTTAGCGTCAGCACAGTGCACCTGTCTGTTAGACCCAGCGTGTGCGAGGCAGAAGCACCAGACGCAGTGCGGTGGATACGGGCATGCTTTAAGCTCTCGACTCTGAGACTGGAAGACATGACCTTGCGGGTTGTGCATGAACTTTTTCTTCCTTCCTGTTCAACTGCTTACTGAATAGGGATGTGTAACATTACATTAACACAGGGTCTTCTCTGAGGCCCTCGGAGCAACCAAATCCATCTGCAGCTCAGTTCTCTAAAAACACATGAGAATCACTTTTCATCATTACGGAGGTTTTTTCATGGAATTTTGAACCCATTTTTGCAGCATTCACATGAGCTGAATGCAGAGTAGCTGTAACTAACGCGTCCAATACGGAAATCCAGTGATCTCCAAGTTTGAACATGGACATAAAAATGGGTTGCCCTGAATATTTATTTGTACTATAGATTTTTGCAGGATTAATTGCCCATTAGGAAAATGAAGTTGATGGCCTTAATGTTTGAGGGCGGAGCTGCGAGGGGCTATAAGGGAGGAGCATTCCATAAGATTTAAAAGGGTAAGACTGGACATTAGCTACTCTGGGTTAAATAGTTATTCCTCTAGAGTCGGCCATTAATAGTCAGTTTGATGGTCTTTTTAGATTACTGACGCTATAGTGGATTGTTTATCAAGGTTGAATGGATAGGGTAAACTTGACAAATTCATTTGTGTTTATAAAGTGCACAAAATGCCAATAAAAATTACCTCCCACAAACGACTCATGCTTTTTACCTCTCGTCTTTAATGAGACTCCCCACAACACAGGCGCGCACACACACTCCATCTCTCTCTTCAGTCATGCCCTAGACTCTGTTCTCATATGTTCACTCTGGTCTCGTTTTTACTGCTAACTTACACGGGGCAGACACACTCTTCCCTCTCTCCCTCTCTCTCTGTGTTGGTGTCTGGGGGTGAGGGCCACATTACTGCTTCTGTCTGGAGCCTGGAGTAACCCAACACCTGACAGAGACAGACAGCAAGAAAGAGCGTGTGGGAGGGAAAAATCATAGGGGGGTGGGGTAACTTGATCTTTTTGGTTAGTCTGTTCAGCACAAAGGTCATTCTCCTAGGCACAAAGCATAAGCCCATGCGCGCGCACACGCACAGGCACTCATAAACACTCATTTGCCCTCTGTTTTTCTCCTTTGTTCTAAAATAGTAAGTGATGATGTAGTCTCCAGCATCATTATGCAGAATAATGGCAATGATCTCATGGTAGTATTGCTTATAGAATTATGGCGGACTCAGTCATCAAAGCAGTAGAGAAGTAATTCCAGGGCCAGCCCCCATTGTTCAGGGGGCAGGATGAAGGGGTGGACAGGGAGATATGACTGGGGGCTTTAATGTGGGATTAACACATTAAACAATCGATTAGACATTCATCTCCCCTACTCACCTAGCAAAAAGTACCTTTGTTTGACTGTTACTGTAGAGGTTGGGTAAGGATGATGCTTTCTTATACATATATAACATTTAAATATCACTTAAAGAACTTGGGTGCATTTCAGTTGAAATCTTGAAATCTAAGACCACAGTCAAAAAAAAATTACCATGAAGTTTGGTTCTGCTCAGATGGTCGGAAGTTCTGGGGATTCATTATTGCAAGCCAGGTGGGAAGTTAATTAATTAGTGAACAGGTGTCTTTTTTTTTTTTTGTGAACACAGGCTTGTGTCTGTGTAAGCAGAGTTCTAGTGATGCATTATAAAAAGAGAAGGTTTGTGTGCGCGTGTGAGCACGCGCCTCTTCAGTAGAGTCCAAGTCAAATGTCAAGAGCCCAGTGGAGAATGTCAAGTGCAAGTCCTGGCCTGAGTCATGAAGGGACTGGTCCAGTCGTGGTCATGCGCAGCGTAAAAAGAGGGTTAAGTCGCACAGCTGTTCTGCCTCTGTTCTACAGCACACGGCAACGCCGCTAAAACAGCGTCAGTAAGGTTAAAGAACAGAATGTCAACTACAGTGGTGGGCCATTGTCTGAGTCCCAGCCCACGCTTTAGGAGACCAAAAATAATTGCTCAAAGAACATAATCTTAAAAGGGTCAAGATTAGCACTTGATTTCAAATTCTTTGTAATCAGTGACTACCTCACATCTTGACCTACAGTCTGTGACCTGACCTGTGTCTCTTCTCCAATCTGCCAGGTTTGTAATGCAGACATTCAGTGGATTTTTACATTAGACTTGACTGGCCATTTGAAAATGACCGTTCTGCTTTCACTGACCGACTCCATAGTGAAGCACCATCCACTGAGCTTTGAGGCCTTTGGTTTCATCTGCTCACTTAAGACACTTCTGTACAGGATAGAACGCACTCTGCTGCTGTCATTAGCAGTCACACCATCACTGAAGCCCACTGAGCAGCAGAGTGTGTTTACATGTCTGTACCTCCCTCTCAGGGGTCATACACTTTGGATCACAGGCTTTTCTCCACACTTGCCTCATTCTGCCACTGTGCTAAAGGTTTGTCTCATCGGTTCAGGAGATTTTGTCTTCAAAGTTCATTTGATATTAATTGGCTTAGCAGAGTGTTGTTGCTTGTGAAATATGTATGAAACTGTTGATTTCTCTTATGCCTTTCTGTAGGTTATAATGCATACAGTGTGTACGCTACCTATTTTATACTTGATATATTTCAAACATCTATTAACATTTAGCTTTTGTATGTTGGTAATGGAGATTTAATCTCAAAATTTAATCTCAAAATGCTCATTTTCAGAAATTGTTAATTAAAAAATTTAATTAAAACATTCAGTCTCTATTTAAATGCTTTTTATTGTGATGATAATGTATGTAGGCTACAGTGTAGCATCACAGAAAGTGCTTGGACTGTAGTTAGGCACTGCTTAAGTTCAGAACTGTGAACTGTTTATCAAGCAGCTGAAGTCCACATCACGTGTTGGTGTATGTATGCTTAAGTACATGTGTAAGCGACAGTAATTCTGTATTGTGTTATGTCAGTTCTTATGGCTTTGTGCGTGCGTGCGTGTGTGTGCATTCGTATGGCCTGGGGCCTGGTGATCCCCTTTCAGACAGGGGTTTTCTTGAGCGCGCAGCCCCCGCATGTGGCCTGGCGTGACTCCAGAGGAGCAGCCTGCCCTGCCTGTGCCAGACGCAGCTCCCTGGAGGCCTGAGCAGACAAAGCTGGGTCCGGGCCAGCTCCTTCAGCCCCCTCCCCAGAGCTGGCATAGGGGAAAGGAGTGGTGGTACTCTCTCTATCGCTACATCTCTCTCTCTCTCTCTCTCTCTTTCTTTCTTTCTTTTTTTTTTCTTTCCTTCTTTCTTTCTTTCTTTCTTTCTTTCTTTCTTTCTTTCTTTCTTTCTCTTTCTTTCTCTCTCTCTCTGTCTGTCTGTCTGTCTCTCTCTCTCTCTCTCTCTCTCTCTCTCTCTCTCTCTCTCTCTCTCTCTCTCTCTCTCTCCTCCCTCTCTCTCTCTCTCTCTCTGTGTGTGTGTGTGTACTGATAGCATTTTTCTTTGATGCCATACTCTGTCTCCAGCTGACACACACCCTCCCTTCCTTGTTCCATGTGAATGCTTACACACACACACACCACACAAACACACTTACACACACACACACACACACACACACACACGTCATTGCAGCTGTGTGTGTGTAAGTGTGTTTGTGTGTGTGTGTGTGTGTGTAAGCACACACACAAGGCCACACACAACGACATGTAGAGGCACACAAATACACACACACACACACACACACACACACACACACGTCATTGCAGCTGTGTGTGTGTGTGTGTGTGTGTGTGTGTGTATTTGTGTGCCTGTACATGTCGTTGTGTGTGGCCTCATATCAAACCTCTGAGCATTTGTGATAAAGAATTCTCACCCTTTACTGTATACCAGCTGCCATGGTACCAGCACACTGCAGTCTCCAGCTCCCACCCCCTGCACCACCCACAGCAGGTCACTGGCAGGGGAGACATGTAGGAGCCCCTGGTTGGGTTTGGAGATGTGTGGTCTCGCTTTTGGGGTTTAATTACGTTCCACTTCCTCTGTGAGACCAGCAGCTGTAAAAGAGTCTAAACCACTGAAGTCACACATGTGAGAGTGCATGTGCACACGCACATATACATGCGTGTACAGTCCGTCTGCACAATATACAGATTGTTTGTTGTTATCGTTTGTTGCACTGTTCTTTACGATACTGATTTGCCACAAGGCTGAATTATTCAAGTGAATTCTCTAACAACCAGCACCTCAAATCACAAAGACAAATATTTTGTGCTGTGAGCATTGTGCTCAATCTCAGACCTTCCAGATGATAGTAACATGGTTGTTTTGGTGAGTCATAGCATTCACATGATGCAAAAATGTAAATAGATTTGGTTAAAAAAATAAACACAGGCCAGTCTTTAACCTGTTTTGTTCATAATGCTCAATACTGTGTGTGATTTCTGTATTATGCAGCCCTAATGCACATAATACTGCATGCCTATAAGACAGTCCTCTTTAAATATACACTACTAAAAACTGCTACTGAGCATCTCTCTTAAAGTGTATGTGTGTTTGTGTGTGAAGCATAGGTGTGAGTGGTTAGGTGTTGTGTGCATGCCTGGACAATTCTGTGAATTGAATATAATGACTGTGTGTTCATGTGTGTACATTTCCTTATGACACAGTTGATCCTTGGCGAGCCTTTGATCTGACATGGCTAGTTTAACCTGTATTATTATGAATTCAGCAGACAGGATCCATGACTACCATCTGTAAGCGCTCCAGATAGCTCGTCCCCACGTTCCAGCGTGCTCACAGTGTTTCGGGAGCGGTAGTGCAAACCATCGTCAGACTAGACATTTGTGCAGTCATACACACGGTCAGTGTCGGCACGTGCTCTGAGCTGGACCTTGGAGCCGCTGGAACATCCGTGTGTAACTTCTGAGAGAGTGTTTGCGCTCAGTGTTTTCATATTATAGTGCACCAATGAAAGGAGTTTAGTCATATACGCAGCACTGTGCAGAGAGTGGCCTTTTTCTGCCTTTTGTCCTTTGCACCAGGTTCTTCAGAGGCTAAGACTTTAGGTCATGAACTCACATGACCACCAAGGCCAGACGGGCCCCTCCCCCATAGCCAGCTGTTTCTGCTGATAGAGGGAAAGCGAGTGGGAGCGAGAGCCAGAGATACTGGGTCAATGTTCTAGAGCAACTCTAAAAGGACACTGTGACTCTTTATTTGAGTGATAAGTCTAAAGTTAGTGTGTGTGTGTGTGTGTGTGTGTGTGTGTGTGTGTGTGTGTGTCAAAGTGACAGGATGTGAGGGAAGTTAATCTTTGTACGTCCTCAGCTTATTTGAATTCAAAGTAAGAAGATGACTGAAGAAAATACTTCAAACACCTCCAGACTACACCCCTCTCTCTTTTTCTTTTTCTCTCTTTCCCTCCCTCCCTCCCCCAGAGCAGTATGTAGGGGCTATATTAGACATGCTGACGCCCTCTCAGCCATAGGTGTCTGAGGTGGGAGGCACAAGTAGCCCTCTCAGCCAATAAGAAGCTATGACAGTGGCACCACCATTTCAGTGAGGTGTGTGTGTGTGTGTTTGATTTTAAGTATGTGTTGTGTATTATACATTGGCTTTCCTTCGTAATTTCCACATCAGTCACATCAACCCTATAAAAGGCTTATGCGTTCATGTTTCTGAGAGTATTGGTCCATATCGATAGTGTCAGTTCACACTTTTCTGCTACATTTTTTTTTCCTTTCAGTAGATAAGGTGCAATTCTGCTCAAGCTGAATTCCACTAATGACATTTAGGTTTTAGTATGAGGTACAGCAATGGCGTTTCTCGATGCAGTCCCTGACGCTCATCGGCCAGTCTGTGTTTTTACTCTGACACAGCTCCCAGTGCACCTGCCCCAGGTAGTCATTGTTTTAAATGGTTTGGTTCAGAGCTGGGTGCTAAGAGCAGGGAGAGCGCAGAGCCGTGACCTGTGTAGTGGCCCCGAGGCCACAGTCGATAACATCCGCTCCGTAAACTTGGTTCTCTTGGTTTTGTAGCCTCACGTCTCTGTGAAGTGTAGGGCTGAGTTGCATATTTGTGCCTAAAATGTATGCATGTGTCTAAGGGAACAAGAGAGCAAAGAGAAATCGAATCCCTGTCACACATTTAGAAACAATAATCATAAATGTACACACTGGAATATAAACTCCATGAACTCTAAGGAAAGTACGTGTGGGACGAGGGGAAGGGTCTGAGAGTCACGTGCTGATGCAGAGAGCAGCCACATGTGGTTTGTGTTTGTATATCTTTCAGAAGCTGCTCTGTCTCCCCCGTCGTCTTGCCTTTCCTCTTCCTCTCCATAGTTCCTTCTGTCATTATTGCCATGTCTGGTGACCATACACCCACCAGTTATCAAAACACTGACCAAGAGACCCTTGCACACACAGACAAAACACCATATTCATCTCCCTTATATACTAACTCTTTGTATTGCTGTTAAGAGATTCCAGATGCTCATACACGTGCTTATTCACATCACTCTGTGTGTGTCTCTGTTTGTGTGTATGTGTATTTTATCTCTTGGTGGATTTGTGTGTGTGTGTGTGTGTGTGTGTGTGTGTGTGTGTGCGCGCGTGTTTAAGTAGGCTGTTGATGGCTGACTCAGCTGATCTTGAGTGTTTAATAGGGTCTGTGGGGTAGATGCAGATCCGGCAGGGTCTGAGAGTTTTCCGGGCCCGCATTCAGATTCTGCCTCTAGCCAAGATATGATGTAAAGTACTGTGTGTGTGTGTTTCAAAGCAGCATGTCTGTTACTTTAGAGATTAATACTACTTGAATATTTATGGTCCAGGTTTTTTAAGTGCACTTTTTAAGAGAACTAAAAGGTTTTGTTTGTTTGTGTGTGTATGTGTGTGTGTGTGTGTGTGTGTGTGTGTGTGTGTGTGTGTGTGTGTGTGTGTGAGAGAGAGAGAGAAGGGGGGGAGAGAGAGGGATAGAGAGAGAGTCTTGCATTTGTGCATGTGGTGTCTGTCAGGGTCATCTCACAATGGAAACATTTTACTGAGAATAAGCAAGGAAACACGGGCTCAGTCTTGCAGGCACAACACACACACATATATGTACATATAAATATATACACACATACATGTGTGTGGACACAACACACTCGTACACTGACCCAATTCCTATTTGTTAATTTATTTAGTTATGTATTGATTTTCATAGAGTCCATGTGCTGCCCTGTTTTTGTAATAGATAAAGGTTAAAGTGATCTGATTCTGCATGAATGCTTGTGGAAGTGTTTGTTCTGCCAAATCATTATGTGTGCACACACACATATTATGGGTGCACACGCACACTCACATGCGCGCTCACACAGACACATACACAGACACCCTCTCCGCAGGCTCTGCCCAGGGTTGGAGGTTGAAGGTGAAGGGTTAGACAGAAACGACTGAGACATAAAAAGCCTGGCTACTGCTAGGGTCAGTAAGGTCATATTCAGAAAGGTTAAAAGTCATCCCACCCTGTCATGCTTCAGCACGTGTCCCAAGCAGGTGTCCTAGCAACCAGACCTAAAGTGTTTGCTGAGTAAATATGTAACGGGCACACTTTGATGTTTTGATGAAATGGGGAGAGCATATCCAGAGATTCTTTTGAATCTGCACATGTGTTTGTTTGTGTAGGTGTGTGTGTGTTTGTGAGTGGGTGTCACTGTGACATGGGAGGTGTACTTTCAAAGCTCTGCTTAGAGTTCTTTAGTTCTCGTTTAAAGACAGAACATGGAGAGCAGCAGCACCCATACAACCCAGTCCAGAGGACGTGCCTTTCACTCACCACATCACAGATCCCTTTAGCTACAGAGCAGACGGACACCAGAAGCAGCTCGGAGCATGGTCCACGCTGGCGAGCGCTTACGTGTAGGGAGGCTGGAGCTCCAGAGCTCTAGAGTCCCGCCGAGAGCAGCGTCCATCCTGCTGTGCGGGAATGTGAGCAGCTTTGGCGTCGAGAGATTGGTGTTCTCAGATGGCCTGTACAGTCTTGGGTATGAAAGCCTTTTGTCTTAGATGCTCATACTCTGTGAGAAGAGACAGATCCATTTCCAGCTGCTGATCCCCCCCCCCCCCCACAGCTTCTATTAGCTAAGGGCCTAATATGTCAACACATACCCACACACACACACACTCATTGATCCAGTGCACTCAGTTATTATAGTCTATGGAGGACACAGATGGTTTCTCTATGATTAAGCATGTGATTGTGTACTGGCTGGAATTCTCATTTTCACCCTCATCAGATGGAGAAAGGTAGGTGAGAGAGAGAGAGTGTGTGTGCATGTGTGTGTGAACGTATTAGTGCATGCGTCTGTGTGTGCGTGTGTATTAGTGTAGTGGTGTGTGTGTGTGTGTGTGTGTGTGTGTGTGTATGCATATTTAAATATCTTATTACCTATCTCTGTATTTGTGTGTGTATGCATGCATGCATTTGTGTGCATGCATGTGTGTATGTGCATGTGTGACTCTTCTGTGTGCTTCAAGCTGTGACAGTTTTACCATATAACAAGCAGAAATGGCACAGCTAAAAATATCCTTTAAACCCATTCACCCCTCCCCTTACCCTGCTCTCTGGATTTAAACTCCCCAGCTCTGCCGTGGAACGCTCCACCCGCTCATGAAATGCAAGCTGTTCCTGCTGTACATTCCACATTGTGGAGCAAACCAACACACAACCACAATAGGGGTGGAAGGATTACTTTTAGTCTCACGTTAAATTAAATGCATTCCTAGACAAATCTTGAGTGTTTTAACCTGAACAATGTATTTGTGTTTTTCTGTGCATGTGTATTTGTTTGTGTCTGAGTGTATGTGCACAAGCATATACACAGTCAAGCAGGTAGGGGTGTGTGTGTGTGTGTGTGTGTGTGTGTGTGTGTGTGTGTGTGTGTGTGTGTGTGTGTGCATGTGTGTGTGTGTGCATGTGTGTGCGTGTGTGTGTGTGTGTGTGTGTGTTTGTGTGTGTGTGTGTGTGTGTGTTTGGGCAGCTGTAAGCAGGGGGAGGGGGTTTGAAAAACATTCATCCAAATTCCTCTTTCTCAGTGAACACGTCCAGAGCACCAGTATCCACAGCTGTGTGTTTAACACACATTATACATTAGACATTATAACCACTGAAAGGTTCCCTTATAGTTCTATATTCCTATAACAAAGGGAGAAAGAGTGCAAGGGAGGTCTGGGCAGGAGATATTTGGTTAATCTCGGTGATATCCTGCTACGTTGTGAGATTATAATCTCATTATTCTATAATTCTGGCCCTCCCTGCCTTACTTTTCTCCTCAGCCTAAACAGGAAGTGGTTTGGCTCCTGGTTTTCTGCCTGACACGCACGTGCACACATACTTTGTTTTCTGTATTGTGAAGTGTTGTTGGTGCCTGTCTTTTTAATTCTTTGTTGTTGTATTCTCTGCGCTTTAAAAGGACTGAGAACACCAGCAGCAAATTTAGCTTTGCTTCAGGTATAATGTGAGAGTATGCACACGTGTCGTCTAACGTGAATGGACGTGTGTGGTGGCAAATGTGATATATTTAAGACAAAAATGCCTACATTTTGAGTGTGAGCTATAGTAGGAGTGCATACTGTGCAGTGTGTGTGTGTGTGTGTGTGAGTAAAGCACTAAGTACAGGGTTTGGGGCCCAGGCAGTCTCCACATACTCTCTGCACAGCTGTAATCAGGAGGAGTATGGGAGTACTCTTTATGTCTGAGTGACTGAATCTAACCACTCCTCTGCACCAGACTTAACCTTAACAAACCACCCCTCTCTATCTCACTCACTCTCTATCTGTAACTCTCACTTGGTCTGTCTCACTCTCTCTGTTTGGGTAGCTGTGCATGGGTCCAGCTGTGTGCATCCATGTTTGCGTGTGCGTGTGTGTGTGTGTGTGTGTGTGACTGAGCACCATAATGTGGTTTAGTGGGTCCTTTGGTGTCGATGTTTTTCATGTGTTTGCTAACATATTTTGTATCCTGTAATTTCAGGTCCAGGAAGGAACTGCTCCCAAAATGGAATACGACAACAGACCAGAGGCAGGTAAGTGGAAACCAAACAGTGGGGGGGGGGGTCTGAGAGTGTAGCGGCTTTTAATAGATTATCAGTGTACTCATGGACCCCTGTTGACTGGTGGAAATGAGCAGGACGATACTGAATATTACACACACACACACACACACACACATATATATATAGTTCGCTTTTGCTGCTTTCTTTCCATACTGTAAAAATATGAGAATCCTTCTTCATTTCTGAACAGATGGGTGAGGAAATCAGATTTTAATGAAAGAGAATGTGTGAAACAGTGTGCGAGACTCATGTAACTGACACACATGCACACACACATACAGTGAATCATTTTGAACTCATTGTCTTTGCTATAAAATAATAGCACGTTAAGCAGGGTGTGCTGTGATCATGATTCTATAACCACAGTTTTTAGAAAGAAACTCTGTTTTTTGTAAATCTGCATTCTTCTCTCAAGCCCAGAAGCAAAGAACAGGACTGAGCAGAGGTCTGCCTTGCCTGGGGGGGGGCGCTGCCAGAGGGGTTGATTGCACACAGCCGTAGCTTGTTAAACATTAATTGGCAATTAATCAGAAACCCTCCTCTCAGATGAGTGTACTGTAAGGAGAAACAGGAGAGCTGAGTGATTGGCGGTGGAGAGAGAGAGCGTCACACTCCTCGCCACACACTCTACATATGCCTGACTGCATGCATAAGAGCTGGAGCGAAGTGTGTGTGTGTGTGTGTGTGTGTGTGTGTGTGTGTGTGTGTGTGTGTGTGCGCGCGCGCGCGCGCGCAACTATGTTAGCTTCTCCCAGGCAAAATGATTAATTGTGACATACCTCAGTCATGGACATACATAACTCTACTGAGAGAGTACCAGACACCCTCCAGCTTCCGACTCTCATTCCATCACACATTCCCTCTCGCTCACACGTGCACACATTCATCTCTTCCCCATCTCTCGCCCCTCTTTTTCTCTACCTATGTATTGGCTGCAAGTCAGCTTTTCTCATGTCTACAACTCTCTCTGGCGCTCTGCCACATCTACCCAGCAAGAAATCAATACTGAGGAAATTACGCAATGAGTTGGGCAGAGTCACTGTGGCCAACTTAGCAATCACATTTGTGACTTTATCTCTGCATGGCTCGCTCACTCTGGCTCTGTCTGTCTCTCTCACTCTCTCTCAGTTCAATTAATCTTACTGGCATGAATGGTCTAAGTTGCATTATTGCTAAAACAAATTAACAAACAAGCAAGGGAAATGGGTAGGAAAATATAAGAGAGTACGTCATCACTAAAATAAATAAAAGTCATTAATCAACCGGGAGAAAGGGAACAAACACTGAGGTGTTACCTCTCCATCTCTCTGTCTGACTCTCGCTCCTTTGCTGAACTGAGCACGCATTCATTGGAGGAAACAATTCAGGTTTGATGTCTAAAAGGAGGAGAATGTTTCACATAGCTGAAGTTTTAACACAGGCTCTGGGATTTGTTCTGTTCGTGTGTGTGTGTGTGTGCGCTGGCCAGTGCTGGTGAAACACTGCTGCTACTGTGTGACTTTCCTACCCTCAGCCAGTGGGTTTTCCACAAAGCCAGAGCCTCTGCACTTCCACAGCGCAGCCCTGAGCTGTGCGTTACTGTCCTTCCAAGTGTGTGTGTGTGTGTGTGTGTGTGTGTGTGAGAGAGAGAGAGAGATAGAGCAACAGAAAAAGATTGATGAGGTTTGACACAGTGGGGAAAGTGTTACAGACGAAAACAGCTGTCTTTCTTTAATCTTGCTGTCGTTCACACACGCAAACACCCACTGTCCCAGATGCACCTAAACACATACACACGTGCAGATGTAGTTGTGTGGATGCGAGTGTGCTGATTTCAGCGCAGCCGGGACTGCTCTCGCTTCAGGCGCGAACGCCGGTCTTTGCCTTCTCAAGGTAACGGACCGCTTCTGCGAGCCCCACATTTTAGCCTTTCCTTCCCCAGGCACACTGCCGCATGCAGCACCTCCCTCTCTCCTTCTCCCTCCCTCCCTCCCTCCCTCCCTCCCTCCCTCCCTCTCTCCTTCTCCCAATGAAAGGGAGTAAAGTGAGTTCCTTCCGTTTTCCATCCTCGTCTCCTGTTCCATCTGCTCAACACACAGGAAGGGGGGGGGGGGTAGTGTCGGGGGAGGGGCTGTTTAGAAAAAGAGATTGGGGGGGGGGCTATTGAGGCAGGCTGGCCTGTAGTGGGGGGTTGGGCTTAGGAGGTGTGTGTGTGTCTGTGTGTGTGTGTCTGTGTCTGTCTGTGTGTGTGTGTGCGTGTGTGTGAGAGAGAGAGAGCGAGAGAGCTCAGCTTCTTTCTTTGTTTGACTGCTGAATGGAGAAAAGCCAGAGAGAAAGAGAGTGTGTGTGAGAGAGAGGGACAGGGGGAGAGAGAGGAAAAGGGGAAAGAAAGAAGAGAAAGCAAGAGACATTTCATGTGTGCGTGCGCGTGTGTGTGTGTGTGTGTGTGTGTGTGTGTGTGTGTGTGTGTGTGTGTGTCTCTGTGGCTGGAAAAGGAGGAATTTTATTTATTATTTGCTTGTGTTGAGGTGTAATTCCACCTCCTCTTAACTGTTCCAGCTTTTGCATGGTTTGTGTTTTTGTGTGCGGCTGCCAGGGTGTGTGCGCGCGTGTGTGCGCGTGCGTGTGTGCGCACATGCACGCATGTGTACGAGGGGGGCAGGTAAAACAGCCACTGCTGGTTTAAAGGGAAAATCAGAGGAGAGATTTGCTGAGCTGGACGGAGTGTGTTGTGACTCCCTCTTCCCCCCCAAGCACGCTGTGGAATTACCGCGCCAGGCAAAGCACGGAGTAGCACTCCAGCACACGGTAAGACAGACTGCCTCGCTCTCGCTCGCCTTCTGCCTCCCCCTCTCCCGCTGGGTCACTCGCTTTCTAGGCAGGCATTTAAACAAAGCTGGAGAACTTGGTGTGCGCGCACGAGGCAGCTAAGGAGATCTCGGAGAAACACCCAGGGCCAAGAGAGCGAGAAAGTTGTGCTATTCTCTTCAGAAGGAATACGGCACAAAGGGTGTGGAAGCCATTCTGTTTATGTTCTGACTGTCACACGTTTCACTCGCTTCAATGCAAAGAAAAGAAAGGGGGGACGAGGAGTTAGAAGCTCTCTCTCTCTCTCTCTCTCTCTCTCTCTTTTTCTCTCCACACATTCTATCTCTCTCTCTTTTTCTCTCCACACATTCTATCTCTCTCTCTTTCTCTCACATACTTTTTTTCCCTACACATTCTCTCTCTCTCTCTCTCTCTCTCTCTCTCTCTCTCTCACGCTGGGAGTGTTTGAATTTTAACATATTAGATGCTATTTGCTCTGTCTCTGCTCCTTTGTTACTAAATGTACTAGCTTTTTTAGTGTGTGTGTATTTTATTTGTATTTTTATATACACACACACATATACAGGTTAATATTGGCAGTTTGTTTGTGGTGTGTGTGTTTTGTCTGTCACAGCAGTAGGAAGTGGTCGTACATCTGGGTTTTAGACTCTGTTAAAGCAGCACTGGTCTGAACCCGGGCACTCACTATTGTTAGGTGAAGAGAATGTGTGTGATTGTCACAGTGCTGTGTGCATGTATGTGTGTGTGCGCTTGCATGTGCACACACGTGTGTTCTTAGCATTGCTCCTGTCCATTACCGGCATCCCAGAGTGTTTTAATAAATCAAGTGTATCTCTGCGCGCATGCGTGTGTCTGTGTGAGAGA
>NC_137509.1:8185000-8480000 GCF_041902795.1 Electrophorus electricus
TGTGCACTTGGGTCTTGTGTGTGTGTGTATGTGTGTGTGTGTGTCTTTCGTGCATTTCTCTCTTCTCTGTCAGGCTCCTCCCCCAGGGAAAGACAGACGGGTGTGGGACAGATTGTTTTGCCTCATTTCTTCAGCACACACACACACACACACACACACACACTTGCACGCAAATATATACAATATGCAGGGCGCGGAAGTCAGATCAGACTATTGGCAGCACTAGTCATGAAAACTGGTAGTGTCAGGTGTGTTGATTTGCAGTTGCACATTAGTTAAGTGGGGGAGGGGTGTGGACTGTCAGGTATGTTTTCGCTGTCTACTGTGTAACACAGCCGTGGAGACGTTCTGCAGAGAGTCTCTCTTTCTCTCTCGCCCCTCTTAAAGCCTAAGGTCATGTGCATGAGCACACTGCTGCCATTGTGATGTGCAGGAGGCCTGCATGCTATAGCACAGTGTGTCATCTGTTTCCATAGAGACATGTACGGTGTACGGTATGATCATCTCAACAGTGAGTTATCGTGATCATGTCACAGACGCAACCTTTCGCAAGTCAGGACAAAGAACCAAAAAACACTGCGTACTTTCACTAATCTCAGTTCTCTCTCTCTCCCTCTTTTCCTCTCTCCTCACTCTCTCTCTCTCTCATTCTTTTCTCTCTCTCTTCCAGTCTGTCTTCCATTTTGTTTATTTCAAGAAAAGCAACCTTTGTACTTTGCATGTACGCATGCGCATGTGTTCATTCCTCTAAGTCTGCAGGCTTTTCTACATCTGAGCTTATATGAGCTAGTGCCTTATTTGTCTTTGCATGAATATTTCCCGTGTCTGTGTGTCCAGGGGGACAGGGGTCACGGCAGAAAATCTCGCATGTGTATGTCATATGCAGGGACTCATAAATGAAGTTTCTTTGTGTTATTGTCAATTTTAGTGTGGGCATCTGGAACTGGTGATGAAAGACAGACACACACATTTGTTGTAGTTGCTGTTGTTTCCTTTGGTCTGAAATGAGTTGTGAAACTCATCACATTCTAGGCAAGTTATAACAGTAACTATATTCACCAATGACACAGGCACACTGCGAAACTGTTCTGTCATAATAAGCATGGTGTGGACAACTAATCAACCTACCGGTAGGTTTGTATGTGTGTTGCAGCGAAGGTGAGGCAAATATTTGCACTATGAAAACAAATCTTCTCATGCACAGACACAGGGTGTTAAATGATAGTTGGTGTTAATTCAGCCACTGCCTTCATTACTAAAACAACGATTACAAGTCTTCACTAACATAGCCTCTGAGTGCAGGATGTAGGCCAGTCTCTCCAGACCTCTCTTACAATGACACCTGACTCGCCTCTCTCTCCTGTGTGTGTGTGTGTGTGTGTGTGTGTTGAATAGTGAAAATATGCCTCCGAATGAAGACTCTCTTAAAATAACAAGCAGCACTCGGTGTAAAGGAAATTTTCCAGTCCAGAGCAGAGCTCCGGTGCTATCTAGGTGCAGTGGTAGCTCAGTGGTTAAGATACTTGACTTGTAATCAGAAGGTTGCTGGTTCAAGCCTCACCACTGCCACATTGCCACTGTTGGGCCCCTGAGCAGGACCCTCAACCCTCAATTGCTTAAGTTGTACTCAGTCATAATTGTAAGTTGCTTTGGATAAAAGCGTCAGCTAAATGCCATAAATGTAAAGCAAAGCAAGAACTTGGGGGGTGTGGGGGCCACACGTCGTCCACGGCAACGGCTCTGCTGATGGCATCCAGCACGCTGCCCCGCACACTACTACAGTGTGGGGCGGGGATAAGAGCATACATGCCTCGGTGTGTGTGATACTGAAGGAAAGTGAAGCATGTGTGAGGGTGCTTATACATTACCTTAGCATCTGTTTTTACCTGAGTGACAGTGTGTGCTGACAGCCTGTTATTTGTCTGGTCCGTGGAGTGTTTGTGTGTGCGTGTATTTTGGAGACCAGGGTGTTCTTTTTTGGTTTGTCATTGGTGTGTGTGTGTGTATAAGGATATGGAAACTTTTGTTATGGGATAACGTCTTGTACTTGGTCTTATGACAAACTTCGCTAAAGTGTGAGTGTGTGTGTGTTTCTGTGAGAAAGCAAAGGGATGAAAGCAATGAGCCACACCTTTATAAATGATTGACAAATGTTCAGCTTGTCTTTAAATATTCATGAGAGTCTGAGTATGTTGAGACACAAATGCATACACACACACACACAGAGTAGGCCAAAATTTTGCATTTCCTAAATAGTCTTCATTAGCTTTTGTTAAGACTCTATATTTTGAGTATGCTTGTGCATGTGAGTGTGTGTTTGTGTGCGTGTGTGTGTGCATGCGTGGGTGCAGGCCTGCATATGTGTGTTCTTTATAAACCAAACCTGGCTGACCATGACCTTTTGATGAGACATGTGGCAGAAGTTCACAGAACCAAAACGCAACCACAGTCTCACCCTCCCCACTCACTCTGGCTTATTACATCCCACACACACACAAAAACACAGACACAGACACTTTTACATACACACACAGCAATCAGGATTATAATCAGACGTGGGTAGACAAATAGTTTAAAAAACTGATGTGCATTCAAAAGATATGAAACATACATACACACACACACACACACACACACACACACAGACTCCATATATATATAATAAGATATTCCTGTATTCTTAGATATGTAACTGGTGGAGAGGCTATGTCAGTACAACAGTGTACATGGACCGCTGTCCCAACATGAAGAGCTCCTGTAAATCACCCACTGACTAAGCACCCAAACAGCTCAAATTCGGCACCTCTTTTCATGCAACACATGTTCTCTCCATATAAATTCTGCGCTAACTGTAGTAAGTAAGGTGATACAGCACATCCTTGGGAAAGGTAATCTAACTCTTGCACATCATACAGTCACCTGATTAACAAAGGAAACATTTCATCTTAAGTGCGTCTCAAAGCTAAAGGTCCAGCATGCACAGTCTTATGATCAGAGTACAGTTTGTGGACTGCTGAGACTTTTGTACAAGCACTTCTAAATGTGTGCGAGGTCCACATTGCACAACACAGTTGTATAGTCAGTAGTGTTTGATGGGCTGCGTGCATGTGTCTAAAGAGTAAAGGGTGGAGGTTGTGTGGAGGCCATTACAAGGTTTGGCAGAGTGTACCAGAGGTCATGAGGGTAGCTGAATAATAACGTAAAGGTGCAGTGATCTCGGTGCATATGTAAGATATGGCTAGTCAGGAGTCGCACTACTCAGGAAACTCAGTTTTCGCCCCTTTCACATGAGTTGATGAGCCATCAAAATGTTTATGGGAGTCGGGGGAGGGGGTTGTGTGTATATATCAAAATGTGTCCAGTTGTGTACATACAGTTTATTTGTATATATCAAAAAGTATATATCTGTAATGTATATTGTGCTAGCATATTGTGTGCAATAGGTCAAATACACTGACAATTAGATTTCATGGGCAGGGTATGTTGACTCAGTCAAGCGCACGAAGCGGGGCACTGTGTGTTGAACAGTCCTTTTGCATGCCTTGTGGATTTAGTGTGGGTGTTGCAGCCTTATAGCTAGACACTGGTGTGTTTTGGCGTTGAGAAATGTGTTCTATGAGCAGTGTATTTAACATCATTCTTTTGTTTTCTGTCCATTGGATTTAGGTATAGGTCTGTGTACATTAGTGTATTTTAGGGACTACTGTAGGTGTCTGTTGGTCTTTGTTCTCAGTCTTTTTTTTTTTTATGTGGTTTTTTTTTTTTTCTTTAAAACCGAGGTGTCAGATTAGCAGAGGACAGGCAGAACAGACACAAAGCGTGTGTGCCTGTGTGGGTGTGTGTGTGTGGGTGTGCATGCGCATATGATGTCCCAGCTGGTGAGTAGACAATAAGAGAAAGAACCGGGCCTCATCACCGTGCTGACGCTCACATGCTGCCTGGTCACGAGAACAGACTCACACACTGGTGCTCTCTCTACCTCTCTCTTGCCCTCTCTTTCTACCCTCATGTCGCCCTGCCCCTCTCTCACTACCCACCTCTCTACTGCCCCCCCTCCAGTCTCTCTTGACCTCTCGCTCTGCACCCCTCTCTCTTGACCTCTCGCTCTTTAACCTTTCATGGCAGAGATGGCTATGAGCTTTTCTGCCAGCTGTTCTCAACCGGGTTGACTCTAACCCGGGTTGACTCTAACCCGGGTTGACTCTAACCTGGGTTGACTCACCCAGCTTGTCTGCTCCCCCACCCTCTGCCCTTTGTGCTTAGTAGCTCCCTCCAGAGTTCATCTTGACATTTGAAACCTGGCTTTTGCACGCTCTCCGTGTGATCATAGCTCTAGATACTGACTTAAATGTAACCACAGGTGATGTGTGCTCTGTGGTAAAGGTTCTAAGTGCTGACTTGGTTTAGATTTAATATGAAAATTATATATCTGTTCCTAGTAAACACTACAGTACAGCAGAGCATTATAGAGGTTAAATTTGTGAACTACTGACATTACAAAACATGCTTAAAATATTCAGGTGTATAAACACTGTAGACAATATACACTGTGATGTGCATTTCAGCCTGTTTCATGCATATGTCAAATAAACAGTGGAACTGTGCAATCCAGTAAACTGTCTAAATTAATTATTTTCTAATATTTTTAGAACACAGTTTATCCCATCATAATGTTCCAGGCTTTAGTCCATATGGTGTTTTGGCGTTTGGTTTGCTCCCTGTAGAGTGCTCAGTAAGCAATGTCCGTGAGGCTAAGTTCCATTGTTTGGACTGGAGAAAATATGGTCCCCTTTTCATCTTTGGACATGTCAGAACACCCCTGAGCACAGAGGCCTTGCTCTCCCTCTATGTTCCACTTTCAGCTGCCGTAAATGGTTGTTTACTTGTGTTTTATTGCAGTACTTGTGCACAACATTCCAGACTTGGGAATGAAAAAATCCTGTTTCCTTTTTTAGGGTGGTAATGCAAAGTTCACTGTATACATGCAGTGGTCACCATGCAAGTACTGTAGAGACTCTTTAAAGTTGTACCAGCTGTGTCTCCAGAGGGTGGCTGACCTTTCAACCCACTAAGTCAAAGGTCAAGAGCCCTAACCAGTATTCCACTTTACTGCTATCAGTAATGTAATAAATTAACTTCACCTGTCTGAAACATCTGTCTGTTACAGTGATTGCCAGAAATATGTATAAAATGTTTGGTCTGAGGTGTGTGTGTGTTCATTTGATGAAAGCTACTGCATGCTTAGGTGTAGTCTGTTGGATTTGAAGTGATGCTTCGCAGGATGTTTTCCTGATCCGTGGTTAAAAGGAGTCTTCTGTAGCTTTCATTATTCCTTTAATACCTGTAGATTGTGTGTTTAAGGATACGCATTCTGCCGTTATTACACCTCAGATAAAGTGCGGCCTGCTGTGTTGTTTACTGAGAGAACAACAGAGAAGAACAGCAGGAGAGAAGGAGGGGTCAGTTAGGAACAGACCAGGTGAAGGTCAACACAAATATGTGCCAGAGTGCATTATTACTCACATATAACTTGTGTGTAAATCACACATCACACAGTCTGTTTCAGTCTCTTGCTCAGTGAGTCGCATACAAACAAAAAGGATGCTTTTGCCCTTGAGGGTTATTTTCCCCCATAAACTGTGCTTCAAGTGCAGCTGTGTTCTCCTGACTGTGTGTGTGTGCGTGCGCGTGCTCTGGAAAAACAGGGCCCAGAGTTCTGACTCAGACTTGCTGGCCTTGTACTAGGAAGCTGTGACTCGCATCTTAAACTCTCACACTGTTCCTCTCACCTATGAGCTCCTTACAGCACATGGCAAGATCTGAATCTGACAGACTTGCTGTGTGTGTGTGTGGGAGTGTAATAGTGTACCCCACTGCTGACTAATGGAGTCCCACAAAGTGGAGGATGAGTGTTAAGAGAAGCAGTACTGGCTGTACCAATGACACATCCATACCCCCCCCCCCACACACACGTTACTGTTTTAAGTGTTTAATATCGTGTGCAGTATACTTATGTAAAATGAAATAAAAAAACATGTTAGTCTTGTGTGCAAAATATGCTTGAGCACTGCGCTGTGGATGAGTGAGCACTGCTTGTGCGGTATCTGGATTCTGATGTCCCCACGGGAATGCTGGTATATTTAGCTGCTGTGTGAGCGTGTGAGAACAGTCTTAGAGGAACACGCACTCGTTGGCTCGTGCTCTCCCCCTCTATGCTCATTAAACTGCAGATTACAGTAGACTTTCTGGGAGCATGAATGCTAGTGTGAAGAATGGACACACTCCACTGGCACTATTGTTAAAGATTATATCACTTTTACACACACACACACACACACACACACACACACACACGTGTGTTAGAGTTGAAGTAGCACACATGTGGGATTCCAGTGTACATGTATATGGGTGGGCTAGCCACATCAGTCAGCTAACACTTTCTTGTTTGCTGTAGCCCCAGCCTGTTTCTTTTGTGATCTCTCTTTTTTTCTCAGCACTAGGGAAAGAGAAGAGTCATTGGCTAGCCGAAAAGGCCAGTAGGATATTACCTCATATGTACACAGCCCATGTATACATTTATTGATGGGCTATGTGTATGATGCATCTGCTGTTGTCCATGTTTGATGTCATGCCCAGCTTTGCTCACTTCCTTTGTGTGTATTGTCCTTCTGTTACTGCCCAAGCAGCCCAGTTCTCGTGACACACTCCTGTGGTTCAGCCAGTTGTCTCGTAGTCGCTGATGTAACGGCGCTAAATATAACATTCAGTAACGTGCAGTGTGGGACACTGCTGAGCTCACACACCACAGCGTCTGTTTGCCATTACTAGGGTGCAGCACCGCTCCTAATGCCAGCAAAGTAGTGCCCGTGCTGTTCAAGACCCATGAGATGTCCCATCAGGCATACTGTTCGAAAAGCACAAGATGGTACAGAGATATTACCCATTAAAGAAAAACTTCAATCAGAATGTACCTTTTTTGTATTTGTAAACTACTATCCTGGTTTGCATTTCTGTCGCTCACCTGGGTTACTGGCCACATACTGAATCCTGCCCTTCCTTTGTTGTCCGCCTTTTCTGTCCATGCTTCACAGACACAAGGAGAGAGGGAGAGACCGAGACCGTAGATTTATCTAGGTTATATCATGCTCTGGGTTACACTGTGACCTAAATTAACTCGCCGTCTAGTCTGCAATAAATTAAAAATATCCACTGACTGTCCTGGTGTTTTGTTATTTTCTCAGCCCAAATATTTGCAAGCTATTTTCGTCTGATATTAATTTTGTTTAGAAATACCTTGCACCTCTAGACGAGACGTGGTAACAGCAGCTACTCCGACGTCATGGAGTTGAGAGGTTATGTCCTGTATGCGGGGATGAGGCTGGATCATCGGGTCCGGGCCCAGTTATAAATAGTCTGGGAGTCGGAACTGCAGCTCTAGGTGACCCCGCGAGTAGGCTGCTCACTAGTCCGCCTTAAAAAAAAAAAAAACAACTCAAATGGAAGAGGCGGAGAGTGTAGTCCGGTAGACGGACTGGAGTCGATGGTTTGCGCTGTCAGGGAATTCCGAACCGTGTGGTGACGTCGGCTGAGCTGGGCGGCGCGCGGCGGAGTGCGTGAGGAGTAGCAGTGGCCCTTTAAAAACCCAGCGGCGCTCAGCGCAATCCGAGCCAGACCCCCGTGCTCCATAGCGAAGACAAACCAAACGGTAACATACAAAGAGTGGCTTTCACGCCCTCTTTTGACTTCAGACACGCTTGAAAGTAACTGTGCAGTTGTTTTAAAGAACGGGAACCGAGGAAAGAAGACTTCCGTGGATTATTGCGACCGGCTTGTCGGACAAGCGCTCTAGTATTCCGCACAGAGCGACATATTTTGAGGATACTGTCTCAGCTGCAGTGAAATCGAGACGCACAGCAACACCAACATTTCACCGGTATGAACTGGAGTGTTCAGCTCTCCGTCTCCGTTGTCCTCCGAGAACTGCTTGGATATTCTAGCCGATACTTTGCTTTCAGTTTTTGACTTCTCCCTTTCCTTGACCGTTGTGTTTGTGCCTTGTGTCAATGTAGGGCGTCGGTAATCCACGTACTTGTCTGAATGTTTTTATTTGATAGTTTACAATTCAGTCATTTCTCAGTCGTCATGTATTTAAGCCATCACTAAGCAAAAATACCTGTAGTGGAACATAAGAACTCTTCGTTATTCTTCAACAGATCGAGACGGTTTTTATGGGACAAGGAGTATTACATATTAGGTCGTTAAGGACGAGGTTTACTACAAAGGTAAGTGCTCTCTTCTGAAATGAGGTCCTTTTTTCTGTTTTTCTGATAAATTAGGGCGATAGTTTGTTATCGTCTGTTCTGCATAGGACCTCCGACGTACACGGTGTCTCTTGCAGTCCTTGAATGAATGTGTTGTAGTAACAGTTGAACGCTCCCTACGAGACCGGAAGATCGGCTCGCGCTTTCGTTTTAACCCGTTCGCGTCTGAACAAAGTGCCTTTCGATTAAACAACTTCAAACACTGACATTCCGCGGAGTTCTTTTCTTTCCCTTCAACAGTGCGCCGGGTGTTACGACGCTTGTCACGGTATATTACCTGTAGTAATGTCGAAGTAAGGAGAAATAACGCTTGAACGTTTGCTTGCGCCGCGGCTCCACTTCCAGCAGTTTGGTGGCTCCCACGTGCGAGGGGGTTGGGTTGCAGAGCCGGCGTAAGGCGGCGTGGAGCGAGCGTTCGCCTTTGTCTGAAACTGGAGGCAGGGCTAAAATCGGGGTGGGTACGGACGCCATATAGGCAGTGTGTACGACGTGAATGAGTTACGCACGCACAGCAAATGTCTGAAAGGATAATTTGCATCATCCTACTACTACTGCTACTACTACTTCCCGACCAGGGAGAGGGAGTTTTCGGCTCACCGTGCGAGTGTGTGTTTGCTGCGAGCTTCATTTCTTGGAACGTTCCAATATCTAGAATTGGGGAAATTACGTAAAATTCCAAACTGCTTCAACACCTGGGCACAAGTGATGTGCCCACAACAAAACCTGGTTCTGATAGTTATGTTGGAGAGCTGTTTGTGTGGGTTTGGTGATTTTATAGGCTGCCATAAACACTAGTTGAGGCAACAAAAAGGCATGTAAGCGGGTGGGGGGGGGGGACGTCCCTTTGAACAGCGACTTCCGATCAATCAAAGCGATTGACATGAAAACGAATGGCCGTGTTTACTTCTCTTTGAAGTGGTGACGAGTTCTGGGTTGTAAAGTTAGAATATCGATGGCTGCCGAGAAGGGTTTCTTATCCTGTTCTCAGCTTTTCGGATAGAGACTGTTTGAATCTCCCGCCCCCGAGACATTTGGGGATGAATTGGATGAACAATTCGCTTTCCTCAGTAGCAGTGATATGTTCTTGTAAGATAAACATTAAAAAGGTCAAACTGTGCACCATGGATTTATTGTGGTAATGGCGGAAATACAGCGACGAAGAAGTTTGCGGTGATGGGGCTCGTAATCTACAATGTGACGATAGTGACAGTGCGAGAGTTATGTTAAGTTGGTGTTTGTATAAGTAAAGCAAACATGCTCTGGAGTTGTGTTGGTTTAATTCTAATTTAATAAAGGACTGCGTTTTGCTTATTTATCTCATCTTAATACCAACTCATTGGAGGTGAGGATAACTTGTGAAAGGCATGTCAGACATGAGTATGGCGTGTGTGCATATTACACTTTCCCTTTTATTAGCGCTTCTATTTTTTTTCCTTTAACCGTTGTTTTTATTGACCAAACAGAGCCATGTCGGCGAACACACAGGCAAGTTGTTGCATGAAAACGTACTTGTGACTCATGCACACAAAGAGAAAGATTTCTTTTCTAACTGCCTTACGCATTTTCCTTTGTCACCTTACTGGCTTGTATTACCTCACATGTTGGTAGAAATCCAGTTCGGTGTACAAGAAAGAGAAAGTGAGGGAGGGGCATTGAAACTAGAGTAGGAGGAACTGGAAAGAGGGTCAGGGAACTGAACACAGTCATGCTTGTGTGAATCAGCGCAGGAGTAAAACGTTTTATTGGCCCTCAAGAAAGTGGTGCGTAAGAGACACGTTGGTCATTTGCGTAATACCGTGGGGGAGACATCACCGAGTGGGATTTGTTTTCCAGTATCACAAACAAACCCTTTCTCTCTCTGTTTGGATCTCCATTATTCATTATCAAAGCCAAATTGTGCATATGGTCAGTAACTTGTTTGTCTGGTATTCTTTGGCTGGAGTGTATGGAATGTTTGAGATTCCATAGCCGGAGACGCTGTTCAGAGATGTCTCTGACTGTCTTGATTGGCTGAATCCTTCTCCAACTTTTTTTTTTAACCGTCAACACGCAGTGTTTCTGCTGGCTACCATAGCAACCGTTGCCGTGGGGATAAAATGTGAAGGCCAGCTCTCTCCTGTTATGTTGTTTGTGTTCTTTTTTTGGTAACTAGTCTGAGTATTAGCTTGTGTGTGCATCGTGCTTTGATTTCTGGGAAATAAGGGGCGCTGATTGTAGGTGGGGGATTGGGGGGGGTCGATCATGGGCGCACGCGTACACAAGCAGTCACGCTTGCACACACGTCCGTACAAACACACACAGATGTTCAGAATCACTTTGTTCCTGGAATGAAGAGATAGGTAGTGGTTAGCTATTTAGGGTAGTGGCCTGCAAAAACAGCTCTTAGGAATTGATTGCTGTGTTTCGTTAAATGAAAAACATAACTCATGATCTGCGAAAGTTTCTCTGATGGACTTGAATTTGCCTTGAGACTTGCAGACTGATTTTACAGGCAGATGGTCATGAACGCTGCTCGGCAGACATTAATGTTTGCCAGACATTTGCACATTGAGTCACTGCTCTGCACAAACTCACTACACTTCCCTACTTCACGGGCTGTGAGAGACGTTCTTGGCTCTTTGCAAGTTTTTTTTTATCGCTTTCATTTTGAGTGTAATTAGTGTGCAGGGTGGTTGTTTGCTAAAGCTTGTCCTGTAGTCTATGTGCAGCTAGCAGGAACGGTTTGTATGCATACCATCTTGTATCAGCTTTTAGATATTCAGTTATTGTGAGTCTTTACGGACTTAGGAGCTTGACAGGTTTGTGGAGAGAAATCACTCATGTAACACACTCAGCGTCTGTTCCACAGGATGTTGATGTATTTCCCCCTGCCCCTCTAGGCTGCCGCCCCCTTTTGGGAGGCCCACTTCCTGTTGCTCTGACGACAACTTCCTGTCTCATCACAGCCTGTCTCTTTTTGTTCTGCTTTTTTACGCCTTCTTTCTATCTTTCTCATTCATTAACACACACACACCTTCTCATTCTTTTTAACCGTTGGTAGAGGCTTCATAAATGTTAACTCAGTAGTAAATGTTTTAAAATGTAAATGGAACGATCTTTTTTTTTTTTAAAGGGTGTTTTTGAAGAAAGAGAAAGTGTGTGTGTGTGTGTGTGTGTGGAGGGCCTGTTATGATAGAATTCTCCTATGCGATATCTCTGACTATTTGTGTGTGAAAACCCTTCTTCTGCAGTTTTCTCAGGTTACACTATGCCTAATCTTGCCTGCTTACGTACTTGTTAGTATTTACCATAGTGATGGCCTCATGGCCCCAGACATAGGTCATTTACTATTAACAGCACTGGGTTACTGAGAACTGCATCTGGTTTCCTTTTGTAAAAGCTTCATATGTCACAGGCCAAAGCTTTCCTGCTCAGAACCTGAGGTCATCTGAGGTTTCACTATTGCTGATGAGACACTGTTATATAAGTTGCAAGCACACACACATACAAAGATCATTTTGAATGAGATGTTCAGTTTGCTAAAATATAGATTAGTGATGTATTGTCCGTTCCTGTTAGCTCTGCCAGTGGCAGTAGAGTTGTCATTACGCACCATAGAGAAGATGGCAATTTCACTGTACGTTTTGCATACAGTCTAGGCAGAAGACACCAGAGGGGCAAGCACTGATAGGAAGTAAGATGACAGTTATGCAGGGAATAGTGTAATCTGAAAAGGAAAAGGTCATGTTTAGAGCAACAAGAAATCATCTGGTCAGCTGTAACTTTTCTCTTCAAAACCATAGAATGATTATTAAAAAAGAGTTGTTGTTTTTTTTTATTAAAGAATTCAAAGTATAATGCAAGTATCAGAACAGGCAGTTTGACATACGTGTGTGTGTGTGTGTGTGTGTGTGTGTGTGTCCTAAGCTGAACTCCATTTTCAGTTCAGAATGTACTCGCTGGCTATGTGGGTGCGTGAGCTCGGAAGTCAGTGATGGCATCATGGTGATGCTGCAGCCTGCATTGCTGGCACAGTGTGGAAGGCATGCGAGCATACACGCGTGCACGCACAGCCAGGGAAAAGAATACACAGGCTCCACTGTGATTTGTTTTTGTTTGTGTGATTTCTGTCTGAGGCCAGTTACATAATGGCCAAATGTGGACATTCACTCCCAAGTCATTCCGCCAGCCGCTTCCACCCAAGAACACTACAGCTCTCTCTCCCTCTTCCCTCCCTCTCCCCCACTAGTTTATCTTTGCCTGTCTCCTTTACACTCTCACATTCTGTAAGCTGCTGTACATTTTCTGTCTGGGCTTCATTTTATTCACTTAATTCTTCTCTTATCATTCTATACACTGACTGGTTGTTTCCAGGAATAAACCCTCTATTTGATCCCTCAGGAAGTTGATGAGGGTTGTTGCTGGCTAGAGTCGGGCTTTTCTGAGGCTTGATTTGACTTTAGTCAGCATCAGCCCTTGGTTGAGGACTGGTTCAGTGGGCCACACCTGCCTCCCCGCCCTGTTCAGATCTGGGTCTATGCTTTCAGGTGCTGGATTGATAACCGTGAAAACAGCTGCTGGCTGAAAGAGCAGTTTAACATCTGTTGTCAGGGGGATTTCTTTCTTCTTTACTCTGAGGGGTCTTTACTCTGAGGGGTATTGCGGGGGAGAGTAGGGGAATTTATACAATTGATCAGCTGTAACACTTAAAACTGGTTTTGAGAAATTCCCTTTTATTATCTGTTTACTTGTGAGAATATATTTGTATGTGCCTTATATGTTTTATATTGAACCTCAGTTTAAGCAAAAAAAAATGTAAATATTAAAAGAGAAATTTTGTTTTAATCTCACAGAAGATAGTCGGTCCTTTTTGAGGAATTAGCTGCAATCCAGTGCCCAGGGGTGTGCAGCGTGTATGCTGTAATCCACAGTGAGCACATAAACACAAGCAACCACAACAGAGCAAAGCCTTCAAACTTGTTTCTGCTGGTAGCGCCCACACAAGTCACTTTCCTCTTCTCAGTTCTGGCTAAAACGTCTTTTTGATTCCCCGATTTGGCCAGGCCATGAAAAACCCAGCCTGTTTACATCACATCCTGTTTGGCCATCAAAGCAGTGTGCCACCGTCAAGAATGATGACGCAACATTTCTTTAGAAATTCCAACGTTGTCATTCGAAGTGGTCGCCCCCAATCACCTGACCGTAAACAGCATGAGAGCACATTGGAGGTGGAGTCAGGCATGTGGGGTAAGCCCTGTAGTCTCCATTATATGACTCATGGGGGATCCCCCAGTTACACCCCAGAAGTATTGACATTCATGCTCACAGACCCACTATCGAGAATGGAGTTGACGGCGGAAGGTGACTGCTCCCTGCTGCAGTCTCCAGCTGGCTGTTGACTCTCAACTTTCTGCAGTACAGATATCAAGTGTTATTGTAACACAGAACAGCACACGGACTTGTGCAGTACTTTGTCAGTTGACCATCCAAGAGGATCCACTTCAATGAAAATTATTCAGTTTAACGTGTCAAAATGAGAGTGTTTTTGCAAACTGCTTTGTAAGTAGCGAAAGGTGTGGTTCGCCTTAAAATAGCTTGGACTTGGTAGCATTGCGGTACACCCTGAGGTTTCTGACTTGCCGTTATTGTAATCTCTAGTATAGACGCTGACTAGACTATATGTAAGCAGATTCTGGACTACTTTCAGTAGTGAGTATGGCTGGTGTAGCCTATTTAATACCCTCTGATTAAATGTGACCCTAGACACTGACATCCTCCAGTTGTTTTGTATGTATGTCTGTCTGTTGTATTTAACCTAGAAGTGCATGTGAACTAATGTGTGCATACACACACAGTGA
This sequence comes from Electrophorus electricus, assembly GCF_041902795.1. Classification (NCBI taxonomy): domain Eukaryota; kingdom Metazoa; phylum Chordata; class Actinopteri; order Gymnotiformes; family Gymnotidae; genus Electrophorus; species Electrophorus electricus. The sequence goes on from NC_137509.1 coordinate 8,199,159, forward strand.
ATGCATGCACACACTCAAACCCATCCACACTTCCTGAACACATCTGGACACAGCAATCTTGCACCCCAAAAACATCACATGCCCAGAAACTTGGTGGATCTTCAGAAACAAACACTTTGGCCTCTGTAGTTTTTTCTATACTGCAGTTTTCTCAAGTGATGGATTTGCACATCAAGCCCTTCAAATGAGAACAAGGAGCTAACCTGTTTATTCAGCCATGTCATAATTCCTGTCATGTTTGTGAGAAAGAAACCCATGTTTATGTATTGCACTCATGGCTTTCTAGCGCTCTTCTAGAAGTCCTTTTAGAATTCTTCTAAAGGAGTTGTTTTGATGCGTAACCTTTTATGTCTTTTTATTGGGAATGTTATAAGGTAAGCTGTTACAGTACACAGGACAAATGAACATAGCTGCATATATATTTTTAAATGTTCTTAGTATCTGTTCACATATAGACTAGAAGAAGTACATACTGCTATCTGGGGTATAGAACTCTAGTCCCTATACCTGTCCTCCATCCCTACAGTGACCTGCTCTAATATTAGGTGCTTTTTGTTGGTGTGGATCATGCAGCAAAGGTGTTTCTTAGTGAGTGTGCAAATGAAGAATAAAATGTAAAACTGACTGCTTATGTGTTCTTTTTGTCTCGTCAGTAATTGAGGCCTGCATAATTCATCTAGGATGATTGGCTGCCGGTGCTGAAGCCATCAGTCACGGACATTCACAGGAGCAGACGCTAGATGCTAAATTGAGAGGTGAAAAATACACGTGTGTGTGTGTGTGTGTGCGTGTGTGTTCGTGTTCCATTAATACCAAGATGGCTACTTGTGAAAGGAGGAACAGTGACGTCACGATTATTTTCGGGCCCCCCAGAATCCTAAATCAGAAGATCCTGAAATATCACAGAGAACTCATAATGGCACGAGACTCAAGAGCTGGGAAGAACGGGAGGCTCTGTGGGTGCTGTGGGCCCAAAATACCCACATAGCACTCACACCCACTCTCACCCACACACACACTGTCAGTCGGGCACTGCTGAGCAATGATGTCTCATCCACACACTGGCTGTGCCTACACAGCCGTGTGTGTGTGTGTGTGTGTGTGTGTTACAGCTGTCTTTAAATACTTTAGTGCATGAATGTGTGTGTGTCACATCTATCTTTGCATACAGGAGTGAATGTGTAAGCATTAAGTAATAAGGCATGACCACATTGTAGATCTTGCTGTTAAAGAACTGTGAGTGTCAAGCATCTTCACTCATAACAATTTTCAAATGGGCTGCTTTATATCACTTAATCAAAATATTTCAGCATTACAGTGTGCTACTGATGATTCACTGAACACCCCTGATACTATCATGATTAATAAAACCACCAAATGTCATTGGAAACTGGCCTTAAAATGTTTAAACAATGTACCAGTAGCCAAAGTTTAGGTTGCATGTGGCAATAGGTATAGAAATTGCTTTAAATTTCGTTAGTATCAGGCAAATGTGTTAAATGGTTTATAGACTGCTGGACTGTGAGACTTATAGCCAAATAACTAGTACAGTACTGCTCAGTATCAGCTATATATGCTGATTATATGCTTAATCAGAAGGTTGCTGGCTCAAGCCTCACCACTGCCACGCTGGCACTGTTGGGCCCCTGAGCAAGACCCTCAACCCTCAATTGCTCAAGTTGTACTCACTCATAATTGTAAGTCACTTTGGATAAAAGTGTCAGCTAAATGCCGTAAATGTAAATATACAGCTTGCATATCAGGAGAAGACACTGTTATTTATGTCCTTAAAGTAGGACTTACTGTAGGCAGAAGTTTTAATTACATAATGATAATTGCGCGCGTGTGTGTGTGTGTGTGTGTGTGTGTGTGTGTGTGTGTGTGTGTGTGTGTGTGTGTGTTTGTGTGTGTGACTGTGGCCGTCTGTCTGTGGCTGCCTCTGACCAACAACTGCAGTCGCAGTATGATTTCTATTAACCTTCCTTCATTTAAGCATGCTTGGATCGTGAAGCTGCTCTGAGTGTGTCATGATCTCAGTGTAGCTCTCTTATAAACATATACCATGGACCTTTTCACTTTTTTCTGTGAAAATCAGTTTGTCTAGTCAGTTTGCACAGTGTTACAATGACATTGAGCTTCTTGGTGGCATGTAGGTGTTCACATTACTAACCTAACGGAGCAGCTTCATGATGCCAAGTATGTTTTACAATATTCAAATGTGTATTGTTTTTATGCATGTGACTGTGTGCATGCATGTCTTATTAATTCCGAGTGTGTGCACGGCTGCTGTATGTATGCTTGTGTGTGAGATCTGGGCATGTGTGAAGGTGTGTGTGGGTGTTTGATATGAACACAGCCAGTCTTCTCACTTGGCCCCTCTCCCTGAAAATTGCTGTAATTTTAGGACCATCTTTTTTTATTCCCTTAATCTATCACTCCATCCTGTCCAGCCCTTCTGTCACTTCATATCCCTCCTCCCTACCTCATCTCTCTTTCTTTTCCACTCTCACCCACTCTCACTCACTCTTTCTTCCCAACAGGCATGGCTTAATAAGATTAGTCTTGGTGTCTGTCTTGTAATACACACAAACGCACACAAACACACACGGAGGACTAGACTAGAACGCATGCAAAGCTTAACAGAAGGGCACACGCTTACATATACACGTACCCACAGGCACACACCACAAACACACTACACTGCTGGCTTGGCTCCAAAGCTCCCTCTGTTCCTCCCTTCCCCCTCTGTTTCTGTTTCTCTCTCTCTCTCTCTCTCTCTCTCTCTCTCTCTCTCTCTCTCTCTCTCTCTCTCACTCTCTCACTCTCTCTCACTCACTCACTCACTCACTCTCTCTGCCAGGAGGCCCCAGGAAGAGTTATAATGACCTCAGTGCACTCATCCTATAGGTGAACTCCCACTAGCCCATCTGTGCTCCACTTAGACACTCCCACACACGCTAGTTACTGCCCCCTGCTGGCTGTTTATAGTATTAATAGACTTGTGTCTCCTAATGCTCTCTCGCTCACACTCACTCTCTCTTCTTCCTATCAGCACCATTGGAGTCAGACTTTCTCAAATATCAAATCACTTATCTATTTATCAGGTCATTTGCATTTTATCATCCCAATTAATTATTACTGGTTCCTTTATGGCTACTTTTACCCTAACCCTCCAGAAACAGCAACTGCTAAAATTCCAGTTTTTGTTTTTTTTTTAATTTTATTTCTTGGCTACTATTAGTTAAGAGTGTTATATGCTCTATAAAAGAAATCTTATTCAATCTGTTTGGCTGTCTTTACCTGTGCAAACATCAGGTGCAGTGGTAGACAACTTCCCCTCAGTGTTGGTGTGTGGCCCCCCGCTCTTCTGCAGTGGAGGGCTTCACGCACACAGCTAGTGTGGTGAGTAACTTCAACATCACCGCACAGATCAATACATGTCTAGGGACCATTTTCTGACAGGGGGAATGTTGTTGAGTACGTTTACAGTGCTTTTAGCCTAAGCAATATTTATGTTGCTGTTTATGGAGGTCATTTTAGATCTTTTGTCCACACTGGATCATTGTGCTTCTGCTTTATTTACTAAACTCCAGATGGTTTATGGTTCCTATTGGCCTATGTTAAATTGGGGGAAAATGGTTATATTACTGAATAAGTAATACCAACATTAAGTCTATATATTAATATTGCAGTCAAATCTAAAACTAGCTCATGTGCTAAAAAGCTATTAAAAAAAAATTGTGATTATATGTATTAACCATGAAGCTAACTACGTTCAAGAGGGGTACTCAGTATTTTATAATCGTATAGCACAATATGACTGTGTGTGTTTTAGGCTGGATGCATCATACAGCAGAGCCGTTTAGCGTGCACAGCACACGGGACCCTTTCCCTCTAGACGGAGTCAACCGGGCATCATGGGCTCCCATGGTGGGCCACCTGTGGCCCCCTGCCTCCAGGTAGACACACCCACTGCACCTGACAACAGCCCCCCCCCCCCCCCCCGTCCCAGAGGCCCATCATTGGTTGTTTTCACGATAGCTCTGTACTTAAATGTAATGTTTAAATGTATAATCATTTTTGATTGATGTTTATTCCCTGTTTTGACAGGTGCCCACCTGGTGTTGGTCAACCGCAGTTCCTCCCCCACCATCCACCCAGTCACATGACTGGGTTGAACCATCCAAGTAAATTTTTCAGCAGTGGGTGAGTGCATGACCAGGTTGAACCGTCCAAGTAAATTTTTCAGCACACATTCACACAATAAATAATAATCTAAAAAAAAAAAAAACAATTTTTTTTTCTTAATTCTGTGTGTGTGTGTGTGTGTGTGTGCGCGCGCGTGCATTTTGTATCTGTATGTATGTGTGTAGTCCACTGGCACGTGGAGGGGAGAAGCTGGACCTATCTCAGGCCTTGTTACCAGGATTACAGAGGGATCTTCGACCACCGCAAGTCACTCCCAGGCCATGGGAGACGATGGGTCAGCACTATGTGCCGTTGCCCAGTGATGACCATGCCCGTCTGCACAACGGATACACCACTGGGCCAGCAGCACACCTTACTGCCCGGGGCAACCAGCTGCTGAAGGTGAGAAAAGCTTATGCTCAGTATTCTTTGGGGGAAAAAATGGTTCGATTTTAATCTGTGAAATTTTATAACAGTGATGTTTTATTCAGAGGTGGGTAACATGCTACATTTACTTAAGTAACTTTTTTTAAACAAATTTTTACTTTTAAGGATTGTTTTAAACGAGGGTACTTTGTACTCTTATTCAAGTACATTTGCAAGGTCAGAAATGTATCATTACTCCGTTATATTGGTCAGCGTTCCTCCCGTTACATTTAAAAAATGTCACCAACTGTCAAGTATGGGAGGGTTAGTGAAACACCTAAAGATGTTCACTGAATGCCGCTGCCTTAGTTCAGCACGTTAGACAACTTGACGGTAGAACGACAAAATGAACAGGGAAAAGGCACATTTTCCGGGGTGGGACTCAGGTGACATTTATTAAAAGTAGTTGGCAATGTATCCTTTTCTTTAAGGCTCACATATCTGTGTGTAAAATCGGTGTTCTCTCATAATGTGTATTATTACTATAAACATAAAGTGTGGTCCATTATCAATGATATCCTGAGAAAAAATGGCTAGCTAGCTAACCTAACTTACATAATCTAGCTATAAATTACAAGCAACTCATGGCGTGCAGCAATGAGGCATATTTTCAAGATTATAAAGATTTCAGGGTTCTAAAAATTAAGGTTTGTTATTGATATTTCTTTCGACCACATACAAGCGCAGTTTACCAACTGGGTAACATAACCTAAGATATCTAACTCTAGATAATCGGTCGCGTAATTGCAATGTAAACGAACAGCAAAATGTCTAGTGACCTTGGGTAAGACCTTGAAATATTTCAAGAAACTGTACTAATCACAAAGTGCTCTATGTTATGTTTATTATGTATTTTTGCGCATCGAATCCAAACATGTTTTCTGAATATTTTATATTATATTTACATCTGCATGTATGACATTTAGCAAAGTAGTTTACAACTGATTATACTCACGTGTGTGGTGGTGGGTGTTGGTGGTGTTGCCTGGTGTTATTAAATCAGTTCTGCTGAAGTGACTCGCTACTTGAGTAGTCTTTTTTTATAACAGGTACTTTTCTTTCTTTTACTTAAATAATAATTTAAATGACTACCTTTACTTCTACTTGAGGAGATATTATTTTAAACTATCAGTACTTTTACTTGAGTGTAGTTTTTGGATACTCCCCCCACCTCTGGTTTTATTTCACTCCAGCTTTGTCATATGGTATTTTAAGTGTCATTTTAATGTTACACTCCTTATATCTCTACCTGTCACTCCATTTCTCCTGCTTACCCCCCCACCTTTCTCTCTGTCTCTCACAGTATGGTCCCCCTCCACCCCACCATGGCTCCAGGCCCATGCCTCCTCTACCAGATATGTGGACACATTCCCAGCTGCTGCAACAACCACTACCCAGAGGCCCTTACTCTCATGCTGGGCAGCTAAAGAGGCCAGCGGCTACTGCAGGGGAGCAATCGGTCATCCAGCACACTCCTCTGCCCCTGAACAGGTCCAGTGAGGACATGCCAAGCCCAAACAAGAGGAAGAGGTGCTCTGAGTCGGAACAGGTGAAGAGCACAACCTCTGCAGATCAAACAATCTCACAGTTCTTGGTTAGATCTGGTACTATGTACATGGCATTAACCCTGGTTATACCTGGTATTACCTCTGGGTGCATTGCTAATTATGACAGTAACCAATTTAAATCTGTAGGTACTTATTACATTTTACATTTAGTACATTTACTAGTTTTGACAAGAACATATTACTAAATAAAAAGATTAATTTATATAGTGATTAAAAGATTTACAGAATAATGAACAGAAATCAAATTCAAATAAAATGGACTAATACAATTCTAAAAATGGGAAAGACCCCAATGCAGTATAACAGAATAAAACCTCATTAAAATTGATATTAAGCAAATATGCTTTGCAGATCTTTTTAATATAATTCAGTGTGTCAGTAAGTTATCAGGGAGAGATTTCCAGAGCTTGGGGGCTATAGTAACTAAAGGGTGACACAATTCATAAAACATACAGCCTAAAAAAAATAATTCAGGTAAGGAATTAAAGAGCCAGTTTAACTGGTAACCTTCATTCTGGTGGCGTTAAGTATTTTGGTAGCATCATTCTAAACTTGATGTAAAATTGCCCTAGAATCTTGGGTAGGTCAGGTAACATATTATCTATTCTTGTTGACATAAGAGCAAGAGCATGTATGTGATTCTGGGTGTCCGCAGCAGAGAGAATGCTATGGACCTTAGAGGCATCATGAATGCTATTTTATAGCAATTTAAATATTTCCAGATTACTTCTAATGAGCTGCAGTGTATATATTTTTGTTTTGGGTTTTTTTTTTTCCTGTGGGTGTGGGGTTCTAATGTTCTTTCAGCACTTAGATATTGGTTTTGACCTAAAGCTATTTGGTGTTTTATTTTTATCTTTTTTTTTTGTATGTAGCATATGACGGGCATCCATCAGTTCTCTGGAACAATGAGAGCTTTAGTGCCACAGCCTCGGTCCCACTACCCACAACCCAAACAAGGCTTCTGGAACCCTCTGCACAAAGGCACCATAGCCTGGAGCCCAGGAGAACGCAAAACGGATCACTCAGAGTTTCAGGTCAGTAAAATTGATCTAGTCAGTGCATCTTTGCTTTACATTGCTTTTTCATAGCTTCATAACTTCAAACTGTTTGTCTAACCATCATTGTCCACTCACAGGACTCATGCAAACCAGGCATGGATAACTTCAGTTACAAACTGTCCCAATCCTCCAGACCCTCACCTGCCTCACCACCTTCCATCTCCACCCCTGGGGGTTATGGACAAGGCCAAGGGCCTCCACCCCAATCCCGCAAATCTTCTCAGTCACCACACTCTCTGGGATCCTCTCACAATGGCCAGCTCCAAAACCCAACATACCCCTACCCCAACAAGAAAACTCCAGCTCAGACTCAGGGTGAACAGCATCGTATTCCCTCCCACAGGCCATGCAATTCAATGCTGAACTCTGAAAGCAACCAGGCACCCCCTCCACAAACATCAACCCAGGCAGACAGGGAGCGCCCTGCCCCCACACCAGCACACCATCACACCGTGCCTTACAGTCAATCCAACTTCCAGCCGCATCCAGGGTTGGTCCAGAAAACCAGCCCCACTTCCAGCAGTGGGAAACAGGTCACAGCACCTCAGTACAGTACCCACAAGCCCTGGAGGAATCAGACCAAATATGGTCACCATGCCAGAGTGAGTGTGATTTTAAGAATAACCAATAAATGTTTACATTAGTGTCCAAGTGCATGTTTAAGGAATTTAAGTTGGCTAAGTTTTATTAAAAACCTGAACTTTTAATTGTGTGAACCTTTGCATTTCTCCATAGGAGTCAAGTTCCCACTGCCCACTGATGGATCCTCAGGTTGCTCCTTCTTCCCTAAAGCAGAAGCAGAATAGGACTGCAGAGAGCCAAGATGCAGGCACCACTCAGGCTCTTCCTCGGTCCCAGGTTATTACCCCCAACACGCCTTCCCTGGAGCCCTCAGTTCCCCCTTCTTCTCGGGGTATCTACAGCAGTGCAAACACTGTCTCCACTATGAGCTCAGTGCCCTCTACTACCTGTCCTGAAACCAGAACCGTGGACAGCTGGAGAGCCACGGACCCTTCAGTGCTAATCTCAAACCGTAAACCAGCTCCATCTGCACAAGCCCAGTCCAGCACTGTAACTCTCCCCCACCATCATCAGGAGCCCAAAACAAATCATCAGACACACCCTCTCATCCACCAAGGGCAGGGCAGACCCCATTATGCTCGAGTAGGGTCCTCGGCTCCTTCCTCTCTTAGCTCAGGGTTCCAGAGATCAGGAAATAGTGTCATCACCAGCAGGGCCTCGAATAACTTCCCACAGGTTGCCAGTTTACCCCTCCACAACCCCACGTCTGGAGCACCAACCACTGTGAATGCAGCTCTTCAACCTTCTCAGTCTGACCCACAGTATCCTAAGCTGCCTTACCAGGCAGTCCCCGCAGGGTCTCAGGTTTCTCCAGTCCATACATATCAAAGGCCATGCCAACAACCTGCTCTCTCCAGCCCCCAGTCCATTGAGGATGCACTGAAAAAGCTTGACGCTGAGCTCCAGGGCCACATGCAAGCTGAAAAGAGAGGGAGGGAACAGGAGGATGAGGAGAAAAAACAGAAGAGAGAGGGGAAGGAAGGAGGGATGAAGGCACCTGGACAGTCTCCAGTCGAGAATCTGGAGTGTTTGCTCTCAAACAGTGCTACTGAACCACCCCCGCCACATCTATCTCCAGCCATTGCACCTTCCTCAATCTCACCGCCAAGCCAGACATCTCCACCTTTTCCCTGGTTGAGCCGGGGTGGTGTATCTCTTCGTCCATCCGTGCCTGGCACAGTGCCCTTAGAAAGGTCTCGACCACCTCCTCTCACCCCTCAAACAGACTATGCGCGTGAGAAACAGAGGCAGAGAGAGCGGTGGAACAGTGGAGCTTCACTTAGCCCCCATTCACAGAATACCTCAGGGATTCCCACAGCTGAATACCCTTGTAGGCCAGAACCAACGGACTCCTCAGATAACCAAACAATACAGATTAGCCCCTGCCCATCCAAAGACACTCCTGTTCATAAGAGCCCACTCGAGGTAAGGACTTTGGGTACTATCCCAAATCCTTCAGCCATACGAGAACCCCCAAAACTCTACCAGGCATTCTCCAGGGAAACTGTATCATCTTGTCCTTCAACAGGCAAGAGTACAGGCAACCTCCATAAGTTTAGTAGTCTTGGAAGCAGTGCCAGTACCTGCAGTGGGGATTCATACACTGCCCAGTTTGAGGAGGAGCAATCTGAACTCTTGCCTGATGGTTTGGCGAACATCATGAAGATGTTGGATGATTCCATTAAGAAAGAGGAAGAGCTCTACTCTGGTCAAGAGGGTGGACAGACCGACCCAGAGCTGCCATTTTCTGTCACTGTGGCACCCGTGAAGAATTATCTGTGTGCTCCTGACCTTATGCCTGCCCTCAAACAAACATCCACTGAGGAATATTTAACAGACACCCATGCTAGTCCTCCTGTCCTGAGTCGTCAGGGCTCTTTGGCATCCCCTTGCAGTCGTACTTCTTCAGTTGAGGAAGATGAGGAGGTACTGAAAATTATCCCAAAAGCTGACAGTGGTGTTAACATCACGGGAACAAACTATCGCCATAGTGATCTGGCCAAGCTGTATGGACTTCCAGAGGCTGTGAAAAGTGAGTGTGAGGAGGAGGAGGAGGAGGATGTAGAACAAGAAGACAATACACCTTCGTGTTCACCACCGCCATTGAGGCCACACCTGCATCAGACAGGTGTTAACAGCATGTTTAAAAACTTAGCCTCTGTGCTGGAAAGCCAGAAATATGCCTACCGAGGAGGGCCGTTTGGTCGGCCACCTCCTTCTGCCCTGGTAGGAGTCAAGTACTCTTCCTCACTATCACTGGGCCCAGATATCTGCAGACAGCAAAGCACTTCTCCCACATCAGGTTCAGCCATCCATCCAGGATTCAATAAGTCAGCCCAAACCCCTATAAATACTACCTCAGAGCATACCCACCCTGCATCACCATCAGGATGGGCACCCGAGAGAAAAGAAGAGATTTTGTTAAGTCAGTCAGATTGCTCTGGATGTGAGGGGGAAGAGAGGATTTGGAATGGCCCCAGAGATGAAGATGATTTTAGTACTGTACATGACTCTACAGGGGTGGCAAGGAGGCCCAAGCTAACAACTATCTCGGAAACTTCACTTGCAGAACTGGGCCGCAGTTGTGAGATGATGTTGAACCAACCTACACTTCCCTACAAGTCAGACCACAGCAAGCTTGGCGCACATAAGATGCGCAATCCTGAGAAGGAGAGGGAGCGGAACCAAGACAGAGAAAAAGAGCATGACCTAGAGAGGAAACACAAACACAGCAGTAGTAGCAAAAAACATGAGGAGAGGAAGGAGAGAAAGAAAAAACGCAGAGAAAAACGAGAAGATATATCCCTCTCTTCATCTTCCTCCTCATCTTCGTCGTCAAGCTCCAGCAGGCGGCACAAGGAGGGCAAACCTCACAAAGAGAAGAGAGGTAACCTAGACCTTCAGAGTAAAGAGATCAGGGAGAAGGATAAAGAGCGAGATGGAAAGAGAAAGAAAGAGGAAGCAAGTGAGAGGGAGGAATGGGTGTCTCGGAGCAGGGAGAAAGGTGTTGACTCTGAAAGTGCTACGTTAGATCATCTATCATCTTCATGTGTGCTGGATTCATCGGACTTCCAGAAGCTGAAGGCCCTGACAGATGGGCCACCGAAAGAGCTAAAGATTCGCCTCATTAAAGTGGAGAGTGGAGACAGGGAGACCTTCATTGCATCTGAAGTAGAGGAGAAGAGAATTCCATTGGAGGAGATCAACATCCAGAACACAGCCAGTGAAATTATCAGATCTTGCAAGTGAGTGACAGTCAAGCTTTTAAAAGGTGACAGTCGTTACATGTATAAATTCTTAGTAACTGTCACTTGAACCAATGAGTGAAGAGGATAACTGACTTGCAGTTACAAAAGGCTAGTGCATGGCACATGTATGTAATTATATTACTGATGGACTTTTATTTGGATGGATGTTTTATGCTAATGATTAATAGTCCTGATCCTCACTAAAGAAAGGTTAAATAAATAATAAAAGTTGTTTAAATAATGTACAAAATACAAAAAAAAAAAAGATCAGGCGGCACTGATGAGTCTCAATGTTTTTTTTTGTTTGTTTTTTTTTCCTCCCTCCATTCCTCAATGTTTTAGGGGAGCCCGTGTGAGGGGAAAGTTCAAAGAGTCCTACCTACACCCAGCCTTCTCAGTGAAACCGATTTTGAACATGGAACACCCAATCCCACGGGAAAAACTCAACCCTCCTACACCAAGCATCTATGTAAGTACTTAGGAGCTGCCTGATTCTTTTCGCCTGTCCACTTACTACTTTTGTAGCTCCATTTGTAGCGGAGTTACAAGAAACGGTGTTTCTCACACTGCACCCCAAGCTTTTTGCTGAACGCATAACAGTGACCACCACTTGTACAAAAACTAAATTCTTGTTGGTTCTGCCATGCTTGCCTTGCAGCTGGAGAGCAAGAGAGATGCCTTCTCTCCTGTGCTGCTGCAGTTCTGCACAGACCCCAAGAACCCCATTACTGTCATCAGAGGCCTGGCAGGCTCCCTCAGGCTGAGTGAGTACAACAGCAGTGCAGCGCCAACCTCTTCAATACCCACAGTGCCTCAGGTGGAGTCATTATTGCTGGACTCTCACAGAATCTGTCTGCTCTTTCTCTGTGCTCTTTATCTCTTTAACAAAACAGACCTGGGTCTGTTCTCCACCAAGTCCCTCGTGGAGGCAAATGGTGACCATGCAGTGGAGGTGAGAACTCAGGTGCAGCAGCCAGCTGATGAGAACTGGGACCCCAATGGCATGGGGCAGATCTGGCCCTGTGAGAGCAGCCGATCACACACCACCATCTCCAAATATGCCCAGTACCAGGCCTCTAGCTTCCAGGAAAGCCTACAGGTTGGGCTAACATTCATGTTTCTAAGGAGTGTGCTCAATTATGCACTGCATTATGCAAGGTGTGGATGGGGGTTCGTTCACTCATAACTCTTTTTTTGCTCTGTTTCTTTAGGAAGAAAAAAGCAGTGATGAGGAGGATGAAGATGAAGATGAAAAGAAGCCCGTCATTAACTTGGACAGCCCAAGTTGCAACCCCTCCAATTCAGGCCCTAGGTATTTTATATATTTCATTTCATTGTACGCCATTTGTGAAAAAATAAAGACTTAATATTTAGATTTGCTACTTTGATTTGAAGTCTATCTAAGGCTGATCAAAGTCAAGGTCTCTTACACCTTGGGCACAACTTTATTTAATTTCCCCCTCACATGGCTTCTCTCCATTTCTAGCTCAGAGCAGAAACCCGGAGGGAAAATCATCAAATTTGGCACCAACATCGACCTCTCTGACCCCAAAAGGTAAGATGCCAAGAAACCTTGGGGCCAGTGATTTTGTATTGACTTTTGCAGGTTTGTTTTTTCTAGAAGCTTCCATATGCTTTGGTCTTTCTGACCTCTGCTGGTTAATCTGTGATATGCTGCCAGGTGTGTTAGGAATGATGTACATGCCTAGTGCTTTCATCTTGTAAGTTTTATCTTGCATCAAAGCTTGCATTATGTGTAAAACACAACTTGTTAGTATATCAGTATGTTAACATATGTTGCCACATGAAGTGATTTTGAATTATGGCTATGATAACTCATGGGCTTATGTATTTAGGTGGAAACCCCAGCTCCAGGAGTTGCAGAAATTGCCAGCATTCATGCGTGTCTCCTCTAGTGGTAACATGCTGAGTCATGTCGGCCATACCATCCTAGGCATGAACTCTGTGCAGCTCTACATGAAGGTCCCAGGCAGTCGGACACCAGGTGGGTATGGGTCTGCACCCTCAGTGTAACCCTCACAAAACCACCAGTATGGTTTTATAAATATGGAATATTAAAGCCTAAATGTTTTATTCTTGTGTGGAGAAAATGTATAGAGGTTTAACTGAAGTTTTCGTTAAAGCAATATGATTATGCTTGGTTTTAATATTTTTGTTTATGTGCCTGTTCATAGGCCACCAGGAGAATAATAATTTCTGCTCTGTGAACATTAACATTGGCCCTGGAGACTGTGAGTGGTTTGCTGTCCATGATGACTACTGGCAAGCCATTAGTGATTTTTGTGAGAAGTAAGAACCATTGTAGCTTGATTAAATCATTGTAAGATTGAACTACATTTACCACTGTCAGTCTTGGATGGTTAAGATGAACATTTCAGAACCTAATCTTTAATATGATGATATTAATGTTTCAGTAAGACTAGATGGGTTTCCATATTTGAGGATAAAAAAAACACCCCCAATTTTAGATATTTGGGATAAAAATTTGCAGAAATTGTAGGGGATTTGGGTTTTCGTCAGTGGAATCATGCCTGATTTAATCATGTCTTCATGATCTCTCAACCAGGCATGGGGTGGACTACCTGACTGGCTCATGGTGGCCTGTGTTGGAGGATCTCTACTGTTCCAATATCCCAGTATATCGCTTCATCCAGAGACCTGGAGACTTGGTGTGGATCAATGCAGGCACAGTGCACTGGGTCCAGGCTGTGGGCTGGTGCAATAACATTGCATGGAATGTGGGACCACTCAATGGTAATTATCCACCAAGTGGCCAGACTGAATAGAAAAAGAGGTTGTCCCTAAGAAAGCCACTAATGAGAGATAATGAGATATCTAAAAAATATTGTTGGTTGTTTGTTTTTCCCTGCCTTGTTTATGACTGTATTCATGATGTACTTTCAGCATACCAGTACCAATTGGCTATGGAAAGGTTTGAATGGAATGAGGTGAAGAAAGTGAAGTCCATCGTACCGATGATCCATGTGTCCTGGAACGTGGCCCGCACAGTCAAAATTACTGACCCCACCGCTTACAAGATGATTAAGTGAGTATTCTAAAACTGCCATATGTAGTCACAAGAGCACTATCAGGGGCTATATATTATTGCTGTTTAAAAAGATTTTGTGCAAGGCAAGAGTTCTGTTTGAATGTGTACTAATATACTGTATAGGTATGTAGTGTAAATGGTAACTTTCTCCTCTCTTGTCTTGCACTTAGGCACTGTCTCCTGCAATCCATGAAGCACATTCAAATTCTGAGAGACCAACTAGTAGCAGAAGGGAAGAAGATCTCTTACCAGAGCAGAGTGAAAGATGAGCCAGCATACTACTGCAACGAGTGTGATGTGAGTGCTCTGGTGAAACCTATTCATGACATTAAAGCTCTGTCGCTTCCTGGCCTTGTCTGTCCCAAGTTGCCCTAACCAAGCTTATGATTACCAACAGATTCAAATTTGCCACAATCATGAGACTGTCCATGTATATTGATTTGGCAAATATATTAAGGGCACATGGTCTTAACCTATATGTGCATGTTTCTCATTGTGAAGGTGGAGGTTTTCAACCTGCTGTTCGTGACAAGTGAGAATGGCAGCAAAAAGATGTACGTGGTGCACTGTGAAGACTGTGCCAGAGAGCGCAGCCCCAACCTCTCTAACGTGGTGGTGTTGGAACAATACCGCATAGAGGACCTAATGAACATTTATGACTCCTTTAGCTTGGTGAGGACACATGCGAGCACAGGAATTCTCACTCCAGCACACACTCACACAATATGTCTGTCTTACCTTGACCTTCAACAGACTTATAATTTTTTGGTCACATTGCTATAGTGTACTCACACTTTGTGACACTGAAGGTACATCAAATAATAATGAGTCACTGCACACTAAAATTGTTTTTTTATTATTATGTTTCAGACCTCTGCCCCCAGTTTTCGGTGAAATCAACGCTGTTCTCCCCACTCCGGCGCCCCCAGCCATAACCAAAACTCCTGTTTGCCAGGACAAGTTATTTTAGAGAATTTGTCTTTATTTTTCCTACATTTGCATTTTTTAAGTACTACTACTGCTAATATTTGTGAACAGCCAAACATAAACCAGTTTACTTGGGATTGTTTACAATACCAATCAGCCAACAAGACTCCAGTTTACTCTCAGCAACCTAACATACCAACCTCTGATTGGCCCTGAGGGACATAATGAAACGCGGTCTGTGCTGTCATAGTCATGGCGATAGAACATACAATAAAATGGCATCTCTCTATTCTTTTTTTTTTCCTCATTTTCTTTCTTCTGGGTCATTCTGTTTCTGTCTTGAATACTGAAATGTGTAAATGCTGTTTGTACTTTTCCATTGGTGCTGTTTTTTTTTTAATTAATTTATTTTCAAAACTAGAAAAGCCTAGATATATACCACATTGGCCTTGTGACTTGTATTTAGTGAAGATATAAATGAATAATACTAATAATAGATATATGAACATTTTTCTAAAGCATTAAGAATTAAAAAAAAAATGCATTTGTTTGGAATGGTTCAAAATATACGGGTTTTAAAAGACTTTTTCAATTTTAGATACAGTGTGTGAGAATCTTTGTGTTTATGATGTCATGGTATTTCCATGGGAAGAGAAACCTATATCATGACAAAAGCATTTTAGGATTGCATCGGGTCTTTTCCATTAATGTTTTCTTGATTTTTGTGAGAATACAATTAGTCATGAATTTGTTTAGTGAATCGTGTTTTACCTCTCCTTTTTTGCTTAATATACAGATTTATTCTCTTGATTTATTTTTTTTTTTAATTGTACATTTTTTATTTAACTTCTTTCTTCTATTTATTGGGTATAAAATGTTCCCCTGTTTTTTTTCTTTAGGGTTTATTAGAGATGTCTAAGGTTTTCTATTATTCTTGTTGCTCTGTAAGTTTTTTTAAAGGAGAGATTCAAGAGTAAATTGTCCCTTAAACTCCCAACTTGGGCTATATATTAATTCTTTAATAACTATAGCTCCATTTTCTGTAGATTATAGAATTCAGAGCAGAAGTAGTTTGTCTAACTAAATGATGTCTTTTGTATAAGAGCAAAAAGCCACTTTTGTAACTAAAATTGGCAGCAAAATGAAATGTAAGCGCTTCTTATTGCTGCATCTTGTGACCCCGTTTACCCTGCCCTTTACCTTGTATTGTAGGGGGGAAATAAATTCAGAACTGTTTTTTTGTTTTTTTGTTTTTTAAATTTAAGAATTGACACATTTAGTGGTGCTTGAATTTGTTTTAAACATTGTCTGGGAGAAAACAGTTGCAATGACGACCGAGGCATAATCTTGGTTATACAGAATTTATCTGCAGTTGGTTGTCATAAACCAAAAACTGAGAAGTTTTTGTTTGTTTGTTTGTTTGTTTTGTTCACATCAAACTGTAAATACTGTGGCATTTTACTGGAATGAGGATAAGTGTGAATCGAATTTCCCATTCGATTGATAAACTGTAATTTCTTTTTAATTTCTAGTCTTAAGCTTGAATCAATTATTTCACATATAATGAAAATGTTGGTTACAATTATGATATAGAAGGTGCTGAGTTCTCTTTGAACTACTCTTTCATTTCTAAAGAAAAATCTATTTTTCCTGTTGCAATATATCATTTCTTCTTTTTGTGGTCATTTATTTAAAATCTGCACTGTTTTAGTGAGTTCACACAGAAAGCAAACTGAGCCAGACATGTCTTAAACACTTTGTGAATTTGTGTGGCATTACTATGACCATTAATATTAAATGCTTTTGATAAACATGGAGTGTAACTGACCTATTAAATGAAGGATATGGTGCTTTGCTTTGCTTGTAGTCACCTGGATAAAAATGATTATTTGAAGACACTTGATCAACTCAAATGAGGCATACCTCTCTTTAAAAAGAACCACGGGAAGCCCAGCCCTATACTGAGTTTGGAAATCAAACTCATCCCTACCTTCCATCATCTTTCCCTGTCAATTTGTAAAATATATGCAGATTCTGGAAGCTAGACGTGCATCAGCATCTGATAATGCTGTGGCTTCTGACTACCTGTTTCACAACACATTTAGAAGCCTTTAAATGTTAAGAACAAGAGGAACCTGAACCCTTTCCCAAAATTCAAGCTGCCAAAATGAATACAAAACAATTTTAAGGACAAAGAAAGAAATGAAGAAGAAAAATATAAATGGCTCAGGGATTCATTTTGAAGCTACGTTTTACCTAGGTTTTGAAGGATGTGTTTTTAGTACTGAGTAAGTTGACTATTTCAGATAGAAAGCCTAAAATAAAATCATGCCCGCAGTTTTAGTCAACCAGGAAGCCTCTAGCTCTCTAATCTCTCACTTGTGTAGGACGTGATGCCAAATCTGCTTGATAATCGCACGTATGAGGAATTAGTCTTTAGAAATGATGCACTTAGTAGTTGCCAAACGTAGAACCGAACTGCAGATCCTCTTGCCGTGACGCGGATTTACTTTGCAGGCCTAAATTTAAGACCCGCTCTGACTCAGACGCACGTATAATGTGAGGTAAGCATTTTTCTTGGAAAATAACATGCTATGTAAATATAGTATATAATAATATTAGGGAAATGGGGAGAAGTGCTGTTCAAAGCAGAATCATCATTTGTGTAACGGTACGTTTTTGGAGAGAGAAACTACTCTCAGTAATAGTGCGCGTCACAAGTTTTTTCACCGTAAGCCTAAAATCGCCCTTTTGAACAAACGCGCTAGAATTGTTTAATTTCTTTCGGAATAAAACAATCTTTTGGCGTGATCTGACTGTTTAAAAGCAGTGCTAAGTTCGAAGTATGGAAATTGCTTTTGCTTGTAACGGCAGTCGATAGGTGCGTGTTTAAAGTAACATTTGCAGCGGTTTACCGAGGCCACAGGCCAATGACTGCTAGACGTTCTTTTGCGTGACTGTTGATGAGACGACAATCAGCTAAAATATCTTGGTCGTTTAATAAACTGCTTGCCACGAATAGAGGCTAGTGGCAGATATGAAAACATTAAACGCAATAGCGCACGTGTCCTTTTGTTTTCTTCCTGAGAAACTGTGCTCTATCTCGGCCTTTTGGTCATATGTGATTTGAAAATGTAGGCCTAGTTTTAAACCAATGTATGGCGTATGTTGCCCAAGTACGTGCGTCTGTATAGACGTTGGCTGCAATATGACATAGTGTATGATGAAAACATTTTGAGATACCAATTAAAGACGAAAGGTAGTCAGCCGCCTAGTCCGCTATTTGGAGACGAGAAATAAGGTCCACGATTATGTTCAGCATATTCAGAAGCTTCCTCCATGAAGCTGGTACTTATGTAAAGCACATAAATAAGGCTCGTCGATCTTTTGTGTTTCTGCTAACTTGTGTCTCACAAGATCGTTGGGCTGGTTTTGAGTTGGCGCCAAGCTAATGCAGAGAAAGATGTGACAGATACAATAAATTCGGTCCAAAGTCTAATAAATAATTTTTGATTGGCTTTGAGGCAGTGGTGGCTCAGTGATTAAGGCATTTGTCTAGCAATCAAAAGGTTGCTGGTTCAACTTGGGCACCTGAGCCGAGACCCTTAACCTAGTAGCTCAAGCTGTACTCGTTTGTAATTATAAGTTGCTTTGGATAAACGCGTTAGCTAAATGTAAATAAACGGGTCGTGTGACGTCATTCACGCCCAATGACTTTCCACGGACAAAGTGACCTAGCTAGAATTTTAAACCAGGAATTACCATAAGGGAAAGTCAACTGTTTTTGTTTTTTGTTTTTCCTCTGCCGATAGTTAACGGCAGACGCGTGAGTGTGAATGGGGGTCTAAGCCCTCCAGGAGCATAGCAAAAATGAAAAGGAACAAGCCATCCATTAACACCCCGCTTACATGTCGAATTGTTTTAATGCAGAAGTCGTTTTTAGTTTGCTTATTTGTTCATCAGTCGTCAGGGGGCCATTGCTGGTCACTAGCATGTCAATTGCACTTAATTTAGGATAATTGTGACAGACATCCAGATCATGTGTTTTCTTTGTCCCCTTTGAATCTGGAGGAATGATGGCACGGTTGAAAAAGATAGAATGAATGAGAAGTACGATTTAAACTAAACACCCAACGAGGCTTTGTGATAAGGTTAGAGTTCACTAAAACTAACAGCACTAGAAAGGGAAGCAACATTTTAGAAATATCTGATACAAATGATGTGAGGCACAACCAATTTAAAAAAGACAGTTTATGTGTTAAACATGTATATTAGGATGGCTGTGGACCAGATCTAGGGCTTCAGTCTGAAAAGACAGGCAAAGTTTGCCTTCACATTCAATCATATTCAATCTATTCTCTTCTTGAAGGACGTACTGCCTTGTTTATATAGTTGGTACTCTAGTATTTCTCCCTGCGTGTGGCTGTCTTTTGCTTTCAAGCCAGCAGAGGTTACTGTGGAGACTAGCAGGTAAAAAAAAAAAATAATAAAAATTGGGCAATTTAAATTCTGATTCGAGGGTGTGGTTTCCTCATCAGTACCATTAGCATTAGCATGTCTGCATATAACATAGGTATTGTTTGATGATTTTTCTGCAGAGGTTTGCTATTTGTAATTCCGGTCCCCTACCTGGAGACCATATATTAAATAGATTTTTGGAACAGGGAGATGGAATAGGGGCTTGTTCCATCCACTCCACACACAGACCCAGTATCGCAGCACCTCTGTGAACAGTGTACCTCCCATCATCAAAGATTCTTAGCTCATATTTATATGGCAAGCTTCTTGTTTTAATTCTGTGTGTTGTGTTCACTTTTAAAATTCTTTAGGAGTACAGATGTCATCAGGCCCACTAGCTCTGTGACTGTGAAGCCCGTAGAGCTCCCGCTTTACCTGGACGATGGTGAAGGTAGGGCTGGGTGATGAGGGAGTATGCAGGGAGCTAAGAATTCCTGATTGTGGGGGAAGAGATGAAGGGAGGATGGCAGAATTGGTCCTGGTCAAGTGTTATTTTAATGTTGTTTTGAAGGGAGCTATTGGCAGGAACGAGGCTGTCCTCTGGGGTCAGAAGTCTGCTGAGAGCAGAGAGGGTGACAGGGGTGTTGATGGGTCATAGAGCAGGGACTCCAACAGAGGTGTGAATGGGGGCAGGTTGGGTGGAGACCTAGTCTCACCGTCTGAGCACACAGTGGTGGGGGTTGTGTCAAACCTGTTGAAACATTAGATTAAGTTCAGATGCAAATGCCTGATCTCCTTGTACTCTACAGACTGTCAAGCTTTTCATCCCATTCAACACATCTGCTGTGTTGTTCGGACCCGTTTTCTATGCTTTTTTTCACGTTGACGTAAAAAATGGTCCAAAAGGTTATGCCCTCTCGTTGCACGGTTAACATACTGTTTAAAGTTGGTGAGGACAGGAGAAAAGGAGACATGACTGAAATAAACACAGATCAATAAGAGGGCGTTGGAATGTTTTCTCTGAAGTCCCGCGATGACCGAGTGAAAGATGTCGCTAGCGCTCTTCGACACAGCCCACGGAGGGACGTAAACAACTACAGCAGTGGAGTAGGAGAACTCCCACGCTAGGTACGCTCCCTGTACATCCACTGGTTGTTCAGTAAGGCAGACGGTTCATCCACCTTGTTCGCAAAGTGAAACGTGTAAATCTTTTCATGATTTTATCACTGCATACAGAAGACTGTGTAAGTGAATTTCCCTGTTTCCAGCTTGGTGTTGCTAGGATCACCAAGCATAATGTTTTGCAATTTTGACTTTGGACCATTTCCTCCCCAGGAGAAAGTTTAATATGGACCTGAAATGAGGGGATTGGATCACGTGGTTCTATAGTATTCGTGACTCCACCAATCCAAGTTATGCAAAATCCCACCTACAATCCATTTTTAAATTGAGTTACAGATTTTGCGTACTCAAGAGCAAATGAAATGCTTGCTTATTGAGTATGCCTCAGTGCAGGCCTGGGGACCTAGGCCACATAGTTACAGCGATCGCCTTTGCCGTGTACTGCCGAAGTGTAAAACATTGGAAATCTACTACTTAATCTGGTTTTAAAAATTGGGTAAATATTTCACAGGTTCCTTTTTACATTAAATGTATTGCTCCATGAGTGTCCTTCAACACAGACCCGAGAGGTGAGTGTGTCAGGCAGGAGCAGAGTCGAACACAAGTTCATACAAAAAAAAAAAAAAAGATAAAATAAAACTTCTTTGTCTTTTATATCACATCTGTGTGAACAGAGAATCTGTTATGAGTTTCCCCCAAGTTATGAAATGCTTCACAAATGTAGGCATGGCATGGCCTACGTCACCGGGGAGGCCAATATGATTATATGTCTAAAGAGGTTTTGAAAATGGTTGCTTTAAAATTGAGCTTGAAGGGGTTGGTTCGCTGTGTTGACCTCACCGTCGTGAAGGGAGGTGTCTACCTGGGAAGAGCTTGAGGTTGCGTACGTTGTGAATTGAGTAGGCAGGGGCCTATGGGAAACTTGGTTCAAGATATTTGGCGTTCTGGGTTGTGACGGGAAATCTCCTTTGTATGCTCTGCCAAAGGTAGAACCATGAAGAAGTCAGTGGTTGAAATGAATTTTTACCACTGTTTCTTCCACTGCTCTGTTACCCACTCCTCCAACCGATGTGCATTCCCCAACATCCAACTCTCTGACTTCTCTGTCTCCTCTCTCTTCAGATGAAATTCTTCAACTCCTGACTTCCTGACTACATGTCCGCTGGATCCAATTCCTTGCGCTCTGTTCTAGACAATCGCAAAAGATCTGCTTCCTTTCGTCTCTGTCATCGTCAACAACTGCTTATCTTCTGGATACGTGCCTACTGCATTCAAAACCGCCAGGGTGGTACCGATTCTCTTGGTGATGTAATATCTGCTCATGGTTTCTCCTACCACTGCTATGCTGATGACGCTCAATTATTTCTTTCTTTTCCAACCTCTGACACGCAGGTCTCCAGACGTATCTCAGCACGCTTGACTGACATCGCGTCATGGATGACAGCCCACCACTTGAAGCTCAACCCCAGTAAAACCGAGCTTCTGTTCATCCCAGGTACTCCCAAGCCTTACCATGAGCTTGCTGTTTCCTTTGAGAACTCCCTGGGCATAACTTTGGACAACCAGTTGTCGTTGTCAACTCATGTTTCTAATCTAACCCGGTCTTGCAGAGTCCTCCTTTGTAACATACCAAGGATTCGACCGTTTCTCTCGCAGGAAGCTTGTGCAGTCTCTTGTGATCTCAAAGCTAGACTACTGCAACTCGCTACTTGCTGATCTTCCTCTAAGAGCCATCAAACCTCTACAATTTGTCCAGAATGCAGCAGCACGACTGGTCTTCAATCTTCCGACGTTCACACATGTTACTCCACAGCTGCGCTCCCTTCATTGGCTCCCTGTAGCTGCACGCATCAGATTTAATACCTTGATGCTTGCCTACAAAGCCAAAAATGGACCAGCCTCTTCATACATGAGGTCAACGGTCAAAGCCCGATCCGTACCTCAAGCACGGCTCGGCTTGAAATACCTTGCTTCAGGTCTCATGGACGACAAGCATCGAGACTCTTTTCCGTCCTGGCTCCGAGATGGTGGAATGAACTCCCAACTGCTGTCCAGACAGCAGAGTCCCTTGCAGTCTTCAAACGCGGACTGAAGACCCATCTATTTGCAGAATATCTAAAGGACAACTGACACTGCTCCCATATTGACTGACTAATTTAGTACTTATTGTAGGGTATGGTTTATGTTGTTTAACAAACTCTGGCACGTATTGTTTATAGCACCCATCATTGTTTAAAATAGACCTTATGTATTTTGTACTTCTAGGTGTCAGCATTCGTCCCTGTATTTCTACAGTATTCTAGTTCATTGGCATGTTTGATTCTAACCTACTGTACTGTACTAGGATGTATTCTATGAGTAAATGACAAAGCACTTTTGTAAGCCGCTCTGGATAAGAGCGTCTGCTAAATGCCGTAAATGTACTTCAAGGAGGACAGCTTCAAAACCCGTGTGAAGTTCGATCCTGGTTTTTCATCTCTCTTACTCCGTGCCTCGGCAGCTGTTACAACCGTGTGTGACTCGGCGGCTCACAGCCTGTAAGTATGCTTTACTGTTTGTGTTTTAGGATGTTTGAAGCAAACAAGGTGTGTGCTAGCTACAACGAGTGTTCCGGTGTCGAATTGTTGGCTGTAGCTAACCCGTAGACCCATTGCTCGAGATCGGGTAACGAGCCCAATTAATCTTAGTTTTATTTATTTAATTTTTGGTACATTTTTTTTAAGGTTTTCTATTATTCTTGTTGCTCTGTAAGTTTTTTTTAAAAGGAGAGATTCAAGAGTAAATTGTCCCTTAAACTCCCAACTTGAGCTATATATTAATTCTTTAATAACTATAGCTCCATATTCTGTAGATTATTGAATTCAGAGCAGAAGTAGTTTGTTTAACTAAACGACGTCTTTTGTATAAGAGCAAAAAGCCACTTTTGTAACTGAAATTGGCAGCAAAATGAAATGTAAGCACTTCTTATTGCTGCATTTTGTGACCCCGTTTACCCTGCCCTTTTGTGTGTGTGGTTTTTTTTTAAAGAATTGACACATTTTAGTGGTGCTTGAATTTGTTTTAAACAGTGTGGTTGATTGGTGTATACAAGATCTGTGTACAAAATAAAAATATCAATTTAAAATTTTTTTTATTAAAACAAAGTAAAATACAGGAAAGTGCAAAAGCAAGCATTAAGATCGCAGTATCTCCATGTGGCATACTTGAGCAGGCACCAGGATGATTAGATCTTTCTCTCAAACACACACACACACACAAAAGGCATTAAAGATAAGGATTGTCCTGGGACCTGGAACAGACTGACACAGACTGAACACAAATCGGATGAGCCCTACACAGCATGTACCATAATACTGCAGTCTAATCCAGCTATATTTCCTACTAGTGCAATGCCTAGGTTACAAAGACTTGACTCCAGTCAGCATACAAGCCTAATATAATAATATACAAGTATAATTATTAAAGAGGACACTGGACAAGATAAACTGCAACAGAACAAAAGCACAAAACCATCTTGGTGTTTGTTTAAATGTTACAGTGAGATGAACCAAGTTACTTAGCCAGTGCATGGTTATTCAGGGGGTAGAATACCTGGGCAAAGGTGCGTATACTAATGTTAATTCAGCATCTGAAATTACTCCGTTTGTGCTTATTTACGTTCTCAATTAATATCTCCCCTACTATACACTCATGATAATGGATGTGTTTTATGTTGATATGCATGATGTCGTTTGCTGCTTCACTGAGTGACTAAAGAATAAACTGATGCTTAAGACCAAGAATAAATCTGGGAGGGGGATCTAGTGTTTCACCAGGGTCGATCTTTAGTCAGCAACCAACTCATTAAGAATCATCCAAGATGATGATAGCCACTGCATACAGTTTATGAACATTACATAAGTTTCACTTACAACAAAACATCATGAACACAATGTTCTATAAAAAAGTCAAACTACCATCTGTATACAAGTAGTTGTTTACTTGACAATTTTGTGTGTACAACTCATTTCACTCTGCAAGTCAGTCACCAAAAAGTCCTGTAGTGTGGTCTTTAAATAAACTTAAGTCAGTAGACAATCTACAGGCTATCACTGGGAAAACAGGGAGGTGGGGTAAGGCCCAGGAAGCTGGGTGCAAAGAAAGGCATCTGTACAGCCCCCTCACTGACCACACTGAGCTCTCAGTCTTTTGTGGGTAGAGGAAGAAGTGAGAGTGAAGACTAACAAGAGAGTTACCTGTTTACCTTTTTTTTTTTTTTAAACCTGATGCATAGCTATTTAAACTTGGCACAATACTATAAAGTGTGTTTTGGTCGACAGCAAGAAGCAGAAGAAAACTGAAGATTTTTTTTTTTAATTCGCCCATTTCACATTAACATTTGAAAAACAGCAGGTGGGACAGAAACACATCTATAAAGACACTGAAAAAGTCCAAATCTTTGCAAAGGCTGCAGGCACTAACCATCTTTCAAGCTGGGGAATTAAGAAGGACTGAACACTAACTGAAGAGAGAGCACTGAAAGAGTACTGCCAGACTCCACACCATACGGTGAGTTCCAATGTATGAGAATCCTGATGAAGTACAGATTGCCACCTCAAATGGAATGTGAGGTATTCACAATAGCAGACATTAAAATACATTTTTAAGCCATTTTAAAAGACAAGATGGCAATTATGTTATGATCTGAAATTGGAAAGAACAAATTACAAATATTAAAAGAATACAAATTACAAACAAACATTAGACACCTGTGTGTGTGTGTGTAATTTATAAATCTCAGCTGCCTCAAAAGTCATACTGCATCTTTCAACTTTTTTCCAATTATGAAAAAGGATTGAAGAATAATGCTGCACTTGCCTTTGGTACTATAACAAAAATAAGATAAAAATCAGTACTATTGTAATAATATATAGTCCTGTAAGGAATAACTGCAGTATTGATAACCAGGCAGAATTTGGCTCTGAAGATCAAAGCATGCAGACAAACTACTACTCTCTCATTGGGCTTCTCTCCAGACAAGTGAAAACATATTGAGGATTAAAAAAACAAAACATACTGTATAGTTTTCTAATAAATAAAGAGAACAGCAATGGCGGATAGAAATTGGTTGGGCAGGTTATTAACATTAAGTACAGTATTCCTTGAAATCACTTCCCACAACATACCTTATGAAAAAGAATGTACTAGATAAAACAACCTCTGCCACAATGTATGAAAGCAATGGAGTAATGCTATGAAGTCAGCTTGCCAGTGGCTACATTTTCCTTCATTTGCACCAGTTTTCCTGCCTATGGTGGCCAATGCTAGTTGGAGGCTTCTCTTGGTTTGAGACAATATGACAAAACATATTATACACTTGTCAATAGCTTGCTTAAGCTTCTTAGACCCAAAATGCTCATGGCATGTAAATAAGACTCACTTTCCTGTACAGGGTACTAGGTATGAAGGTATTCAGCATATTTTACTGAGGGTTTTTTTTGCATTACTTTTGCACGTTTTGACAATGACTGCACATTTTGCATAAACGTTTACTGGTCATTTTATTTTGACGTAACGCATGTCCCATAATTCACAATACCAGGAGGTAGACAAAAGGAGAAAAACACTCCATAACAGTCATCAACTCCCTCTCATCAGGTCACCATGAGTATGAATGGCACTATGGAGAAGGGAGATCATCACCAAATGCTGGACTTGTTTGAGGAGCTCCCAGCCCATAACCACAGCCATCACCATCAGCACACACATCTTGATCACAGCAGCTCAATGGTCTGCACAGCCCCAGCTGGAATTCCGGTCAGCGGATCAGGGGTGGTGGTGCCTCCCCCTTATTCTGCAGCAGATGTTGGAGGCGGTGAGGCACCGTTAGAGCTAAGAGGGTCTCTGGACTGCTGGGCCTGCTCAGTGTTGGTAACAGCACAGAATCTGTTGATAGCCACCATCAATGCCTGTCTGGCTGGCTTGGTGCTTGGACTGATACTCACTCCTGCCATCATCATGGTGGTGTTTGGATTTCTTTGCCACTCCACAGTAAGTGTAAAAAAATCAAGACATTGTGTGGGATTACCACAGAAAAATTAAACCATAATGTGTTTAGTGGTTTAGAATCTTAGAATCCAGAGGGAGTTTCATTAACCCTTTATGTCCAAAATATGAGATGTCAAAATTTATTTTAACTAGAGGTACTTGTTATAGAGCTTTGTTGCTGCAGTTCAGAAAAAGAAAACCTAAAGCCATCTTGACTGCAGTAAGGCTTATCAGCTCACCTCCTGCTTCGTCAAACATTCTGTTTACTCAAACTCCCCTCTCTTCTCCATCTTCACTCCTTCACAAAAAATACCTCTGCTGGAATGTGGCAGAGTGCAAGCGCCTCCCGAGCAATTTCGTCCAGCTACAAACCATTTAAGAACACAGTATTACACCAGCAGGGTTTACTTCCAGGACCGGTGCACCCCCATCCTAAGTGCATAAAGAATGCGCTTTGTTTAATGGACACTTAGATTAATTGTTTTACTTTGTCTAATTTGTCAGCCTAAGCTTTGTTGCTTTTTAACAATGCCTTATTTGTTAATAGTTTAGTGCACAGCCAGCCCACCAAGCATGCTTCTGTGTGTGTGTAGTAACACAGCAGACATTCTAAGCCCCACATATCTTTCTTGTCTGTCTTCACTTCAGAAACACATTCCTCCAGGGAAACCTCATTTCATTCCTTTTCCCTCCCCTTTCATCCCATCCATTTTGCTGAACCCCCACCGTCAAATCACATCAGACCCTGTGAAGCAACACAGTCACAGGTGTACGTACTAACAGCAACAAAACATGAGCAAAATCACTATATTCATAGCATATGTTGTACAGTTTGGATAAAAGGGTGTTCACATTTATGCATCAGTCTAGGGGTGTAAATATCTGCTTATCTGTTCTTCACTTACCTGACCAACATATCTTTCCTCTCCAAGGTGCAGCCACATGGTTCATCTCATTACTGCTCTGAGTTGCTGAATGACGGTGGCTGTGTGGCCCTGTTAGTTGTAGGCTTTCTACTCATCACACCACTGCTGGTTCTGGCCCTGGCTGCGTACTGCAGACTGGCCCGCCACCTCCAACTCAGCCTCTGCTTCATCCCTTACAGCCGCGCCATCTACAAAAACCTGCCTGCCACACACCACCACGCACTGCCAGCAGACTGCTGTGGACAGCAGGCAGGAAAAGGAGGAGGAACGGGGAAGGTGTGGGTGTAAGGGCAAGGTGGGAGTGTGGGGTAAGGTGTAGATGTAAGTGGAAAGGTGGGGTTCTTGACCATGAGTCACCAGTGTGTAGGCAATTTAGTCGTGTTTTTGCTTTCGCAATTAAAAAAAAAATATATAGACATATTTTATGAACTTTTCTGGAATTTGTTCACTTGTACACAACTGTCCTGCCAAGTAAATATTTGATAAAACCAAACATTTAAAAATGAACAACTTTGTGTTTGTGTATGTATACACTCAATGGTAAAGTATAAAGAGTGATTTACTAAAAGGCAAAATGTGTGAGAATGTAAATAAAGTCATTTAAAACCTAAATTGGGATATTTTAAAAAGCCAGAGTTTTCTGAATGAAAACCTTGTGGCTTTGTAATGACCTCACTGTTTAGCAGCCTCAGTTGTTCTTTTAAAAACTGAAGCAAAGAATAACAAGGATGCAATGTATTCGACAGCTCATGTGACCCTACATCAAGTATATAAGCAGATATCCAACCCTAGAGATTTTGCAGCCATTTTTAACTTTACGTCTTTACTGAAATCACGCCCCCCCCCATCCACATTTCCCAGATGGAAATTCCTGTGTAGTGTTTCTTTGCAGTCAGAACATGCATCTGTTCCGTCTAACTATCTTGTTTTTTTAAAAAGGTCATCCAAATGTGCACGTGGGTCAGTGTTGAAGGGTCTGCCACTTGCCGTATTGCTCTCTATAGTCAATGACAAGCTCCTCATCTTGTAGCAGTGACAGCAGAACAGATGGAGCTTCCGTAGACCTGATCTTAGTCAAAAGGCTAACCAAGCGTCAGCAGCCTATGAGAGGGGTACAGTAAACATGTTATACTGTGTGAAATTGTTTTCGTGAACAAGAAACCTAACGTGCATGAAAAGCATTTTGTTCCTGTGTCACTTGTGATTTAAAGCAATAAAAAGATAAGAGACTAGCTTCTAGAAAATAAGGGTTTAATACGCAAAGCAAACACACTCAGCAAGGGTGCACCGCTGCATCGAGACCCACAACAAGACGTAAACACACACAACTATTTTTGAACCCAAGTAAATCAGGGGAGAGCGCGAACGCAGTCCCCCACTACCAGAAATTATGCAGTCGAGATTCCCACATTTGGGGAATTCGCAGGGGTCAGCACAACCGGAGTGCAATGGCTGAGCCTCGCCCTGGGTGAACCACCTTCTTGATCATGGTATCTCCCCTGCCAGGTAAGTATGAATTCCTCGTCCACACGGCGAACACATGATCAAAAGACTTAGTATTCACTCAGATGGTAGGATCCCCGCTCAATACGCAACTAAACACAATCTAAAAGCAAACTGAATACATACCTACAGAAGAACGACGTATTGTTTGAAAAGAACATTTATGGGCTGTTATCTCGTCGATTTAAACGAAACGGAGAAGAGGCTTCCCATGATGCACTGCTTCCGAATACGTAATGAGCCATGAGGACGCGTGGACGTTGTTTCTATTTTCGTGTGTGGAGCAAACTCTTCACGTGAGCGAAATTCACAACGGGCGAACATGCTGGACTAACGTATTGCTGCGCCGTATAGAGAAATGGTGCTTTCGCTAGCTTGGTGATTCAAAATCCACACAGAATTGTTGAGAAAATTACCAAGCATTGAAAGGAACAGAAACGCGCGTCGTGCCATTGACGACTTTCGTTTTAGCGAGATGAGCAAAACTCTCGTCATTTGTCCTCCAGAGCGTTGTCTGCTACAGGGTGGTATCTGTTCGCAATCAACGGCCGAAAAAAGAGGCGAGATCACTCAAGATTTTATACTGGGCACACTACGCTGCGCTACGCTTTTAAAGGGAACATTTCTCTTCATATACTGCAACGGGCGATCACTTGCAGTTGTTAAACAATACACACGGAGCTTATCCCTCCACAGAAACGTCTAGCCGACACACAGAAGATTCTTCCAAAGAGAAGAGACTGCCCTGAACAGGATGCGCGCGCGCGCGCAAACACACACAATAGAAAAATGTAAAAAAAAAAAAATAATAATAATAATAATAATAATAATAATAAATAATTAAAAAGTTTAAAAAAAAAATCAAACAACTGTTTTCTTATTTTCCCACAGAGCAAAGGAGGGAGGAGGTGCACCGTTCCCGGAGGTACTGCAATACCGGGTCGATGCGTGGAGTGGACGGAGCAAGCCCCTATTCCATCTCCCTGTTCCAAAAATCAATTTAATATATGGTCCCCGGGTAGGGGACGTATCAGATATTAAACTGATAAGAACAGATACTACACTTGATCTTAGCCAAAAGGCCGAGAAGCGATACCAGCCGCCTACCAAACCCAGGGTAGCCATTCAAGGCATCGAGAATGACCCTTACGGCGATAAAACTACGCATCACGGATTTTCACAAAAACACTAGGAACCTATACTACTATTCAGGTTCCATTACGAATTGCCCGAGAAACGTCGTGCTACACGTAGTCCGGGGACCTGAAAACTCAAGTCTTTCATAACATTAAATATGGTTGCTCGCCGACCAATCAAATACAAGTAGTCTAGATCAAGTCTTGCCTCTGCTACCTCTCCTTTATTAATAGTTTAGACACCAAATACCTGTTCTGGATTTCGACTTAACACCACTGAAGCACGAAAGTCTGTTCACTGATAAAATAATAAATATCAGCGGCATCAAAGGTTTAAATGCGCTTCCGTATCCCTCTCGTGGTTAGACCATAGACAGTACACACACACACACGTGGGCTGGACGACAGCGAAGCCACCGTGTCTCTGGCGCCCTCTATTGGCTGGATGCGGGATAACCGAACCCCGCCTATTCCCATATAAGTGAACGGCTCAGACACTCATTGTAAATTAAACATCTAGAAATTAGAAACCTCTAGACCTGCAGCACCACACTTTCAGACCGCACCATCAGCTTCATGTGACATTGTTGGGTTTTTTAGCACCGAAGTGTATACAGTACGTAATAACAAGTGCAAGTGCGGCGGTAGTCTGGTTCCAGGAGGAACTTGTCAACCTAGCGTACGGCCATGTTCCAGATAAAAGGAATACTTGAATAACCATCATTTTTAAGAGAGTGTATGACTTCCAAACACTGGGGGAAACGGGCCAAAACCGATATATACTAGCAAGCTAATAAACTACAACACCCATTAACGAGTTCTTCCCTTTACAAAACTAGCACATGAACGTTTGCTAGGTCAACAAGTTTCTCTCGTACAAAACTACCGCTCCACTAGCACTTGAAAGCTTAAGTGCTAGTCTTCACATAATTTGGGGGTGGGTGCAATCGTGTTCTGTGCATATCCCCTCACATCAACATATCACATTTATAAAAAGCAACACCGACCAGTTTAACCTCTGTGTGCACCTCCAATTTAAGCGATGTATACTTCTACACTATAACACTAGCTATCTGAAACTATACATATAGCACAATGATCATTCGTCATTCAAATTGAATTAGACACTTGGGCCAAGACAGTCATTCAAATCCAGGCGCCCCCGCCCTCGCCCCCCCTCCCCCTCCTCGTTATTTAGCTTCCATGTGAGCTCATCTAAATTTAAAAAAAAAAAAAAAAAGGATTTTCCGCTAGGTGTCATAGACATCTCCAAAGTGCCCCCGGACCTCTCCGATTGCACAAAAAGCCGTCAGCCACCATACATCCAAGATTTGTTTCGCAAAAACATCACAACGATGTTTGACAACGTAGTAAAAACAATATTAGTTTCATTGCTAAAAGGATACACGATAGTAGCTTCACTGCTAATAGGATAAAAAGTTATACCGGGGAGAACACATTGTAAATACTGTAAATAAATAGTACGCATTCTCTTATGTACAAACGTTCATTTAGACTTACGAAAGCCGAGCCATTTCCCAGCGGGAAACATTTGTAATGGAAACATCGTAGTCCATGTTCGAAGCTACTGAACCGTCACGCTCCGCTTCCAGCTCATATGTGCACGCAAACAACTCCACGTTTACTTCATCTAAAGTAAACCTCTTCCTTTCCATGATGTCCAAATGTATTAGCGATCAAATCATCCAGTAAATATATCGACGACAACACCAGTTTCACCAAACAGCTTCACACGCGTACGCTACATCTTATCTGGCTACAGCGCAGCAGAGGTCTATTGTTTTGCGCATTGCCGCCCTCCCCCCTCACACCCCCTCCAAATCCACAAAGTGAACGGAAAAAAACACGAAAACAAGCACCAGCAACAGATGACGGTAACTTACCTGTACTGTGCGGGTACTGCCTGCTCTGATTGGTCAGCTCGTCCACGTTCTGCTCGCTGAACCCACAGAACGATTCCGCCCCTACACGTCTCGCCTGTCCTTCAGTCTGCGCTCGAAAACGACGTAAAATCCAGCTGTTTAACAAGAATGAATTATGCCGAGTTAATGATTAAAGATTTCAACTGATAATTTGTCAGATTTATCTGCAGGCGAACTCTTGTGTATTGCCATGTTTTGTTTTGTTTTGTTTTTAAGCGCAATACATTTTCAAGCAGCACTCGCGAAATCATTAGTTTTAGAAAATCTTCCATCTTAGAATTCATTAAGTTTATGCTGGTTTCGAAGCTCTTCGCCGTCCCGCAACAGTGAACTGGGACTGCGACATTAATTAGCCAGCTAGCTACAGCATGTAATCATAAAACCAATTGCACCGATGTAAATATAAATCCACATTCACGTGAACATTATTTAACATTTAGTGATGTAAAAAAAAAAACCCCATATCGCCATATTTCCGCGCAACGTAATCTAAAATTGAACCTGCAGCCGATTAACAAAACCATTCCAACACGCTAAGATTAATTGGGCTCGTTACCCGATCTCGAGCAATGGGTCTACGGGTTAGCTACAGCCAACAATTCGACACCGGAACACTCGTTGTAGCTAGCACACACCTTGTTTGCTTCAAACATCCTAAAACACAAACAGTAAAGCATACTTACAGGCTGTGAGCCGCCGAGTCACACACGGTTGTAACAGCTGCCGAGGCACGGAGTAAGAGAGATGAAAAACCAGGATCGAACTTCACACGGGTTTTGAAGCTGTCCTCCTTGAAGTACATTTACGGCATTTAGCAGACGCTCTTATCCAGAGCGGCTTACAAAAGTGCTTTGTCATTTACTCATAGAATACATCCTAGTACAGTACAGTAGGTTAGAATCAAACATGCCAATGAACTAGAATACTGTAGAAATACAGGGACGAATGCTGACACCTAGAAGTACAAAATACATAAGGTCTATTTTAAACAATGATGGGTGCTATAAACAATACGTGCCAGAGTTTGTTAAACAACATAAACCATACCCTACAATAAGTACTAAATTAGTCAGTCAATATGGGAGCAGTGTCAGTTGTCCTTTAGATATTCTGCAAATAGATGGGTCTTCAGTCCGCGTTTGAAGACTGCAAGGGACTCTGCTGTCTGGACAGCAGTTGGGAGTTCATTCCACCATCTCGGAGCCAGGACGGAAAAGAGTCTCGATGCTTGTCGTCCATGAGACCTGAAGCAAGGTATTTCAAGCCGAGCCGTGCTTGAGGTACGGATCGGGCTTTGACCGTTGACCTCATGTATGAAGAGGCTGGTCCATTTTTGGCTTTGTAGGCAAGCATCAAGGTATTAAATCTGATGCGTGCAGCTACAGGGAGCCAATGAAGGGAGCGCAGCTGTGGAGTAACATGTGTGAACGTCGGAAGATTGAAGACCAGTCGTGCTGCTGCATTCTGGACAAATTGTAGAGGTTTGATGGCTCTTAGAGGAAGATCAGCAAGTAGCGAGTTGCAGTAGTCTAGCTTTGAGATCACAAGAGACTGCACAAGCTTCCTGCGAGAGAAACGGTCGAATCCTTGGTATGTTACAAAGGAGGACTCTGCAAGACCGGGTTAGATTAGAAACATGAGTTGACAACGACAACTGGTTGTCCAAAGTTATGCCCAGGGAGTTCTCAAAGGAAACAGCAAGCTCATGGTAAGGCTTGGGAGTACCTGGGATGAACAGAAGCTCGGTTTTACTGGGGTTGAGCTTCAAGTGGTGGGCTGTCATCCATGACGCGATGTCAGTCAAGCGTGCTGAGATACGTCTGGAGACCTGCGTGTCAGAGGTTGGAAAAGAAAGAAATAATTGAGCGTCATCAGCATAGCAGTGGTAGGAGAAACCATGAGCAGATATTACATCACCAAGAGAATCGGTACCACCCTGGCGGTTTTGAATGCAGTAGGCACGTATCCAGAAGATAAGCAGTTGTTGACGATGACAGAGACGAAAGGAAGCAGATCTTTTGCGATTGTCTAGAACAGAGCGCAAGGAATTGGATCCAGCGGACATGTAGTCAGGAAGTCAGGAGTTGAAGAATTTCATCTGAAGAGAGAGGAGACAGAGAAGTCAGAGAGTTGGATGTTGGGGAATGCACATCGGTTGGAGGAGTGGGTAACAGAGCAGTGGAAGAAACAGTGGTAAAAATTCATTTCAACCACTGACTTCTTCATGGTTCTACCTTTGGCAGAGCATACAAAGGAGATTTCCCGTCACAACCCAGAACGCCAAATATCTTGAACCAAGTTTCCCATAGGCCCCTGCCTACTCAATTCACAACGTACGCAACCTCAAGCTCTTCCCAGGTAGACACCTCCCTTCACGACGGTGAGGTCAACACAGCGAACCAACCCCTTCAAGCTCAATTTTAAAGCAACCATTTTCAAAACCTCTTTAGACATATAATCATATTGGCCTCCCCGGTGACGTAGGCCATGCCATGCCTACATTTGTGAAGCATTTCATAACTTGGGGGAAACTCATAACAGATTCTCTGTTCACACAGATGTGATATAAAAGACAAAGAAGTTTTATTTTATCTTTTTTTTTTTTTTTTGTATGAACTTGTGTTCGACTCTGCTCCTGCCTGACACACTCACCTCTCGGGTCTGTGTTGAAGGACACTCATGGAGCAATACATTTAATGTAAAAAGGAACCTGTGAAATATTTACCCAATTTTTAAAACCAGATTAAGTAGTAGATTTCCAATGTTTTACACTTCGGCAGTACACGGCAAAGGCGATCGCTGTAACTATGTGGCCTAGGTCCCCAGGCCTGCACTGAGGCATACTCAATAAGCAAGCATTTCATTTGCTCTTGAGTACGCAAAATCTGTAACTCAATTTAAAAATGGATTGTAGGTGGGATTTTGCATAACTTGGATTGGTGGAGTCACGAATACTATAGAACCACGTGATCCAATCCCCTCATTTCAGGTCCATATTAAACTTTCTCCTGGGGAGGAAATGGTCCAAAGTCAAAATTGCAAAACATTATGCTTGGTGATCCTAGCAACACCAAGCTGGAAACAGGGAAATTCACTTACACAGTCTTCTGTATGCAGTGATAAAATCATGAAAAGATTTACACGTTTCACTTTGCGAACAAGGTGGATGAACCGTCTGCCTTACTGAACAACCAGTGGATGTACAGGGAGCGTACCTAGCGTGGGAGTTCTCCTACTCCACTGCTGTAGTTGTTTACGTCCCTCCGTGGGCTGTGTCGAAGAGCGCTAGCGACATCTTTCACTCGGTCATCGCGGGACTTCAGAGAAAACATTCCAACGCCCTCTTATTGATCTGTGTTTATTTCAGTCATGTCTCCTTTTCTCCTGTCCTCACCAACTTTAAACAGTATGTTAACCGTGCAACGAGAGGGCATAACCTTTTGGACCATTTTTTACGTCAACGTGAAAAAAAGCATAGAAAACGGGTCCGAACAACACAGCAGATGTGTTGAATGGGATGAAAAGCTTGACAGTCTGTAGAGTACAAGGAGATCAGGCATTTGCATCTGAACTTAATCTAATGTTTCAACAGGTTTGACACAACCCCCACCACTGTGTGCTCAGACGGTGAGACTAGGTCTCCACCCAACCTGCCCCCATTCACACCTCTGTTGGAGTCCCTGCTCTATGACCCATCAACACCCCTGTCACCCTCTCTGCTCTCAGCAGACTTCTGACCCCAGAGGACAGCCTCGTTCCTGCCAATAGCTCCCTTCAAAACAACATTAAAATAACACTTGACCAGGACCAATTCTGCCATCCTCCCTTCATCTCTTCCCCCACAACCAGGAATTCTTAGCTCCCTGCATACTCCCTCATCACCCAGCCCTACCTTCACCATCGTCCAGGTAAAGCGGGAGCTCTACGGGCTTCACAGTCACAGAGCTAGTGGGCCTGATGACATCTGTACTCCTAAAGAATTTTAAAAGTGAACACAACACACAGAATTAAAACAAGAAGCTTGCCATATAAATATGAGCTAAGAATCTTTGATGATGGGAGGTACACTGTTCACAGAGGTGCTGCGATACTGGGTCTGTGTGTGGAGTGGATGGAACAAGCCCCTATTCCATCTCCCTGTTCCAAAAATCTATTTAATATATGGTCTCCAGGTAGGGGACCGGAATTACAAATAGCAAACCTCTGCAGAAAAATCATCAAACAATACCTATGTTATATGCAGACATGCTAATGCTAATGGTACTGATGAGGAAACCACACCCTCGAATCAGAATTTAAATTGCCCAATTTTTATTATTTTTTTTTTTACCTGCTAGTCTCCACAGTAACCTCTGCTGGCTTGAAAGCAAAAGACAGCCACACGCAGGGAGAAATACTAGAGTACCAACTATATAAACAAGGCAGTACGTCCTTCAAGAAGAGAATAGATTGAATATGATTGAATGTGAAGGCAAACTTTGCCTGTCTTTTCAGACTGAAGCCCTAGATCTGGTCCACAGCCATCCTAATATACATGTTTAACACATAAACTGTCTTTTTTAAATTGGTTGTGCCTCACATCATTTGTATCAGATATTTCTAAAATGTTGCTTCCCTTTCTAGTGCTGTTAGTTTTAGTGAACTCTAACCTTATCACAAAGCCTCGTTGGGTGTTCTTTAGTTTAAATCGTACTTCTCATTCATTCTATCTTTTTCAACCGTGCCATCATTCCTCCAGATTCAAAGGGGACAAAGAAAACACATGATCTGGATGTCTGTCACAATTATCCTAAATTAAGTGCAACTGACATGCTAGTGACCAGCAATGGCCCCCTGACGACTGATGAACAAATAAGCAAACTAAAAACGACTTCTGCATTAAAACAATTCGACATGTAAGCGGGGTGTTAATGGATGGCTTGTTCCTTTTCATTTTTGCTATGCTCCTGGAGGGCTTAGACCCCCATTCACACTCACGCGTCTGCCGTTAACTATCGGCAGAGGAAAAACAAAAAACAAAAACAGTTGACTT
Organism: Electrophorus electricus; assembly: GCF_041902795.1. NCBI lineage: Eukaryota > Metazoa > Chordata > Actinopteri > Gymnotiformes > Gymnotidae > Electrophorus > Electrophorus electricus. The sequence continues at coordinate 8,236,376 of NC_137509.1, forward strand.
TCTCTTATGGTAATTCCTGGTTTAAAATTCTAGCTAGGTCACTTTGTCCGTGGAAAGTCATTGGGCGTGAATGATGTCACACGACCCGTTTATTTACATTTAGCTAACGCGTTTATCCAAAGCAACTTATAATTACAAACGAGTACAGCTTGAGCTACTAGGTTAAGGGTCTCGGCTCAGGTGCCCAAGTTGAACCAGCAACCTTTTGATTGCTAGACAAATGCCTTAATCACTGAGCCACCACTGCCTCAAAGCCAATCAAAAATTATTTATTAGACTTTGGACCGAATTTATTGCATCTGTCACATCTTTCTCTGCATTAGCTTGGCGCCAACTCAAAACCAGCCCAACGATCTTGTGAGACACAAGTTAGCAGAAACACAAAAGATCGACGAGCCTTATTTATGTGCTTTACATAAGTACCAGCTTCATGGAGGAAGCTTCTGAATATGCTGAACATAATCGTGGACCTTATTTCTCGTCTCCAAATAGCGGACTAGGCGGCTGACTACCTTTCGTCTTTAATTGGTATCTCAAAATGTTTTCATCATACACTATGTCATATTGCAGCCAACGTCTATACAGACGCACGTACTTGGGCAACATACGCCATACATTGGTTTAAAACTAGGCCTACATTTTCAAATCACATATGACCAAAAGGCCGAGATAGAGCACAGTTTCTCAGGAAGAAAACAAAAGGACACGTGCGCTATTGCGTTTAATGTTTTCATATCTGCCACTAGCCTCTATTCGTGGCAAGCAGTTTATTAAACGACCAAGATATTTTAGCTGATTGTCGTCTCATCAACAGTCACGCAAAAGAACGTCTAGCAGTCATTGGCCTGTGGCCTCGGTAAACCGCTGCAAATGTTACTTTAAACACGCACCTATCGACTGCCGTTACAAGCAAAAGCAATTTCCATACTTCGAACTTAGCACTGCTTTTAAACAGTCAGATCACGCCAAAAGATTGTTTTATTCCGAAAGAAATTAAACAATTCTAACGCGTTTGTTCAAAAGGGCGATTTTAGGCTTACGGTGAAAAAACTTGTGACGCGCACTATTACTGAGAGTAGTTTCTCTCTACAAAAACGTACCGTTACACAAATGATGATTCTGCTTTGAACAGCACTTCTCCCCATTTCCCTAATATTATTATATACTATATTTACATAGCATGTTATTTTCCAAGAAAAATGCTTACCTCACATTATACGTGCGTCTGGTTCAGAGCGGGTCTTAAATTTAGGCCTGCAAAGTAAATCCGCGTCACGGCAAGAGGATCTGCAGTTCGGTTCTACGTTTGGCAACTACTAAGTGCATCATTTCTAAAGACTAATTCCTCATACGTGCGATTATCAAGCAGATTTGGCATCACGTCCTAGACAAGTGAGAGATTAGAGAGCTAGAGGCTTCCTGGTTGACTAAAACTGCGGGCATGATTTTATTTTAGGCTTTCTATCTGAAATAGTCAACTTACTCAGTACTAAAAACACATCCTTCAAAACCTAGGTAAAACGTAGCTTCAAAATGAATCCCTGAGCCATTTATATTTTTCTTCTTCATTTCTTTCTTTGTCCTTAAAATTGTTTTGTATTCATTTTGGCAGCTTGAATTTTGGGAAAGGGTTCAGGTTCCTCTTGTTCTTAACATTTAAAGGCTTCTAAATGTGTTGTGAAACAGGTAGTCAGAAGCCACAGCATTATCAGATGCTGATGCATGTCTAGCTTCCAGAATCTGCATATATTTTACAAATTGACAGGGAAAGATGATGGAAGGTAGGGATGAGTTTGATTTCCAAACTCAGTATAGGGCTGGGCTTCCCGTGGTTCTTTTTAAAGAGAGGTATGCCTCATTTGAGTTGATCAAGTGTCTTCAAATAATCATTTTTATCCAGGTGACTACAAGCAAAGCAAAGCACCATATCCTTCATTTAATAGGTCAGTTACACTCCATGTTTATCAAAAGCATTTAATATTAATGGTCATAGTAATGCCACACAAATTCACAAAGTGTTTAAGACATGTCTGGCTCCGTTTGCTTTCTGTGTGAACTCACTAAAACAGTGCAGATTTTAAATAAATGACCACAAAAAGAAGAAATGATATATTGCAACAGGAAAAATAGATTTTTCTTTAGAAATAAAAGAGTAGTTCAAAGAGAACTCAGCACCTTCTATATCATAATTGTAACCAACATTTTCATTATATGTGAAATAATTGATTCAAGCTTAAGACTAGAAATTAAAAAGAAATTACAGTTTATCAATCGAATGGGAAATTCGATTCACACTTATCCTCATTCCAGTAAAATGCCACAGTATTTACAGTTTGATGTGAACAAAACAAACAAACAAAAACTTCTCAATTTTTGGTTTATGACAACCAACCGCAGATAAATTCTGTATAACCAAGATTATGCCTCGGTCGTCATTGCAACTGTTTTCTCCCACAGACAATGTTTAAAACAAAATCAAGCGCCACTAAATGTGTCAATTCTTAAATGTAAAAAACAGCTCTGAATTTATTTCCCCCCTACAATACAAGGTAAAGGGCAGGGTAAACGGGGTCAAAAATGCAGCAATAAGAAGCGCTTACATTTCATTTTGCTGCTAATTTCAGTTACAAAAGTGGCTTTTTGCTCTTATACAAAATGGAGCTATAGTTATTAAAGAATTAACATATAGCCCAAGTTGGGAGTTTAAGGGACAATTTACTCTTGAATCTCTCCTTTAAAAAAAAAAAACTTACAGAGCAACAAGAATAATGGAAAACCTTAAAAAAAAAAAAAAAAAAAGTATAAAAATAATCAAAAAAAAAATCAAGAGAATAAATCTGTATATTAAGCAAAAAAAAGGTAAAACACGATTCACTAAACAAATTCATGACTAATTGTTTTCTCACAAAAATCAAGAAAACATTCATGGAAAAGACCTTGTGCGATCCTAAAATGCTTTTTTCATGATAATAGATTCTCTTCCAATGGAAATAGCATGACAAAACACAAAGATTCTCAGTCACAGTAACTAAAATTGAAAAAAATCTCTTAAAACCTGTATATTTCGAACCATTAGAAACACGCATTTTATAAAATTCTTAATGCTTTAGAAAAATGTTCATATATCCATTAATATACATTTATATCTTCACTAAATTCAAGTGGCATGGCCAATATGATATATCTAGGCTTGTCTAGTTTTGAAGATAAATTAATACAATAAATTAACAGCACCATTGAAAAACTACAAACGGCATTTACACATTTCTGTATTCAAGACAGAAACAGAAAAAAAAGAAAAAAAGAATAGAGATGCCATTTTTATACATGTTTTACTGCCATTGCTACGACAGCACAAACCGTGTTTCATTGTAAGACCGTCATGTTGTGTAAGGTCGCTGATAGTAAACTGGGGTCTTAGCGGCAAATTGATTAAAGTGAATTGGTTTATGTGACTACAACACCCCCACACACCATTTCATTTTTAACATGTATTTACTGAAATCAAACCCCCTACTGACCAGGTGAAAATTCCTGTGTAGTGTTTCTTTGCAGTCTGAACATGCATCTGTTCTCCACTTGCCGTATTGCTCCCTATAGTCAATGACAAGCTCCTCATCTTGTAGCAGTGACAGCAATTTGAGCTTCCGTAGACCTGATCTTAGTCAAAAGGCTAACCAAGCGTCAGCAGCCTATGAGAGGGGTACAGTAAACATGTTATACTGTGTGAAATTGTTTTCGTGAACAAGAAACCTAACGTGCATGAAAAGCATTTTGTTCCTGTGTCACTTGTGATTTAAAGCAATAAAAAGATAAGAGACTAGCTTCTAGAAAATAAGGGTTTAATACGCAAAGCAAACACACTCAGCAAGGGTGCACCGCTGCATCGAGACCCACAACAAGACGTAAACACACACAACTATTTTTGAACCCAAGTAAATCAGGGGAGAGCGCGAACGCAGTCCCCCACTACCAGAAATTATGCAGTCGAGATTCCCACATTTGGGGAATTCGCAGGGGTCAGCACAACCGGAGTGCAATGGCTGAGCCTCGCCCTGGGTGAACCACCTTCTTGATCATGGTATCTCCCCTGCCAGGTAAGTATGAATTCCTCGTCCACACGGCGAACACATGATCAAAAGACTTAGTATTCACTCAGATGGTAGGATCCCCGCTCAATACGCAACTAAACACAATCTAAAAGCAAACTGAATACATACCTACAGAAGAACGACGTATTGTTTGAAAAGAACATTTATGGGCTGTTATCTCGTCGATTTAAACGAAACGGAGAAGAGGCTTCCCATGATGCACTGCTTCCGAATACGTAATGAGCCATGAGGACGCGTGGACGTTGTTTCTATTTTCGTGTGTGGAGCAAACTCTTCACGTGAGCGAAATTCACAACGGGCGAACATGCTGGACTAACGTATTGCTGCGCCGTATAGAGAAATGGTGCTTTCGCTAGCTTGGTGATTCAAAATCCACACAGAATTGTTGAGAAAATTACCAAGCATTGAAAGGAACAGAAACGCGCGTCGTGCCATTGACGACTTTCGTTTTAGCGAGATGAGCAAAACTCTCGTCATTTGTCCTCCAGAGCGTTGTCTGCTACAGGGTGGTATCTGTTCGCAATCAACGGCCGAAAAAAGAGGCGAGATCACTCAAGATTTTATACTGGGCACACTACGCTGCGCTACGCTTTTAAAGGGAACATTTCTCTTCATATACTGCAACGGGCGATCACTTGCAGTTGTTAAACAATACACACGGAGCTTATCCCTCCACAGAAACGTCTAGCCGACACACAGAAGATTCTTCCAAAGAGAAGAGACTGCCCTGAACAGGATGCGCGCGCGCGCGCAAACACACACAATAGAAAAATGTAAAAAAAAAAAAAAATAATAATAATAATAATAAATAATTAAAAAGTTTAAAAAAAAAATCAAACAACTGTTTTCTTATTTTCCCACAGAGCAAAGGAGGGAGGAGGTGCACCGTTCCCGGAGGTACTGCAATACCGGGTCGATGCGTGGAGTGGACGGAGCAAGCCCCTATTCCATCTCCCTGTTCCAAAAATCAATTTAATATATGGTCCCCGGGTAGGGGACGTATCAGATATTAAACTGATAAGAACAGATACTACACTTGATCTTAGCCAAAAGGCCGAGAAGCGATACCAGCCGCCTACCAAACCCAGGGTAGCCATTCAAGGCATCGAGAATGACCCTTACGGCGATAAAACTACGCATCACGGATTTTCACAAAAACACTAGGAACCTATACTACTATTCAGGTTCCATTACGAATTGCCCGAGAAACGTCGTGCTACACGTAGTCCGGGGACCTGAAAACTCAAGTCTTTCATAACATTAAATATGGTTGCTCGCCGACCAATCAAATACAAGTAGTCTAGATCAAGTCTTGCCTCTGCTACCTCTCCTTTATTAATAGTTTAGACACCAAATACCTGTTCTGGATTTCGACTTAACACCACTGAAGCACGAAAGTCTGTTCACTGATAAAATAATAAATATCAGCGGCATCAAAGGTTTAAATGCGCTTCCGTATCCCTCTCGTGGTTAGACCATAGACAGTACACACACACACACGTGGGCTGGACGACAGCGAAGCCACCGTGTCTCTGGCGCCCTCTATTGGCTGGATGCGGGATAACCGAACCCCGCCTATTCCCATATAAGTGAACGGCTCAGACACTCATTGTAAATTAAACATCTAGAAATTAGAAACCTCTAGACCTGCAGCACCACACTTTCAGACCGCACCATCAGCTTCATGTGACATTGTTGGGTTTTTTAGCACCGAAGTGTATACAGTACGTAATAACAAGTGCAAGTGCGGCGGTAGTCTGGTTCCAGGAGGAACTTGTCAACCTAGCGTACGGCCATGTTCCAGATAAAAGGAATACTTGAATAACCATCATTTTTAAGAGAGTGTATGACTTCCAAACACTGGGGGAAACGGGCCAAAACCGATATATACTAGCAAGCTAATAAACTACAACACCCATTAACGAGTTCTTCCCTTTACAAAACTAGCACATGAACGTTTGCTAGGTTAACAAGTTTCTCTCGTACAAAACTACCGCTCCACTAGCACTTGAAAGCTTAAGTGCTAGTCTTCACATAATTTGGGGGTGGGTGCAATCGTGTTCTGTGCATATCCCCTCACATCAACATATCACATTTATAAAAAGCAACACCGACCAGTTTAACCTCTGTGTGCACCTCCAATTTAAGCGATGTATACTTCTACACTATAACACTAGCTATCTGAAACTATACATATAGCACAATGATCATTCGTCATTCAAATTGAATTAGACACTTGGGCCAAGACAGTCATTCAAATCCAGGCGCCCCCGCCCTCGCCCCCCCTCCCCCTCCTCGTTATTTAGCTTCCATGTGAGCTCATCTAAATTTAAAAAAAAAAAAAAAAAGGATTTTCCGCTAGGTGTCATAGACATCTCCAAAGTGCCCCCGGACCTCTCCGATTGCACAAAAAGCCGTCAGCCACCATACATCCAAGATTTGTTTCGCAAAAACATCACAACGATGTTTGACAACGTAGTAAAAACAATATTAGTTTCATTGCTAAAAGGATACACGATAGTAGCTTCACTGCTAATAGGATAAAAAGTTATACCGGGGAGAACACATTGTAAATACTGTAAATAAATAGTACGCATTCTCTTATGTACAAACGTTCATTTAGACTTACGAAAGCCGAGCCATTTCCCAGCGGGAAACATTTGTAATGGAAACATCGTAGTCCATGTTCGAAGCTACTGAACCGTCACGCTCCGCTTCCAGCTCATATGTGCACGCAAACAACTCCACGTTTACTTCATCTAAAGTAAACCTCTTCCTTTCCATGATGTCCAAATGTATTAGCGATCAAATCATCCAGTAAATATATCGACGACAACACCAGTTTCACCAAACAGCTTCACACGCGTACGCTACATCTTATCTGGCTACAGCGCAGCAGAGGTCTATTGTTTTGCGCATTGCCGCCCTCCCCCCTCACACCCCCTCCAAATCCACAAAGTGAACGGAAAAAAACACGAAAACAAGCACCAGCAACAGATGACGGTAACTTACCTGTACTGTGCGGGTACTGCCTGCTCTGATTGGTCAGCTCGTCCACGTTCTGCTCGCTGAACCCACAGAACGATTCCGCCCCTACACGTCTCGCCTGTCCTTCAGTCTGCGCTCGAAAACGACGTAAAATCCAGCTGTTTAACAAGAATGAATTATGCCGAGTTAATGATTAAAGATTTCAACTGATAATTTGTCAGATTTATCTGCAGGCGAACTCTTGTGTATTGCCATGTTTTGTTTTGTTTTGTTTTTAAGCGCAATACATTTTCAAGCAGCACTCGCGAAATCATTAGTTTTAGAAAATCTTCCATCTTAGAATTCATTAAGTTTATGCTGGTTTCGAAGCTCTTCGCCGTCCCGCAACAGTGAACTGGGACTGCGACATTAATTAGCCAGCTAGCTACAGCATGTAATCATAAAACCAATTGCACCGATGTAAATATAAATCCACATTCACGTGAACATTATTTAACATTTAGTGATGTAAAAAAAAAAACCCCATATCGCCATATTTCCGCGCAACGTAATCTAAAATTGAACCTGCAGCCGATTAACAAAACCATTCCAACACGCTAAGATTAATTGGGCTCGTTACCCGATCTCGAGCAATGGGTCTACGGGTTAGCTACAGCCAACAATTCGACACCGGAACACTCGTTGTAGCTAGCACACACCTTGTTTGCTTCAAACATCCTAAAACACAAACAGTAAAGCATACTTACAGGCTGTGAGCCGCCGAGTCACACACGGTTGTAACAGCTGCCGAGGCACGGAGTAAGAGAGATGAAAAACCAGGATCGAACTTCACACGGGTTTTGAAGCTGTCCTCCTTGAAGTACATTTACGGCATTTAGCAGACGCTCTTATCCAGAGCGGCTTACAAAAGTGCTTTGTCATTTACTCATAGAATACATCCTAGTACAGTACAGTAGGTTAGAATCAAACATGCCAATGAACTAGAATACTGTAGAAATACAGGGACGAATGCTGACACCTAGAAGTACAAAATACATAAGGTCTATTTTAAACAATGATGGGTGCTATAAACAATACGTGCCAGAGTTTGTTAAACAACATAAACCATACCCTACAATAAGTACTAAATTAGTCAGTCAATATGGGAGCAGTGTCAGTTGTCCTTTAGATATTCTGCAAATAGATGGGTCTTCAGTCCGCGTTTGAAGACTGCAAGGGACTCTGCTGTCTGGACAGCAGTTGGGAGTTCATTCCACCATCTCGGAGCCAGGACGGAAAAGAGTCTCGATGCTTGTCGTCCATGAGACCTGAAGCAAGGTATTTCAAGCCGAGCCGTGCTTGAGGTACGGATCGGGCTTTGACCGTTGACCTCATGTATGAAGAGGCTGGTCCATTTTTGGCTTTGTAGGCAAGCATCAAGGTATTAAATCTGATGCGTGCAGCTACAGGGAGCCAATGAAGGGAGCGCAGCTGTGGAGTAACATGTGTGAACGTCGGAAGATTGAAGACCAGTCGTGCTGCTGCATTCTGGACAAATTGTAGAGGTTTGATGGCTCTTAGAGGAAGATCAGCAAGTAGCGAGTTGCAGTAGTCTAGCTTTGAGATCACAAGAGACTGCACAAGCTTCCTGCGAGAGAAACGGTCGAATCCTTGGTATGTTACAAAGGAGGACTCTGCAAGACCGGGTTAGATTAGAAACATGAGTTGACAACGACAACTGGTTGTCCAAAGTTATGCCCAGGGAGTTCTCAAAGGAAACAGCAAGCTCATGGTAAGGCTTGGGAGTACCTGGGATGAACAGAAGCTCGGTTTTACTGGGGTTGAGCTTCAAGTGGTGGGCTGTCATCCATGACGCGATGTCAGTCAAGCGTGCTGAGATACGTCTGGAGACCTGCGTGTCAGAGGTTGGAAAAGAAAGAAATAATTGAGCGTCATCAGCATAGCAGTGGTAGGAGAAACCATGAGCAGATATTACATCACCAAGAGAATCGGTACCACCCTGGCGGTTTTGAATGCAGTAGGCACGTATCCAGAAGATAAGCAGTTGTTGACGATGACAGAGACGAAAGGAAGCAGATCTTTTGCGATTGTCTAGAACAGAGCGCAAGGAATTGGATCCAGCGGACATGTAGTCAGGAAGTCAGGAGTTGAAGAATTTCATCTGAAGAGAGAGGAGACAGAGAAGTCAGAGAGTTGGATGTTGGGGAATGCACATCGGTTGGAGGAGTGGGTAACAGAGCAGTGGAAGAAACAGTGGTAAAAATTCATTTCAACCACTGACTTCTTCATGGTTCTACCTTTGGCAGAGCATACAAAGGAGATTTCCCGTCACAACCCAGAACGCCAAATATCTTGAACCAAGTTTCCCATAGGCCCCTGCCTACTCAATTCACAACGTACGCAACCTCAAGCTCTTCCCAGGTAGACACCTCCCTTCACGACGGTGAGGTCAACACAGCGAACCAACCCCTTCAAGCTCAATTTTAAAGCAACCATTTTCAAAACCTCTTTAGACATATAATCATATTGGCCTCCCCGGTGACGTAGGCCATGCCATGCCTACATTTGTGAAGCATTTCATAACTTGGGGGAAACTCATAACAGATTCTCTGTTCACACAGATGTGATATAAAAGACAAAGAAGTTTTATTTTATCTTTTTTTTTTTTTTTGTATGAACTTGTGTTCGACTCTGCTCCTGCCTGACACACTCACCTCTCGGGTCTGTGTTGAAGGACACTCATGGAGCAATACATTTAATGTAAAAAGGAACCTGTGAAATATTTACCCAATTTTTAAAACCAGATTAAGTAGTAGATTTCCAATGTTTTACACTTCGGCAGTACACGGCAAAGGCGATCGCTGTAACTATGTGGCCTAGGTCCCCAGGCCTGCACTGAGGCATACTCAATAAGCAAGCATTTCATTTGCTCTTGAGTACGCAAAATCTGTAACTCAATTTAAAAATGGATTGTAGGTGGGATTTTGCATAACTTGGATTGGTGGAGTCACGAATACTATAGAACCACGTGATCCAATCCCCTCATTTCAGGTCCATATTAAACTTTCTCCTGGGGAGGAAATGGTCCAAAGTCAAAATTGCAAAACATTATGCTTGGTGATCCTAGCAACACCAAGCTGGAAACAGGGAAATTCACTTACACAGTCTTCTGTATGCAGTGATAAAATCATGAAAAGATTTACACGTTTCACTTTGCGAACAAGGTGGATGAACCGTCTGCCTTACTGAACAACCAGTGGATGTACAGGGAGCGTACCTAGCGTGGGAGTTCTCCTACTCCACTGCTGTAGTTGTTTACGTCCCTCCGTGGGCTGTGTCGAAGAGCGCTAGCGACATCTTTCACTCGGTCATCGCGGGACTTCAGAGAAAACATTCCAACGCCCTCTTATTGATCTGTGTTTATTTCAGTCATGTCTCCTTTTCTCCTGTCCTCACCAACTTTAAACAGTATGTTAACCGTGCAACGAGAGGGCATAACCTTTTGGACCATTTTTTACGTCAACGTGAAAAAAAGCATAGAAAACGGGTCCGAACAACACAGCAGATGTGTTGAATGGGATGAAAAGCTTGACAGTCTGTAGAGTACAAGGAGATCAGGCATTTGCATCTGAACTTAATCTAATGTTTCAACAGGTTTGACACAACCCCCACCACTGTGTGCTCAGACGGTGAGACTAGGTCTCCACCCAACCTGCCCCCATTCACACCTCTGTTGGAGTCCCTGCTCTATGACCCATCAACACCCCTGTCACCCTCTCTGCTCTCAGCAGACTTCTGACCCCAGAGGACAGCCTCGTTCCTGCCAATAGCTCCCTTCAAAACAACATTAAAATAACACTTGACCAGGACCAATTCTGCCATCCTCCCTTCATCTCTTCCCCCACAATCAGGAATTCTTAGCTCCCTGCATACTCCCTCATCACCCAGCCCTACCTTCACCATCGTCCAGGTAAAGCGGGAGCTCTACGGGCTTCACAGTCACAGAGCTAGTGGGCCTGATGACATCTGTACTCCTAAAGAATTTTAAAAGTGAACACAACACACAGAATTAAAACAAGAAGCTTGCCATATAAATATGAGCTAAGAATCTTTGATGATGGGAGGTACACTGTTCACAGAGGTGCTGCGATACTGGGTCTGTGTGTGGAGTGGATGGAACAAGCCCCTATTCCATCTCCCTGTTCCAAAAATCTATTTAATATATGGTCTCCAGGTAGGGGACCGGAATTACAAATAGCAAACCTCTGCAGAAAAATCATCAAACAATACCTATGTTATATGCAGACATGCTAATGCTAATGGTACTGATGAGGAAACCACACCCTCGAATCAGAATTTAAATTGCCCAATTTGTATTATTATTTTTTTTTACCTGCTAGTCTCCACAGTAACCTCTGCTGGCTTGAAAGCAAAAGACAGCCACACGCAGGGAGAAATACTAGAGTACCAACTATATAAACAAGGCAGTACGTCCTTCAAGAAGAGAATAGATTGAATATGATTGAATGTGAAGGCAAACTTTGCCTGTCTTTTCAGACTGAAGCCCTAGATCTGGTCCACAGCCATCCTAATATACATGTTTAACACATAAACTGTCTTTTTTAAATTGGTTGTGCCTCACATCATTTGTATCAGATATTTCTAAAATGTTGCTTCCCTTTCTAGTGCTGTTAGTTTTAGTGAACTCTAACCTTATCACAAAGCCTCGTTGGGTGTTCTTTAGTTTAAATCGTACTTCTCATTCATTCTATCTTTTTCAACCGTGCCATCATTCCTCCAGATTCAAAGGGGACAAAGAAAACACATGATCTGGATGTCTGTCACAATTATCCTAAATTAAGTGCAACTGACATGCTAGTGACCAGCAATGGCCCCCTGACGACTGATGAACAAATAAGCAAACTAAAAACGACTTCTGCATTAAAACAATTCGACATGTAAGCGGGGTGTTAATGGATGGCTTGTTCCTTTTCATTTTTGCTATGCTCCTGGAGGGCTTAGACCCCCATTCACACTCACGCGTCTGCCGTTAACTATCGGCAGAGGAAAAACAAAAAACAAAAACAGTTGACTTTCTCTTATGGTAATTCCTGGTTTAAAATTCTAGCTAGGTCACTTTGTCCGTGGAAAGTCATTGGGCGTGAATGATGTCACACGACCCGTTTATTTACATTTAGCTAACGCGTTTATCCAAAGCAACTTATAATTACAAACGAGTACAGCTTGAGCTACTAGGTTAAGGGTCTCGGCTCAGGTGCCCAAGTTGAACCAGCAACCTTTTGATTGCTAGACAAATGCCTTAATCACTGAGCCACCACTGCCTCAAAGCCAATCAAAAATTATTTATTAGACTTTGGACCGAATTTATTGCATCTGTCACATCTTTCTCTGCATTAGCTTGGCGCCAACTCAAAACCAGCCCAACGATCTTGTGAGACACAAGTTAGCAGAAACACAAAAGATCGACGAGCCTTATTTATGTGCTTTACATAAGTACCAGCTTCATGGAGGAAGCTTCTGAATATGCTGAACATAATCGTGGACCTTATTTCTCGTCTCCAAATAGCGGACTAGGCGGCTGACTACCTTTCGTCTTTAATTGGTATCTCAAAATGTTTTCATCATACACTATGTCATATTGCAGCCAACGTCTATACAGACGCACGTACTTGGGCAACATACGCCATACATTGGTTTAAAACTAGGCCTACATTTTCAAATCACATATGACCAAAAGGCCGAGATAGAGCACAGTTTCTCAGGAAGAAAACAAAAGGACACGTGCGCTATTGCGTTTAATGTTTTCATATCTGCCACTAGCCTCTATTCGTGGCAAGCAGTTTATTAAACGACCAAGATATTTTAGCTGATTGTCGTCTCATCAACAGTCACGCAAAAGAACGTCTAGCAGTCATTGGCCTGTGGCCTCGGTAAACCGCTGCAAATGTTACTTTAAACACGCACCTATCGACTGCCGTTACAAGCAAAAGCAATTTCCATACTTCGAACTTAGCACTGCTTTTAAACAGTCAGATCACGCCAAAAGATTGTTTTATTCCGAAAGAAATTAAACAATTCTAACGCGTTTGTTCAAAAGGGCGATTTTAGGCTTACGGTGAAAAAACTTGTGACGCGCACTATTACTGAGAGTAGTTTCTCTCTACAAAAACGTACCGTTACACAAATGATGATTCTGCTTTGAACAGCACTTCTCCCCATTTCCCTAATATTATTATATACTATATTTACATAGCATGTTATTTTCCAAGAAAAATGCTTACCTCACATTATACGTGCGTCTGGTTCAGAGCGGGTCTTAAATTTAGGCCTGCAAAGTAAATCCGCGTCACGGCAAGAGGATCTGCAGTTCGGTTCTACGTTTGGCAACTACTAAGTGCATCATTTCTAAAGACTAATTCCTCATACGTGCGATTATCAAGCAGATTTGGCATCACGTCCTAGACAAGTGAGAGATTAGAGAGCTAGAGGCTTCCTGGTTGACTAAAACTGCGGGCATGATTTTATTTTAGGCTTTCTATCTGAAATAGTCAACTTACTCAGTACTAAAAACACATCCTTCAAAACCTAGGTAAAACGTAGCTTCAAAATGAATCCCTGAGCCATTTATATTTTTCTTCTTCATTTCTTTCTTTGTCCTTAAAATTGTTTTGTATTCATTTTGGCAGCTTGAATTTTGGGAAAGGGTTCAGGTTCCTCTTGTTCTTAACATTTAAAGGCTTCTAAATGTGTTGTGAAACAGGTAGTCAGAAGCCACAGCATTATCAGATGCTGATGCACGTCTAGCTTCCAGAATCTGCATATATTTTACAAATTGACAGGGAAAGATGATGGAAGGTAGGGATGAGTTTGATTTCCAAACTCAGTATAGGGCTGGGCTTCCCGTGGTTCTTTTTAAAGAGAGGTATGCCTCATTTGAGTTGATCAAGTGTCTTCAAATAATCATTTTTATCCAGGTGACTACAAGCAAAGCAAAGCACCATATCCTTCATTTAATAGGTCAGTTACACTCCATGTTTATCAAAAGCATTTAATATTAATGGTCATAGTAATGCCACACAAATTCACAAAGTGTTTAAGACATGTCTGGCTCCGTTTGCTTTCTGTGTGAACTCACTAAAACAGTGCAGATTTTAAATAAATGACCACAAAAAGAAGAAATGATATATTGCAACAGGAAAAATAGATTTTTCTTTAGAAATGAAAGAGTAGTTCAAAGAGAACTCAGCACCTTCTATATCATAATTGTAACCAACATTTTCATTATATGTGAAATAATTGATTCAAGCTTAAGACTAGAAATTAAAAAGAAATTACAGTTTATCAATCGAATGGGAAATTCGATTCACACTTATCCTCATTCCAGTAAAATGCCACAGTATTTACAGTTTGATGTGAACAAAACAAACAAACAAAAACTTCTCAATTTTTGGTTTATGACAACCAACCGCAGATAAATTCTGTATAACCAAGATTATGCCTCGGTCGTCATTGCAACTGTTTTCTCCCACAGACAATGTTTAAAACAAAATCAAGCGCCACTAAATGTGTCAATTCTTAAATGTAAAAAACAGCTCTGAATTTATTTCCCCCCTACAATACAAGGTAAAGGGCAGGGTAAACGGGGTCAAAAATGCAGCAATAAGAAGCGCTTACATTTCATTTTGCTGCTAATTTCAGTTACAAAAGTGGCTTTTTGCTCTTATACAAAATGGAGCTATAGTTATTAAAGAATTAACATATAGCCCAAGTTGGGAGTTTAAGGGACAATTTACTCTTGAATCTCTCCTTTAAAAAAAAAAAACTTACAGAGCAACAAGAATAATGGAAAACCTTAAAAAAAAAAAAAAAAAAAGTATAAAAATAATCAAAAAAAAAATCAAGAGAATAAATCTGTATATTAAGCAAAAAAAGGAGAGGTAAAACACGATTCACTAAACAAATTCATGACTAATTGTTTTCTCACAAAAATCAAGAAAACATTCATGGAAAAGACCTTGTGCGATCCTAAAATGCTTTTTTCATGATAATAGATTCTCTTCCAATGGAAATAGCATGACAAAACACAAAGATTCTCAGTCACAGTAACTAAAATTGAAAAAAATCTCTTAAAACCTGTATATTTCGAACCATTAGAAACACGCATTTTATAAAATTCTTAATGCTTTAGAAAAATGTTCATATATCCATTAATATACATTTATATCTTCACTAAATTCAAGTGGCATGGCCAATATGATATATCTAGGCTTGTCTAGTTTTGAAGATAAATTAATACAATAAATTAACAGCACCATTGAAAAACTACAAACGGCATTTACACATTTCTGTATTCAAGACAGAAACAGAAAAAAAAGAAAAAAAGAATAGAGATGCCATTTTTATACATGTTTTACTGCCATTGCTACGACAGCACAAACCGTGTTTCATTGTAAGACCGTCATGTTGTGTAAGGTCGCTGATAGTAAACTGGGGTCTTAGCGGCAAATTGATTAAAGTGAATTGGTTTATGTGACTACAACACCCCCACACACCATTTCATTTTTAACATGTATTTACTGAAATCAAACCCCCTACTGACCAGGTGAAAATTCCTGTGTAGTGTTTCTTTGCAGTCTGAACATGCATCTGTTCTCCACTTGCCGTATTGCTCCCTATAGTCAATGACAAGCTCCTCATCTTGTAGCAGTGACAGCAATTTGAGCTTCCGTAGACCTGATCTTAGTCAAAAGGCTAACCAAGCGTCAGCAGCCTATGAGAGGGGTACAGTAAACATGTTATACTGTGTGAAATTGTTTTCGTGAACAAGAAACCTAACGTGCATGAAAAGCATTTTGTTCCTGTGTCACTTGTGATTTAAAGCAATAAAAAGATAAGAGACTAGCTTCTAGAAAATAAGGGTTTAATACGCAAAGCAAACACACTCAGCAAGGGTGCACCGCTGCATCGAGACCCACAACAAGACGTAAACACACACAACTATTTTTGAACCCAAGTAAATCAGGGGAGAGCGCGAACGCAGTCCCCCACTACCAGAAATTATGCAGTCGAGATTCCCACATTTGGGGAATTCGCAGGGGTCAGCACAACCGGAGTGCAATGGCTGAGCCTCGCCCTGGGTGAACCACCTTCTTGATCATGGTATCTCCCCTGCCAGGTAAGTATGAATTCCCCGTCCACACGGCGAACACATGATCAAAAGACTTAGTATTCACTCAGATGGTAGGATCCCCGCTCAATACGCAACTAAACACAATCTAAAAGCAAACTGAATACATACCTACAGAAGAACGACGTATTGTTTGAAAAGAACATTTATGGGCTGTTATCTCGTCGATTTAAACGAAACGGAGAAGAGGCTTCCCATGATGCACTGCTTCCGAATACGTAATGAGCCATGAGGACGCGTGGACGTTGTTTCTATTTTCGTGTGTGGAGCAAACTCTTCACGTGAGCGAAATTCACAACGGGCGAACATGCTGGACTAACGTATTGCTGCGCCGTATAGAGAAATGGTGCTTTCGCTAGCTTGGTGATTCAAAATCCACACAGAATTGTTGAGAAAATTACCAAGCATTGAAAGGAACAGAAACGCGCGTCGTGCCATTGACGACTTTCGTTTTAGCGAGATGAGCAAAACTCTCGTCATTTGTCCTCCAGAGCGTTGTCTGCTACAGGGTGGTATCTGTTCGCAATCAACGGCCGAAAAAAGAGGCGAGATCACTCAAGATTTTATACTGGGCACACTACGCTGCGCTACGCTTTTAAAGGGAACATTTCTCTTCATATACTGCAACGGGCGATCACTTGCAGTTGTTAAACAATACACACGGAGCTTATCCCTCCACAGAAACGTCTAGCCGACACACAGAAGATTCTTCCAAAGAGAAGAGACTGCCCTGAACAGGATGCGCGCGCGCGCGCAAACACACACAATAGAAAAATGTAAAAAAAAAAAAATAATAATAATAATAATAATAATAATAATAAATAATTAAAAAGTTTAAAAAAAAAATCAAACAACTGTTTTCTTATTTTCCCACAGAGCAAAGGAGGGAGGAGGTGCACCGTTCCCGGAGGTACTGCAATACCGGGTCGATGCGTGGAGTGGACGGAGCAAGCCCCTATTCCATCTCCCTGTTCCAAAAATCAATTTAATATATGGTCCCCGGGTAGGGGACGTATCAGATATTAAACTGATAAGAACAGATACTACACTTGATCTTAGCCAAAAGGCCGAGAAGCGATACCAGCCGCCTACCAAACCCAGGGTAGCCATTCAAGGCATCGAGAATGACCCTTACGGCGATAAAACTACGCATCACGGATTTTCACAAAAACACTAGGAACCTATACTACTATTCAGGTTCCATTACGAATTGCCCGAGAAACGTCGTGCTACACGTAGTCCGGGGACCTGAAAACTCAAGTCTTTCATAACATTAAATATGGTTGCTCGCCGACCAATCAAATACAAGTAGTCTAGATCAAGTCTTGCCTCTGCTACCTCTCCTTTATTAATAGTTTAGACACCAAATACCTGTTCTGGATTTCGACTTAACACCACTGAAGCACGAAAGTCTGTTCACTGATAAAATAATAAATATCAGCGGCATCAAAGGTTTAAATGCGCTTCCGTATCCCTCTCGTGGTTAGACCATAGACAGTACACACACACACACGTGGGCTGGACGACAGCGAAGCCACCGTGTCTCTGGCGCCCTCTATTGGCTGGATGCGGGATAACCGAACCCCGCCTATTCCCATATAAGTGAACGGCTCAGACACTCATTGTAAATTAAACATCTAGAAATTAGAAACCTCTAGACCTGCAGCACCACACTTTCAGACCGCACCATCAGCTTCATGTGACATTGTTGGGTTTTTTAGCACCGAAGTGTATACAGTACGTAATAACAAGTGCAAGTGCGGCGGTAGTCTGGTTCCAGGAGGAACTTGTCAACCTAGCGTACGGCCATGTTCCAGATAAAAGGAATACTTGAATAACCATCATTTTTAAGAGAGTGTATGACTTCCAAACACTGGGGGAAACGGGCCAAAACCGATATATACTAGCAAGCTAATAAACTACAACACCCATTAACGAGTTCTTCCCTTTACAAAACTAGCACATGAACGTTTGCTAGGTTAACAAGTTTCTCTCGTACAAAACTACCGCTCCACTAGCACTTGAAAGCTTAAGTGCTAGTCTTCACATAATTTGGGGGTGGGTGCAATCGTGTTCTGTGCATATCCCCTCACATCAACATATCACATTTATAAAAAGCAACACCGACCAGTTTAACCTCTGTGTGCACCTCCAATTTAAGCGATGTATACTTCTACACTATAACACTAGCTATCTGAAACTATACATATAGCACAATGATCATTCGTCATTCAAATTGAATTAGACACTTGGGCCAAGACAGTCATTCAAATCCAGGCGCCCCCGCCCTCGCCCCCCCCCCTCCCCCTCCTCGTTATTTAGCTTCCATGTGAGCTCATCTAAATTTAAAAAAAAAAAAAAAGGATTTTCCGCTAGGTGTCATAGACATCTCCAAAGTGCCCCCGGACCTCTCCGATTGCACAAAAAGCCGTCAGCCACCATACATCCAAGATTTGTTTCGCAAAAACATCACAACGATGTTTGACAACGTAGTAAAAACAATATTAGTTTCATTGCTAAAAGGATACACGATAGTAGCTTCACTGCTAATAGGATAAAAAGTTATACCGGGGAGAACACATTGTAAATACTGTAAATAAATAGTACGCATTCTCTTATGTACAAACGTTCATTTAGACTTACGAAAGCCGAGCCATTTCCCAGCGGGAAACATTTGTAATGGGAACATCGTAGTCCATGTTCGAAGCTACTGAACCGTCACGCTCCGCTTCCAGCTCATATGTGCACGCAAACAACTCCACGTTTACTTCATCTAAAGTAAACCTCTTCCTTTCCATGATGTCCAAATGTATTAGCGATCAAATCATCCAGTAAATATATCGACGACAACACCAGTTTCACCAAACAGCTTCACACGCGTACGCTACATCTTATCTGGCTACAGCGCAGCAGAGGTCTATTGTTTTGCGCATTGCCGCCCTCCCCCCTCACACCCCCTCCAAATCCACAAAGTGAACGGAAAAAAACACGAAAACAAGCACCAGCAACAGATGACGGTAACTTACCTGTACTGTGCGGGTACTGCCTGCTCTGATTGGTCAGCTCGTCCACGTTCTGCTCGCTGAACCCACAGAACGATTCCGCCCCTACACGTCTCGCCTGTCCTTCAGTCTGCGCTCGAAAACGACGTAAAATCCAGCTGTTTAACAAGAATGAATTATGCCGAGTTAATGATTAAAGATTTCAACTGATAATTTGTCAGATTTATCTGCAGGCGAACTCTTGTGTATTGCCATGTTTTGTTTTGTTTTGTTTTTAAGCGCAATACATTTTCAAGCAGCACTCGCGAAATCATTAGTTTTAGAAAATCTTCCATCTTAGAATTCATTAAGTTTATGCTGGTTTCGAAGCTCTTCGCCGTCCCGCAACAGTGAACTGGGACTGCGACATTAATTAGCCAGCTAGCTACAGCATGTAATCATAAAACCAATTGCACCGATGTAAATATAAATCCACATTCACGTGAACATTATTTAACATTTAGTGATGTAAAAAAAAAAACCCCATATCGCCATATTTCCGCGCAACGTAATCTAAAATTGAACCTGCAGCCGATTAACAAAACCATTCCAACACGCTAAGATTAATTGGGCTCGTTACCCGATCTCGAGCAATGGGTCTACGGGTTAGCTACAGCCAACAATTCGACACCGGAACACTCGTTGTAGCTAGCACACACCTTGTTTGCTTCAAACATCCTAAAACACAAACAGTAAAGCATACTTACAGGCTGTGAGCCGCCGAGTCACACACGGTTGTAACAGCTGCCGAGGCACGGAGTAAGAGAGATGAAAAACCAGGATCGAACTTCACACGGGTTTTGAAGCTGTCCTCCTTGAAGTACATTTACGGCATTTAGCAGACGCTCTTATCCAGAGCGGCTTACAAAAGTGCTTTGTCATTTACTCATAGAATACATCCTAGTACAGTACAGTAGGTTAGAATCAAACATGCCAATGAACTAGAATACTGTAGAAATACAGGGACGAATGCTGACACCTAGAAGTACAAAATACATAAGGTCTATTTTAAACAATGATGGGTGCTATAAACAATACGTGCCAGAGTTTGTTAAACAACATAAACCATACCCTACAATAAGTACTAAATTAGTCAGTCAATATGGGAGCAGTGTCAGTTGTCCTTTAGATATTCTGCAAATAGATGGGTCTTCAGTCCGCGTTTGAAGACTGCAAGGGACTCTGCTGTCTGGACAGCAGTTGGGAGTTCATTCCACCATCTCGGAGCCAGGACGGAAAAGAGTCTCGATGCTTGTCGTCCATGAGACCTGAAGCAAGGTATTTCAAGCCGAGCCGTGCTTGAGGTACGGATCGGGCTTTGACCGTTGACCTCATGTATGAAGAGGCTGGTCCATTTTTGGCTTTGTAGGCAAGCATCAAGGTATTAAATCTGATGCGTGCAGCTACAGGGAGCCAATGAAGGGAGCGCAGCTGTGGAGTAACATGTGTGAACGTCGGAAGATTGAAGACCAGTCGTGCTGCTGCATTCTGGACAAATTGTAGAGGTTTGATGGCTCTTAGAGGAAGATCAGCAAGTAGCGAGTTGCAGTAGTCTAGCTTTGAGATCACAAGAGACTGCACAAGCTTCCTGCGAGAGAAACGGTCGAATCCTTGGTATGTTACAAAGGAGGACTCTGCAAGACCGGGTTAGATTAGAAACATGAGTTGACAACGACAACTGGTTGTCCAAAGTTATGCCCAGGGAGTTCTCAAAGGAAACAGCAAGCTCATGGTAAGGCTTGGGAGTACCTGGGATGAACAGAAGCTCGGTTTTACTGGGGTTGAGCTTCAAGTGGTGGGCTGTCATCCATGACGCGATGTCAGTCAAGCGTGCTGAGATACGTCTGGAGACCTGCGTGTCAGAGGTTGGAAAAGAAAGAAATAATTGAGCGTCATCAGCATAGCAGTGGTAGGAGAAACCATGAGCAGATATTACATCACCAAGAGAATCGGTACCACCCTGGCGGTTTTGAATGCAGTAGGCACGTATCCAGAAGATAAGCAGTTGTTGACGATGACAGAGACGAAAGGAAGCAGATCTTTTGCGATTGTCTAGAACAGAGCGCAAGGAATTGGATCCAGCGGACATGTAGTCAGGAAGTCAGGAGTTGAAGAATTTCATCTGAAGAGAGAGGAGACAGAGAAGTCAGAGAGTTGGATGTTGGGGAATGCACATCGGTTGGAGGAGTGGGTAACAGAGCAGTGGAAGAAACAGTGGTAAAAATTCATTTCAACCACTGACTTCTTCATGGTTCTACCTTTGGCAGAGCATACAAAGGAGATTTCCCGTCACAACCCAGAACGCCAAATATCTTGAACCAAGTTTCCCATAGGCCCCTGCCTACTCAATTCACAACGTACGCAACCTCAAGCTCTTCCCAGGTAGACACCTCCCTTCACGACGGTGAGGTCAACACAGCGAACCAACCCCTTCAAGCTCAATTTTAAAGCAACCATTTTCAAAACCTCTTTAGACATATAATCATATTGGCCTCCCCGGTGACGTAGGCCATGCCATGCCTACATTTGTGAAGCATTTCATAACTTGGGGGAAACTCATAACAGATTCTCTGTTCACACAGATGTGATATAAAAGACAAAGAAGTTTTATTTTATCTTTTTTTTTTTTTTTGTATGAACTTGTGTTCGACTCTGCTCCTGCCTGACACACTCACCTCTCGGGTCTGTGTTGAAGGACACTCATGGAGCAATACATTTAATGTAAAAAGGAACCTGTGAAATATTTACCCAATTTTTAAAACCAGATTAAGTAGTAGATTTCCAATGTTTTACACTTCGGCAGTACACGGCAAAGGCGATCGCTGTAACTATGTGGCCTAGGTCCCCAGGCCTGCACTGAGGCATACTCAATAAGCAAGCATTTCATTTGCTCTTGAGTACGCAAAATCTGTAACTCAATTTAAAAATGGATTGTAGGTGGGATTTTGCATAACTTGGATTGGTGGAGTCACGAATACTATAGAACCACGTGATCCAATCCCCTCATTTCAGGTCCATATTAAACTTTCTCCTGGGGAGGAAATGGTCCAAAGTCAAAATTGCAAAACATTATGCTTGGTGATCCTAGCAACACCAAGCTGGAAACAGGGAAATTCACTTACACAGTCTTCTGTATGCAGTGATAAAATCATGAAAAGATTTACACGTTTCACTTTGCGAACAAGGTGGATGAACCGTCTGCCTTACTGAACAACCAGTGGATGTACAGGGAGCGTACCTAGCGTGGGAGTTCTCCTACTCCACTGCTGTAGTTGTTTACGTCCCTCCGTGGGCTGTGTCGAAGAGCGCTAGCGACATCTTTCACTCGGTCATCGCGGGACTTCAGAGAAAACATTCCAACGCCCTCTTATTGATCTGTGTTTATTTCAGTCATGTCTCCTTTTCTCCTGTCCTCACCAACTTTAAACAGTATGTTAACCGTGCAACGAGAGGGCATAACCTTTTGGACCATTTTTTACGTCAACGTGAAAAAAAGCATAGAAAACGGGTCCGAACAACACAGCAGATGTGTTGAATGGGATGAAAAGCTTGACAGTCTGTAGAGTACAAGGAGATCAGGCATTTGCATCTGAACTTAATCTAATGTTTCAACAGGTTTGACACAACCCCCACCACTGTGTGCTCAGACGGTGAGACTAGGTCTCCACCCAACCTGCCCCCATTCACACCTCTGTTGGAGTCCCTGCTCTATGACCCATCAACACCCCTGTCACCCTCTCTGCTCTCAGCAGACTTCTGACCCCAGAGGACAGCCTCGTTCCTGCCAATAGCTCCCTTCAAAACAACATTAAAATAACACTTGACCAGGACCAATTCTGCCATCCTCCCTTCATCTCTTCCCCCACAATCAGGAATTCTTAGCTCCCTGCATACTCCCTCATCACCCAGCCCTACCTTCACCATCGTCCAGGTAAAGCGGGAGCTCTACGGGCTTCACAGTCACAGAGCTAGTGGGCCTGATGACATCTGTACTCCTAAAGAATTTTAAAAGTGAACACAACACACAGAATTAAAACAAGAAGCTTGCCATATAAATATGAGCTAAGAATCTTTGATGATGGGAGGTACACTGTTCACAGAGGTGCTGCGATACTGGGTCTGTGTGTGGAGTGGATGGAACAAGCCCCTATTCCATCTCCCTGTTCCAAAAATCTATTTAATATATGGTCTCCAGGTAGGGGACCGGAATTACAAATAGCAAACCTCTGCAGAAAAATCATCAAACAATACCTATGTTATATGCAGACATGCTAATGCTAATGGTACTGATGAGGAAACCACACCCTCGAATCAGAATTTAAATTGCCCAATTTTTATTATTTTTTTTTTTTACCTGCTAGTCTCCACAGTAACCTCTGCTGGCTTGAAAGCAAAAGACAGCCACACGCAGGGAGAAATACTAGAGTACCAACTATATAAACAAGGCAGTACGTCCTTCAAGAAGAGAATAGATTGAATATGATTGAATGTGAAGGCAAACTTTGCCTGTCTTTTCAGACTGAAGCCCTAGATCTGGTCCACAGCCATCCTAATATACATGTTTAACACATAAACTGTCTTTTTTAAATTGGTTGTGCCTCACATCATTTGTATCAGATATTTCTAAAATGTTGCTTCCCTTTCTAGTGCTGTTAGTTTTAGTGAACTCTAACCTTATCACAAAGCCTCGTTGGGTGTTCTTTAGTTTAAATCGTACTTCTCATTCATTCTATCTTTTTCAACCGTGCCATCATTCCTCCAGATTCAAAGGGGACAAAGAAAACACATGATCTGGATGTCTGTCACAATTATCCTAAATTAAGTGCAACTGACATGCTAGTGACCAGCAATGGCCCCCTGACGACTGATGAACAAATAAGCAAACTAAAAACGACTTCTGCATTAAAACAATTCGACATGTAAGCGGGGTGTTAATGGATGGCTTGTTCCTTTTCATTTTTGCTATGCTCCTGGAGGGCTTAGACCCCCATTCACACTCACGCGTCTGCCGTTAACTATCGGCAGAGGAAAAACAAAAAACAAAAACAGTTGACTTTCTCTTATGGTAATTCCTGGTTTAAAATTCTAGCTAGGTCACTTTGTCCGTGGAAAGTCATTGGGCGTGAATGATGTCACACGACCCGTTTATTTACATTTAGCTAACGCGTTTATCCAAAGCAACTTATAATTACAAACGAGTACAGCTTGAGCTACTAGGTTAAGGGTCTCGGCTCAGGTGCCCAAGTTGAACCAGCAACCTTTTGATTGCTAGACAAATGCCTTAATCACTGAGCCACCACTGCCTCAAAGCCAATCAAAAATTATTTATTAGACTTTGGACCGAATTTATTGCATCTGTCACATCTTTCTCTGCATTAGCTTGGCGCCAACTCAAAACCAGCCCAACGATCTTGTGAGACACAAGTTAGCAGAAACACAAAAGATCGACGAGCCTTATTTATGTGCTTTACATAAGTACCAGCTTCATGGAGGAAGCTTCTGAATATGCTGAACATAATCGTGGACCTTATTTCTCGTCTCCAAATAGCGGACTAGGCGGCTGACTACCTTTCGTCTTTAATTGGTATCTCAAAATGTTTTCATCATACACTATGTCATATTGCAGCCAACGTCTATACAGACGCACGTACTTGGGCAACATACGCCATACATTGGTTTAAAACTAGGCCTACATTTTCAAATCACATATGACCAAAAGGCCGAGATAGAGCACAGTTTCTCAGGAAGAAAACAAAAGGACACGTGCGCTATTGCGTTTAATGTTTTCATATCTGCCACTAGCCTCTATTCGTGGCAAGCAGTTTATTAAACGACCAAGATATTTTAGCTGATTGTCGTCTCATCAACAGTCACGCAAAAGAACGTCTAGCAGTCATTGGCCTGTGGCCTCGGTAAACCGCTGCAAATGTTACTTTAAACACGCACCTATCGACTGCCGTTACAAGCAAAAGCAATTTCCATACTTCGAACTTAGCACTGCTTTTAAACAGTCAGATCACGCCAAAAGATTGTTTTATTCCGAAAGAAATTAAACAATTCTAACGCGTTTGTTCAAAAGGGCGATTTTAGGCTTACGGTGAAAAAACTTGTGACGCGCACTATTACTGAGAGTAGTTTCTCTCTACAAAAACGTACCGTTACACAAATGATGATTCTGCTTTGAACAGCACTTCTCCCCATTTCCCTAATATTATTATATACTATATTTACATAGCATGTTATTTTCCAAGAAAAATGCTTACCTCACATTATACGTGCGTCTGGTTCAGAGCGGGTCTTAAATTTAGGCCTGCAAAGTAAATCCGCGTCACGGCAAGAGGATCTGCAGTTCGGTTCTACGTTTGGCAACTACTAAGTGCATCATTTCTAAAGACTAATTCCTCATACGTGCGATTATCAAGCAGATTTGGCATCACGTCCTAGACAAGTGAGAGATTAGAGAGCTAGAGGCTTCCTGGTTGACTAAAACTGCGGGCATGATTTTATTTTAGGCTTTCTATCTGAAATAGTCAACTTACTCAGTACTAAAAACACATCCTTCAAAACCTAGGTAAAACGTAGCTTCAAAATGAATCCCTGAGCCATTTATATTTTTCTTCTTCATTTCTTTCTTTGTCCTTAAAATTGTTTTGTATTCATTTTGGCAGCTTGAATTTTGGGAAAGGGTTCAGGTTCCTCTTGTTCTTAACATTTAAAGGCTTCTAAATGTGTTGTGAAACAGGTAGTCAGAAGCCACAGCATTATCAGATGCTGATGCACGTCTAGCTTCCAGAATCTGCATATATTTTACAAATTGACAGGGAAAGATGATGGAAGGTAGGGATGAGTTTGATTTCCAAACTCAGTATAGGGCTGGGCTTCCCGTGGTTCTTTTTAAAGAGAGGTATGCCTCATTTGAGTTGATCAAGTGTCTTCAAATAATCATTTTTATCCAGGTGACTACAAGCAAAGCAAAGCACCATATCCTTCATTTAATAGGTCAGTTACACTCCATGTTTATCAAAAGCATTTAATATTAATGGTCATAGTAATGCCACACAAATTCACAAAGTGTTTAAGACATGTCTGGCTCCGTTTGCTTTCTGTGTGAACTCACTAAAACAGTGCAGATTTTAAATAAATGACCACAAAAAGAAGAAATGATATATTGCAACAGGAAAAATAGATTTTTCTTTAGAAATGAAAGAGTAGTTCAAAGAGAACTCAGCACCTTCTATATCATAATTGTAACCAACATTTTCATTATATGTGAAATAATTGATTCAAGCTTAAGACTAGAAATTAAAAAGAAATTACAGTTTATCAATCGAATGGGAAATTCGATTCACACTTATCCTCATTCCAGTAAAATGCCACAGTATTTACAGTTTGATGTGAACAAAACAAACAAACAAAAACTTCTCAATTTTTGGTTTATGACAACCAACCGCAGATAAATTCTGTATAACCAAGATTATGCCTCGGTCGTCATTGCAACTGTTTTCTCCCACAGACAATGTTTAAAACAAAATCAAGCGCCACTAAATGTGTCAATTCTTAAATGTAAAAAACAGCTCTGAATTTATTTCCCCCCTACAATACAAGGTAAAGGGCAGGGTAAACGGGGTCAAAAATGCAGCAATAAGAAGCGCTTACATTTCATTTTGCTGCTAATTTCAGTTACAAAAGTGGCTTTTTGCTCTTATACAAAATGGAGCTATAGTTATTAAAGAATTAACATATAGCCCAAGTTGGGAGTTTAAGGGACAATTTACTCTTGAATCTCTCCTTTAAAAAAAAAAAACTTACAGAGCAACAAGAATAATGGAAAACCTTAAAAAAAAAAAAAAAAAAAGTATAAAAATAATCAAAAAAAAAATCAAGAGAATAAATCTGTATATTAAGCAAAAAAAGGAGAGGTAAAACACGATTCACTAAACAAATTCATGACTAATTGTTTTCTCACAAAAATCAAGAAAACATTCATGGAAAAGACCTTGTGCGATCCTAAAATGCTTTTTTCATGATAATAGATTCTCTTCCAATGGAAATAGCATGACAAAACACAAAGATTCTCAGTCACAGTAACTAAAATTGAAAAAAATCTCTTAAAACCTGTATATTTCGAACCATTAGAAACACGCATTTTATAAAATTCTTAATGCTTTAGAAAAATGTTCATATATCCATTAATATACATTTATATCTTCACTAAATTCAAGTGGCATGGCCAATATGATATATCTAGGCTTGTCTAGTTTTGAAGATAAATTAATACAATAAATTAACAGCACCATTGAAAAACTACAAACGGCATTTACACATTTCTGTATTCAAGACAGAAACAGAAAAAAAAGAAAAAAAGAATAGAGATGCCATTTTTATACATGTTTTACTGCCATTGCTACGACAGCACAAACCGTGTTTCATTGTAAGACCGTCATGTTGTGTAAGGTCGCTGATAGTAAACTGGGGTCTTAGCGGCAAATTGATTAAAGTGAATTGGTTTATGTGACTACAACACCCCCACACACCATTTCATTTTTAACATGTATTTACTGAAATCAAACCCCCTACTGACCAGGTGAAAATTCCTGTGTAGTGTTTCTTTGCAGTCTGAACATGCATCTGTTCTCCACTTGCCGTATTGCTCCCTATAGTCAATGACAAGCTCCTCATCTTGTAGCAGTGACAGCAATTTGAGCTTCCGTAGACCTGATCTTAGTCAAAAGGCTAACCAAGCGTCAGCAGCCTATGAGAGGGGTACAGTAAACATGTTATACTGTGTGAAATTGTTTTCGTGAACAAGAAACCTAACGTGCATGAAAAGCATTTTGTTCCTGTGTCACTTGTGATTTAAAGCAATAAAAAGATAAGAGACTAGCTTCTAGAAAATAAGGGTTTAATACGCAAAGCAAACACACTCAGCAAGGGTGCACCGCTGCATCGAGACCCACAACAAGACGTAAACACACACAACTATTTTTGAACCCAAGTAAATCAGGGGAGAGCGCGAACGCAGTCCCCCACTACCAGAAATTATGCAGTCGAGATTCCCACATTTGGGGAATTCGCAGGGGTCAGCACAACCGGAGTGCAATGGCTGAGCCTCGCCCTGGGTGAACCACCTTCTTGATCATGGTATCTCCCCTGCCAGGTAAGTATGAATTCCCCGTCCACACGGCGAACACATGATCAAAAGACTTAGTATTCACTCAGATGGTAGGATCCCCGCTCAATACGCAACTAAACACAATCTAAAAGCAAACTGAATACATACCTACAGAAGAACGACGTATTGTTTGAAAAGAACATTTATGGGCTGTTATCTCGTCGATTTAAACGAAACGGAGAAGAGGCTTCCCATGATGCACTGCTTCCGAATACGTAATGAGCCATGAGGACGCGTGGACGTTGTTTCTATTTTCGTGTGTGGAGCAAACTCTTCACGTGAGCGAAATTCACAACGGGCGAACATGCTGGACTAACGTATTGCTGCGCCGTATAGAGAAATGGTGCTTTCGCTAGCTTGGTGATTCAAAATCCACACAGAATTGTTGAGAAAATTACCAAGCATTGAAAGGAACAGAAACGCGCGTCGTGCCATTGACGACTTTCGTTTTAGCGAGATGAGCAAAACTCTCGTCATTTGTCCTCCAGAGCGTTGTCTGCTACAGGGTGGTATCTGTTCGCAATCAACGGCCGAAAAAAGAGGCGAGATCACTCAAGATTTTATACTGGGCACACTACGCTGCGCTACGCTTTTAAAGGGAACATTTCTCTTCATATACTGCAACGGGCGATCACTTGCAGTTGTTAAACAATACACACGGAGCTTATCCCTCCACAGAAACGTCTAGCCGACACACAGAAGATTCTTCCAAAGAGAAGAGACTGCCCTGAACAGGATGCGCGCGCGCGCGCAAACACACACAATAGAAAAATGTAAAAAAAAAAAAATAATAATAATAATAATAATAATAATAATAAATAATTAAAAAGTTTAAAAAAAAAATCAAACAACTGTTTTCTTATTTTCCCACAGAGCAAAGGAGGGAGGAGGTGCACCGTTCCCGGAGGTACTGCAATACCGGGTCGATGCGTGGAGTGGACGGAGCAAGCCCCTATTCCATCTCCCTGTTCCAAAAATCAATTTAATATATGGTCCCCGGGTAGGGGACGTATCAGATATTAAACTGATAAGAACAGATACTACACTTGATCTTAGCCAAAAGGCCGAGAAGCGATACCAGCCGCCTACCAAACCCAGGGTAGCCATTCAAGGCATCGAGAATGACCCTTACGGCGATAAAACTACGCATCACGGATTTTCACAAAAACACTAGGAACCTATACTACTATTCAGGTTCCATTACGAATTGCCCGAGAAACGTCGTGCTACACGTAGTCCGGGGACCTGAAAACTCAAGTCTTTCATAACATTAAATATGGTTGCTCGCCGACCAATCAAATACAAGTAGTCTAGATCAAGTCTTGCCTCTGCTACCTCTCCTTTATTAATAGTTTAGACACCAAATACCTGTTCTGGATTTCGACTTAACACCACTGAAGCACGAAAGTCTGTTCACTGATAAAATAATAAATATCAGCGGCATCAAAGGTTTAAATGCGCTTCCGTATCCCTCTCGTGGTTAGACCATAGACAGTACACACACACACACGTGGGCTGGACGACAGCGAAGCCACCGTGTCTCTGGCGCCCTCTATTGGCTGGATGCGGGATAACCGAACCCCGCCTATTCCCATATAAGTGAACGGCTCAGACACTCATTGTAAATTAAACATCTAGAAATTAGAAACCTCTAGACCTGCAGCACCACACTTTCAGACCGCACCATCAGCTTCATGTGACATTGTTGGGTTTTTTAGCACCGAAGTGTATACAGTACGTAATAACAAGTGCAAGTGCGGCGGTAGTCTGGTTCCAGGAGGAACTTGTCAACCTAGCGTACGGCCATGTTCCAGATAAAAGGAATACTTGAATAACCATCATTTTTAAGAGAGTGTATGACTTCCAAACACTGGGGGAAACGGGCCAAAACCGATATATACTAGCAAGCTAATAAACTACAACACCCATTAACGAGTTCTTCCCTTTACAAAACTAGCACATGAACGTTTGCTAGGTTAACAAGTTTCTCTCGTACAAAACTACCGCTCCACTAGCACTTGAAAGCTTAAGTGCTAGTCTTCACATAATTTGGGGGTGGGTGCAATCGTGTTCTGTGCATATCCCCTCACATCAACATATCACATTTATAAAAAGCAACACCGACCAGTTTAACCTCTGTGTGCACCTCCAATTTAAGCGATGTATACTTCTACACTATAACACTAGCTATCTGAAACTATACATATAGCACAATGATCATTCGTCATTCAAATTGAATTAGACACTTGGGCCAAGACAGTCATTCAAATCCAGGCGCCCCCGCCCTCGCCCCCCCCCCTCCCCCTCCTCGTTATTTAGCTTCCATGTGAGCTCATCTAAATTTAAAAAAAAAAAAAAAGGATTTTCCGCTAGGTGTCATAGACATCTCCAAAGTGCCCCCGGACCTCTCCGATTGCACAAAAAGCCGTCAGCCACCATACATCCAAGATTTGTTTCGCAAAAACATCACAACGATGTTTGACAACGTAGTAAAAACAATATTAGTTTCATTGCTAAAAGGATACACGATAGTAGCTTCACTGCTAATAGGATAAAAAGTTATACCGGGGAGAACACATTGTAAATACTGTAAATAAATAGTACGCATTCTCTTATGTACAAACGTTCATTTAGACTTACGAAAGCCGAGCCATTTCCCAGCGGGAAACATTTGTAATGGGAACATCGTAGTCCATGTTCGAAGCTACTGAACCGTCACGCTCCGCTTCCAGCTCATATGTGCACGCAAACAACTCCACGTTTACTTCATCTAAAGTAAACCTCTTCCTTTCCATGATGTCCAAATGTATTAGCGATCAAATCATCCAGTAAATATATCGACGACAACACCAGTTTCACCAAACAGCTTCACACGCGTACGCTACATCTTATCTGGCTACAGCGCAGCAGAGGTCTATTGTTTTGCGCATTGCCGCCCTCCCCCCTCACACCCCCTCCAAATCCACAAAGTGAACGGAAAAAAACACGAAAACAAGCACCAGCAACAGATGACGGTAACTTACCTGTACTGTGCGGGTACTGCCTGCTCTGATTGGTCAGCTCGTCCACGTTCTGCTCGCTGAACCCACAGAACGATTCCGCCCCTACACGTCTCGCCTGTCCTTCAGTCTGCGCTCGAAAACGACGTAAAATCCAGCTGTTTAACAAGAATGAATTATGCCGAGTTAATGATTAAAGATTTCAACTGATAATTTGTCAGATTTATCTGCAGGCGAACTCTTGTGTATTGCCATGTTTTGTTTTGTTTTGTTTTTAAGCGCAATACATTTTCAAGCAGCACTCGCGAAATCATTAGTTTTAGAAAATCTTCCATCTTAGAATTCATTAAGTTTATGCTGGTTTCGAAGCTCTTCGCCGTCCCGCAACAGTGAACTGGGACTGCGACATTAATTAGCCAGCTAGCTACAGCATGTAATCATAAAACCAATTGCACCGATGTAAATATAAATCCACATTCACGTGAACATTATTTAACATTTAGTGATGTAAAAAAAAAAACCCCATATCGCCATATTTCCGCGCAACGTAATCTAAAATTGAACCTGCAGCCGATTAACAAAACCATTCCAACACGCTAAGATTAATTGGGCTCGTTACCCGATCTCGAGCAATGGGTCTACGGGTTAGCTACAGCCAACAATTCGACACCGGAACACTCGTTGTAGCTAGCACACACCTTGTTTGCTTCAAACATCCTAAAACACAAACAGTAAAGCATACTTACAGGCTGTGAGCCGCCGAGTCACACACGGTTGTAACAGCTGCCGAGGCACGGAGTAAGAGAGATGAAAAACCAGGATCGAACTTCACACGGGTTTTGAAGCTGTCCTCCTTGAAGTACATTTACGGCATTTAGCAGACGCTCTTATCCAGAGCGGCTTACAAAAGTGCTTTGTCATTTACTCATAGAATACATCCTAGTACAGTACAGTAGGTTAGAATCAAACATGCCAATGAACTAGAATACTGTAGAAATACAGGGACGAATGCTGACACCTAGAAGTACAAAATACATAAGGTCTATTTTAAACAATGATGGGTGCTATAAACAATACGTGCCAGAGTTTGTTAAACAACATAAACCATACCCTACAATAAGTACTAAATTAGTCAGTCAATATGGGAGCAGTGTCAGTTGTCCTTTAGATATTCTGCAAATAGATGGGTCTTCAGTCCGCGTTTGAAGACTGCAAGGGACTCTGCTGTCTGGACAGCAGTTGGGAGTTCATTCCACCATCTCGGAGCCAGGACGGAAAAGAGTCTCGATGCTTGTCGTCCATGAGACCTGAAGCAAGGTATTTCAAGCCGAGCCGTGCTTGAGGTACGGATCGGGCTTTGACCGTTGACCTCATGTATGAAGAGGCTGGTCCATTTTTGGCTTTGTAGGCAAGCATCAAGGTATTAAATCTGATGCGTGCAGCTACAGGGAGCCAATGAAGGGAGCGCAGCTGTGGAGTAACATGTGTGAACGTCGGAAGATTGAAGACCAGTCGTGCTGCTGCATTCTGGACAAATTGTAGAGGTTTGATGGCTCTTAGAGGAAGATCAGCAAGTAGCGAGTTGCAGTAGTCTAGCTTTGAGATCACAAGAGACTGCACAAGCTTCCTGCGAGAGAAACGGTCGAATCCTTGGTATGTTACAAAGGAGGACTCTGCAAGACCGGGTTAGATTAGAAACATGAGTTGACAACGACAACTGGTTGTCCAAAGTTATGCCCAGGGAGTTCTCAAAGGAAACAGCAAGCTCATGGTAAGGCTTGGGAGTACCTGGGATGAACAGAAGCTCGGTTTTACTGGGGTTGAGCTTCAAGTGGTGGGCTGTCATCCATGACGCGATGTCAGTCAAGCGTGCTGAGATACGTCTGGAGACCTGCGTGTCAGAGGTTGGAAAAGAAAGAAATAATTGAGCGTCATCAGCATAGCAGTGGTAGGAGAAACCATGAGCAGATATTACATCACCAAGAGAATCGGTACCACCCTGGCGGTTTTGAATGCAGTAGGCACGTATCCAGAAGATAAGCAGTTGTTGACGATGACAGAGACGAAAGGAAGCAGATCTTTTGCGATTGTCTAGAACAGAGCGCAAGGAATTGGATCCAGCGGACATGTAGTCAGGAAGTCAGGAGTTGAAGAATTTCATCTGAAGAGAGAGGAGACAGAGAAGTCAGAGAGTTGGATGTTGGGGAATGCACATCGGTTGGAGGAGTGGGTAACAGAGCAGTGGAAGAAACAGTGGTAAAAATTCATTTCAACCACTGACTTCTTCATGGTTCTACCTTTGGCAGAGCATACAAAGGAGATTTCCCGTCACAACCCAGAACGCCAAATATCTTGAACCAAGTTTCCCATAGGCCCCTGCCTACTCAATTCACAACGTACGCAACCTCAAGCTCTTCCCAGGTAGACACCTCCCTTCACGACGGTGAGGTCAACACAGCGAACCAACCCCTTCAAGCTCAATTTTAAAGCAACCATTTTCAAAACCTCTTTAGACATATAATCATATTGGCCTCCCCGGTGACGTAGGCCATGCCATGCCTACATTTGTGAAGCATTTCATAACTTGGGGGAAACTCATAACAGATTCTCTGTTCACACAGATGTGATATAAAAGACAAAGAAGTTTTATTTTATCTTTTTTTTTTTTTTTGTATGAACTTGTGTTCGACTCTGCTCCTGCCTGACACACTCACCTCTCGGGTCTGTGTTGAAGGACACTCATGGAGCAATACATTTAATGTAAAAAGGAACCTGTGAAATATTTACCCAATTTTTAAAACCAGATTAAGTAGTAGATTTCCAATGTTTTACACTTCGGCAGTACACGGCAAAGGCGATCGCTGTAACTATGTGGCCTAGGTCCCCAGGCCTGCACTGAGGCATACTCAATAAGCAAGCATTTCATTTGCTCTTGAGTACGCAAAATCTGTAACTCAATTTAAAAATGGATTGTAGGTGGGATTTTGCATAACTTGGATTGGTGGAGTCACGAATACTATAGAACCACGTGATCCAATCCCCTCATTTCAGGTCCATATTAAACTTTCTCCTGGGGAGGAAATGGTCCAAAGTCAAAATTGCAAAACATTATGCTTGGTGATCCTAGCAACACCAAGCTGGAAACAGGGAAATTCACTTACACAGTCTTCTGTATGCAGTGATAAAATCATGAAAAGATTTACACGTTTCACTTTGCGAACAAGGTGGATGAACCGTCTGCCTTACTGAACAACCAGTGGATGTACAGGGAGCGTACCTAGCGTGGGAGTTCTCCTACTCCACTGCTGTAGTTGTTTACGTCCCTCCGTGGGCTGTGTCGAAGAGCGCTAGCGACATCTTTCACTCGGTCATCGCGGGACTTCAGAGAAAACATTCCAACGCCCTCTTATTGATCTGTGTTTATTTCAGTCATGTCTCCTTTTCTCCTGTCCTCACCAACTTTAAACAGTATGTTAACCGTGCAACGAGAGGGCATAACCTTTTGGACCATTTTTTACGTCAACGTGAAAAAAAGCATAGAAAACGGGTCCGAACAACACAGCAGATGTGTTGAATGGGATGAAAAGCTTGACAGTCTGTAGAGTACAAGGAGATCAGGCATTTGCATCTGAACTTAATCTAATGTTTCAACAGGTTTGACACAACCCCCACCACTGTGTGCTCAGACGGTGAGACTAGGTCTCCACCCAACCTGCCCCCATTCACACCTCTGTTGGAGTCCCTGCTCTATGACCCATCAACACCCCTGTCACCCTCTCTGCTCTCAGCAGACTTCTGACCCCAGAGGACAGCCTCGTTCCTGCCAATAGCTCCCTTCAAAACAACATTAAAATAACACTTGACCAGGACCAATTCTGCCATCCTCCCTTCATCTCTTCCCCCACAATCAGGAATTCTTAGCTCCCTGCATACTCCCTCATCACCCAGCCCTACCTTCACCATCGTCCAGGTAAAGCGGGAGCTCTACGGGCTTCACAGTCACAGAGCTAGTGGGCCTGATGACATCTGTACTCCTAAAGAATTTTAAAAGTGAACACAACACACAGAATTAAAACAAGAAGCTTGCCATATAAATATGAGCTAAGAATCTTTGATGATGGGAGGTACACTGTTCACAGAGGTGCTGCGATACTGGGTCTGTGTGTGGAGTGGATGGAACAAGCCCCTATTCCATCTCCCTGTTCCAAAAATCTATTTAATATATGGTCTCCAGGTAGGGGACCGGAATTACAAATAGCAAACCTCTGCAGAAAAATCATCAAACAATACCTATGTTATATGCAGACATGCTAATGCTAATGGTACTGATGAGGAAACCACACCCTCGAATCAGAATTTAAATTGCCCAATTTTTATTATTTTTTTTTTTTACCTGCTAGTCTCCACAGTAACCTCTGCTGGCTTGAAAGCAAAAGACAGCCACACGCAGGGAGAAATACTAGAGTACCAACTATATAAACAAGGCAGTACGTCCTTCAAGAAGAGAATAGATTGAATATGATTGAATGTGAAGGCAAACTTTGCCTGTCTTTTCAGACTGAAGCCCTAGATCTGGTCCACAGCCATCCTAATATACATGTTTAACACATAAACTGTCTTTTTTAAATTGGTTGTGCCTCACATCATTTGTATCAGATATTTCTAAAATGTTGCTTCCCTTTCTAGTGCTGTTAGTTTTAGTGAACTCTAACCTTATCACAAAGCCTCGTTGGGTGTTCTTTAGTTTAAATCGTACTTCTCATTCATTCTATCTTTTTCAACCGTGCCATCATTCCTCCAGATTCAAAGGGGACAAAGAAAACACATGATCTGGATGTCTGTCACAATTATCCTAAATTAAGTGCAACTGACATGCTAGTGACCAGCAATGGCCCCCTGACGACTGATGAACAAATAAGCAAACTAAAAACGACTTCTGCATTAAAACAATTCGACATGTAAGCGGGGTGTTAATGGATGGCTTGTTCCTTTTCATTTTTGCTATGCTCCTGGAGGGCTTAGACCCCCATTCACACTCACGCGTCTGCCGTTAACTATCGGCAGAGGAAAAACAAAAAACAAAAACAGTTGACTTTCTCTTATGGTAATTCCTGGTTTAAAATTCTAGCTAGGTCACTTTGTCCGTGGAAAGTCATTGGGCGTGAATGATGTCACACGACCCGTTTATTTACATTTAGCTAACGCGTTTATCCAAAGCAACTTATAATTACAAACGAGTACAGCTTGAGCTACTAGGTTAAGGGTCTCGGCTCAGGTGCCCAAGTTGAACCAGCAACCTTTTGATTGCTAGACAAATGCCTTAATCACTGAGCCACCACTGCCTCAAAGCCAATCAAAAATTATTTATTAGACTTTGGACCGAATTTATTGCATCTGTCACATCTTTCTCTGCATTAGCTTGGCGCCAACTCAAAACCAGCCCAACGATCTTGTGAGACACAAGTTAGCAGAAACACAAAAGATCGACGAGCCTTATTTATGTGCTTTACATAAGTACCAGCTTCATGGAGGAAGCTTCTGAATATGCTGAACATAATCGTGGACCTTATTTCTCGTCTCCAAATAGCGGACTAGGCGGCTGACTACCTTTCGTCTTTAATTGGTATCTCAAAATGTTTTCATCATACACTATGTCATATTGCAGCCAACGTCTATACAGACGCACGTACTTGGGCAACATACGCCATACATTGGTTTAAAACTAGGCCTACATTTTCAAATCACATATGACCAAAAGGCCGAGATAGAGCACAGTTTCTCAGGAAGAAAACAAAAGGACACGTGCGCTATTGCGTTTAATGTTTTCATATCTGCCACTAGCCTCTATTCGTGGCAAGCAGTTTATTAAACGACCAAGATATTTTAGCTGATTGTCGTCTCATCAACAGTCACGCAAAAGAACGTCTAGCAGTCATTGGCCTGTGGCCTCGGTAAACCGCTGCAAATGTTACTTTAAACACGCACCTATCGACTGCCGTTACAAGCAAAAGCAATTTCCATACTTCGAACTTAGCACTGCTTTTAAACAGTCAGATCACGCCAAAAGATTGTTTTATTCCGAAAGAAATTAAACAATTCTAACGCGTTTGTTCAAAAGGGCGATTTTAGGCTTACGGTGAAAAAACTTGTGACGCGCACTATTACTGAGAGTAGTTTCTCTCTACAAAAACGTACCGTTACACAAATGATGATTCTGCTTTGAACAGCACTTCTCCCCATTTCCCTAATATTATTATATACTATATTTACATAGCATGTTATTTTCCAAGAAAAATGCTTACCTCACATTATACGTGCGTCTGGTTCAGAGCGGGTCTTAAATTTAGGCCTGCAAAGTAAATCCGCGTCACGGCAAGAGGATCTGCAGTTCGGTTCTACGTTTGGCAACTACTAAGTGCATCATTTCTAAAGACTAATTCCTCATACGTGCGATTATCAAGCAGATTTGGCATCACGTCCTAGACAAGTGAGAGATTAGAGAGCTAGAGGCTTCCTGGTTGACTAAAACTGCGGGCATGATTTTATTTTAGGCTTTCTATCTGAAATAGTCAACTTACTCAGTACTAAAAACACATCCTTCAAAACCTAGGTAAAACGTAGCTTCAAAATGAATCCCTGAGCCATTTATATTTTTCTTCTTCATTTCTTTCTTTGTCCTTAAAATTGTTTTGTATTCATTTTGGCAGCTTGAATTTTGGGAAAGGGTTCAGGTTCCTCTTGTTCTTAACATTTAAAGGCTTCTAAATGTGTTGTGAAACAGGTAGTCAGAAGCCACAGCATTATCAGATGCTGATGCACGTCTAGCTTCCAGAATCTGCATATATTTTACAAATTGACAGGGAAAGATGATGGAAGGTAGGGATGAGTTTGATTTCCAAACTCAGTATAGGGCTGGGCTTCCCGTGGTTCTTTTTAAAGAGAGGTATGCCTCATTTGAGTTGATCAAGTGTCTTCAAATAATCATTTTTATCCAGGTGACTACAAGCAAAGCAAAGCACCATATCCTTCATTTAATAGGTCAGTTACACTCCATGTTTATCAAAAGCATTTAATATTAATGGTCATAGTAATGCCACACAAATTCACAAAGTGTTTAAGACATGTCTGGCTCCGTTTGCTTTCTGTGTGAACTCACTAAAACAGTGCAGATTTTAAATAAATGACCACAAAAAGAAGAAATGATATATTGCAACAGGAAAAATAGATTTTTCTTTAGAAATGAAAGAGTAGTTCAAAGAGAACTCAGCACCTTCTATATCATAATTGTAACCAACATTTTCATTATATGTGAAATAATTGATTCAAGCTTAAGACTAGAAATTAAAAAGAAATTACAGTTTATCAATCGAATGGGAAATTCGATTCACACTTATCCTCATTCCAGTAAAATGCCACAGTATTTACAGTTTGATGTGAACAAAACAAACAAACAAAAACTTCTCAATTTTTGGTTTATGACAACCAACCGCAGATAAATTCTGTATAACCAAGATTATGCCTCGGTCGTCATTGCAACTGTTTTCTCCCACAGACAATGTTTAAAACAAAATCAAGCGCCACTAAATGTGTCAATTCTTAAATGTAAAAAACAGCTCTGAATTTATTTCCCCCCTACAATACAAGGTAAAGGGCAGGGTAAACGGGGTCAAAAATGCAGCAATAAGAAGCGCTTACATTTCATTTTGCTGCTAATTTCAGTTACAAAAGTGGCTTTTTGCTCTTATACAAAATGGAGCTATAGTTATTAAAGAATTAACATATAGCCCAAGTTGGGAGTTTAAGGGACAATTTACTCTTGAATCTCTCCTTTAAAAAAAAAAAACTTACAGAGCAACAAGAATAATGGAAAACCTTAAAAAAAAAAAAAAAAAAGTATAAAAATAATCAAAAAAAAAATCAAGAGAATAAATCTGTATATTAAGCAAAAAAAGGAGAGGTAAAACACGATTCACTAAACAAATTCATGACTAATTGTTTTCTCACAAAAATCAAGAAAACATTCATGGAAAAGACCTTGTGCGATCCTAAAATGCTTTTTTCATGATAATAGATTCTCTTCCAATGGAAATAGCATGACAAAACACAAAGATTCTCAGTCACAGTAACTAAAATTGAAAAAAATCTCTTAAAACCTGTATATTTCGAACCATTAGAAACACGCATTTTATAAAATTCTTAATGCTTTAGAAAAATGTTCATATATCCATTAATATACATTTATATCTTCACTAAATTCAAGTGGCATGGCCAATATGATATATCTAGGCTTGTCTAGTTTTGAAGATAAATTAATACAATAAATTAACAGCACCATTGAAAAACTACAAACGGCATTTACACATTTCTGTATTCAAGACAGAAACAGAAAAAAAAGAAAAAAAGAATAGAGATGCCATTTTTATACATGTTTTACTGCCATTGCTACGACAGCACAAACCGTGTTTCATTGTAAGACCGTCATGTTGTGTAAGGTCGCTGATAGTAAACTGGGGTCTTAGCGGCAAATTGATTAAAGTGAATTGGTTTATGTGACTACAACACCCCCACACACCATTTCATTTTTAACATGTATTTACTGAAATCAAACCCCCTACTGACCAGGTGAAAATTCCTGTGTAGTGTTTCTTTGCAGTCTGAACATGCATCTGTTCTCCACTTGCCGTATTGCTCCCTATAGTCAATGACAAGCTCCTCATCTTGTAGCAGTGACAGCAATTTGAGCTTCCGTAGACCTGATCTTAGTCAAAAGGCTAACCAAGCGTCAGCAGCCTATGAGAGGGGTACAGTAAACATGTTATACTGTGTGAAATTGTTTTCGTGAACAAGAAACCTAACGTGCATGAAAAGCATTTTGTTCCTGTGTCACTTGTGATTTAAAGCAATAAAAAGATAAGAGACTAGCTTCTAGAAAATAAGGGTTTAATACGCAAAGCAAACACACTCAGCAAGGGTGCACCGCTGCATCGAGACCCACAACAAGACGTAAACACACACAACTATTTTTGAACCCAAGTAAATCAGGGGAGAGCGCGAACGCAGTCCCCCACTACCAGAAATTATGCAGTCGAGATTCCCACATTTGGGGAATTCGCAGGGGTCAGCACAACCGGAGTGCAATGGCTGAGCCTCGCCCTGGGTGAACCACCTTCTTGATCATGGTATCTCCCCTGCCAGGTAAGTATGAA
This sequence comes from Electrophorus electricus, assembly GCF_041902795.1. Lineage (NCBI taxonomy): Eukaryota > Metazoa > Chordata > Actinopteri > Gymnotiformes > Gymnotidae > Electrophorus > Electrophorus electricus. The sequence goes on from NC_137509.1 coordinate 8,277,102, forward strand.
TTCCCCGTCCACACGGCGAACACATGATCAAAAGACTTAGTATTCACTCAGATGGTAGGATCCCCGCTCAATACGCAACTAAACACAATCTAAAAGCAAACTGAATACATACCTACAGAAGAACGACGTATTGTTTGAAAAGAACATTTATGGGCTGTTATCTCGTCGATTTAAACGAAACGGAGAAGAGGCTTCCCATGATGCACTGCTTCCGAATACGTAATGAGCCATGAGGACGCGTGGACGTTGTTTCTATTTTCGTGTGTGGAGCAAACTCTTCACGTGAGCGAAATTCACAACGGGCGAACATGCTGGACTAACGTATTGCTGCGCCGTATAGAGAAATGGTGCTTTCGCTAGCTTGGTGATTCAAAATCCACACAGAATTGTTGAGAAAATTACCAAGCATTGAAAGGAACAGAAACGCGCGTCGTGCCATTGACGACTTTCGTTTTAGCGAGATGAGCAAAACTCTCGTCATTTGTCCTCCAGAGCGTTGTCTGCTACAGGGTGGTATCTGTTCGCAATCAACGGCCGAAAAAAGAGGCGAGATCACTCAAGATTTTATACTGGGCACACTACGCTGCGCTACGCTTTTAAAGGGAACATTTCTCTTCATATACTGCAACGGGCGATCACTTGCAGTTGTTAAACAATACACACGGAGCTTATCCCTCCACAGAAACGTCTAGCCGACACACAGAAGATTCTTCCAAAGAGAAGAGACTGCCCTGAACAGGATGCGCGCGCGCGCGCAAACACACACAATAGAAAAATGTAAAAAAAAAAAATAATAATAATAATAATAATAATAATAATAATAATAAATAATTAAAAAGTTTAAAAAAAAAATCAAACAACTGTTTTCTTATTTTCCCACAGAGCAAAGGAGGGAGGAGGTGCACCGTTCCCGGAGGTACTGCAATACCGGGTCGATGCGTGGAGTGGACGGAGCAAGCCCCTATTCCATCTCCCTGTTCCAAAAATCAATTTAATATATGGTCCCCGGGTAGGGGACGTATCAGATATTAAACTGATAAGAACAGATACTACACTTGATCTTAGCCAAAAGGCCGAGAAGCGATACCAGCCGCCTACCAAACCCAGGGTAGCCATTCAAGGCATCGAGAATGACCCTTACGGCGATAAAACTACGCATCACGGATTTTCACAAAAACACTAGGAACCTATACTACTATTCAGGTTCCATTACGAATTGCCCGAGAAACGTCGTGCTACACGTAGTCCGGGGACCTGAAAACTCAAGTCTTTCATAACATTAAATATGGTTGCTCGCCGACCAATCAAATACAAGTAGTCTAGATCAAGTCTTGCCTCTGCTACCTCTCCTTTATTAATAGTTTAGACACCAAATACCTGTTCTGGATTTCGACTTAACACCACTGAAGCACGAAAGTCTGTTCACTGATAAAATAATAAATATCAGCGGCATCAAAGGTTTAAATGCGCTTCCGTATCCCTCTCGTGGTTAGACCATAGACAGTACACACACACACACGTGGGCTGGACGACAGCGAAGCCACCGTGTCTCTGGCGCCCTCTATTGGCTGGATGCGGGATAACCGAACCCCGCCTATTCCCATATAAGTGAACGGCTCAGACACTCATTGTAAATTAAACATCTAGAAATTAGAAACCTCTAGACCTGCAGCACCACACTTTCAGACCGCACCATCAGCTTCATGTGACATTGTTGGGTTTTTTAGCACCGAAGTGTATACAGTACGTAATAACAAGTGCAAGTGCGGCGGTAGTCTGGTTCCAGGAGGAACTTGTCAACCTAGCGTACGGCCATGTTCCAGATAAAAGGAATACTTGAATAACCATCATTTTTAAGAGAGTGTATGACTTCCAAACACTGGGGGAAACGGGCCAAAACCGATATATACTAGCAAGCTAATAAACTACAACACCCATTAACGAGTTCTTCCCTTTACAAAACTAGCACATGAACGTTTGCTAGGTCAACAAGTTTCTCTCGTACAAAACTACCGCTCCACTAGCACTTGAAAGCTTAAGTGCTAGTCTTCACATAATTTGGGGGTGGGTGCAATCGTGTTCTGTGCATATCCCCTCACATCAACATATCACATTTATAAAAAGCAACACCGACCAGTTTAACCTCTGTGTGCACCTCCAATTTAAGCGATTTATACTTCTACACTATAACACTAGCTATCTGAAACTATACATATAGCACAATGATCATTCGTCATTCAAATTGAATTAGACACTTGGGCCAAGACAGTCATTCAAATCCAGGCGCCCCCGCCCTCGCCCCCCCTCCCCCTCCTCGTTATTTAGCTTCCATGTGAGCTCATCTAAATTTAAAAAAAAAAAAAAAGGATTTTCCGCTAGGTGTCATAGACATCTCCAAAGTGCCCCCGGACCTCTCCGATTGCACAAAAAGCCGTCAGCCACCATACATCCAAGATTTGTTTCGCAAAAACATCACAACGATGTTTGACAACGTAGTAAAAACAATATTAGTTTCATTGCTAAAAGGATACACGATAGTAGCTTCACTGCTAATAGGATAAAAAGTTATACCGGGGAGAACACATTGTAAATACTGTAAATAAATAGTACGCATTCTCTTATGTACAAACGTTCATTTAGACTTACGAAAGCCGAGCCATTTCCCAGCGGGAAACATTTGTAATGGAAACATCGTAGTCCATGTTCGAAGCTACTGAACCGTCACGCTCCGCTTCCAGCTCATATGTGCACGCAAACAACTCCACGTTTACTTCATCTAAAGTAAACCTCTTCCTTTCCATGATGTCCAAATGTATTAGCGATCAAATCATCCAGTAAATATATCGACGACAACACCAGTTTCACCAAACAGCTTCACACGCGTACGCTACATCTTATCTGGCTACAGCGCAGCAGAGGTCTATTGTTTTGCGCATTGCCGCCCTCCCCCCTCACACCCCCTCCAAATCCACAAAGTGAACGGAAAAAAACACGAAAACAAGCACCAGCAACAGATGACGGTAACTTACCTGTACTGTGCGGGTACTGCCTGCTCTGATTGGTCAGCTCGTCCACGTTCTGCTCGCTGAACCCACAGAACGATTCCGCCCCTACACGTCTCGCCTGTCCTTCAGTCTGCGCTCGAAAACGACGTAAAATCCAGCTGTTTAACAAGAATGAATTATGCCGAGTTAATGATTAAAGATTTCAACTGATAATTTGTCAGATTTATCTGCAGGCGAACTCTTGTGTATTGCCATGTTTTGTTTTGTTTTGTTTTTAAGCGCAATACATTTTCAAGCAGCACTCGCGAAATCATTAGTTTTAGAAAATCTTCCATCTTAGAATTCATTAAGTTTATGCTGGTTTCGAAGCTCTTCGCCGTCCCGCAACAGTGAACTGGGACTGCGACATTAATTAGCCAGCTAGCTACAGCATGTAATCATAAAACCAATTGCACCGATGTAAATATAAATCCACATTCACGTGAACATTATTTAACATTTAGTGATGTAAAAAAAAAAACCCCATATCGCCATATTTCCGCGCAACGTAATCTAAAATTGAACCTGCAGCCGATTAACAAAACCATTCCAACACGCTAAGATTAATTGGGCTCGTTACCCGATCTCGAGCAATGGGTCTACGGGTTAGCTACAGCCAACAATTCGACACCGGAACACTCGTTGTAGCTAGCACACACCTTGTTTGCTTCAAACATCCTAAAACACAAACAGTAAAGCATACTTACAGGCTGTGAGCCGCCGAGTCACACACGGTTGTAACAGCTGCCGAGGCACGGAGTAAGAGAGATGAAAAACCAGGATCGAACTTCACACGGGTTTTGAAGCTGTCCTCCTTGAAGTACATTTACGGCATTTAGCAGACGCTCTTATCCAGAGCGGCTTACAAAAGTGCTTTGTCATTTACTCATAGAATACATCCTAGTACAGTACAGTAGGTTAGAATCAAACATGCCAATGAACTAGAATACTGTAGAAATACAGGGACGAATGCTGACACCTAGAAGTACAAAATACATAAGGTCTATTTTAAACAATGATGGGTGCTATAAACAATACGTGCCAGAGTTTGTTAAACAACATAAACCATACCCTACAATAAGTACTAAATTAGTCAGTCAATATGGGAGCAGTGTCAGTTGTCCTTTAGATATTCTGCAAATAGATGGGTCTTCAGTCCGCGTTTGAAGACTGCAAGGGACTCTGCTGTCTGGACAGCAGTTGGGAGTTCATTCCACCATCTCGGAGCCAGGACGGAAAAGAGTCTCGATGCTTGTCGTCCATGAGACCTGAAGCAAGGTATTTCAAGCCGAGCCGTGCTTGAGGTACGGATCGGGCTTTGACCGTTGACCTCATGTATGAAGAGGCTGGTCCATTTTTGGCTTTGTAGGCAAGCATCAAGGTATTAAATCTGATGCGTGCAGCTACAGGGAGCCAATGAAGGGAGCGCAGCTGTGGAGTAACATGTGTGAACGTCGGAAGATTGAAGACCAGTCGTGCTGCTGCATTCTGGACAAATTGTAGAGGTTTGATGGCTCTTAGAGGAAGATCAGCAAGTAGCGAGTTGCAGTAGTCTAGCTTTGAGATCACAAGAGACTGCACAAGCTTCCTGCGAGAGAAACGGTCGAATCCTTGGTATGTTACAAAGGAGGACTCTGCAAGACCGGGTTAGATTAGAAACATGAGTTGACAACGACAACTGGTTGTCCAAAGTTATGCCCAGGGAGTTCTCAAAGGAAACAGCAAGCTCATGGTAAGGCTTGGGAGTACCTGGGATGAACAGAAGCTCGGTTTTACTGGGGTTGAGCTTCAAGTGGTGGGCTGTCATCCATGACGCGATGTCAGTCAAGCGTGCTGAGATACGTCTGGAGACCTGCGTGTCAGAGGTTGGAAAAGAAAGAAATAATTGAGCGTCATCAGCATAGCAGTGGTAGGAGAAACCATGAGCAGATATTACATCACCAAGAGAATCGGTACCACCCTGGCGGTTTTGAATGCAGTAGGCACGTATCCAGAAGATAAGCAGTTGTTGACGATGACAGAGACGAAAGGAAGCAGATCTTTTGCGATTGTCTAGAACAGAGCGCAAGGAATTGGATCCAGCGGACATGTAGTCAGGAAGTCAGGAGTTGAAGAATTTCATCTGAAGAGAGAGGAGACAGAGAAGTCAGAGAGTTGGATGTTGGGGAATGCACATCGGTTGGAGGAGTGGGTAACAGAGCAGTGGAAGAAACAGTGGTAAAAATTCATTTCAACCACTGACTTCTTCATGGTTCTACCTTTGGCAGAGCATACAAAGGAGATTTCCCGTCACAACCCAGAACGCCAAATATCTTGAACCAAGTTTCCCATAGGCCCCTGCCTACTCAATTCACAACGTACGCAACCTCAAGCTCTTCCCAGGTAGACACCTCCCTTCACGACGGTGAGGTCAACACAGCGAACCAACCCCTTCAAGCTCAATTTTAAAGCAACCATTTTCAAAACCTCTTTAGACATATAATCATATTGGCCTCCCCGGTGACGTAGGCCATGCCATGCCTACATTTGTGAAGCATTTCATAACTTGGGGGAAACTCATAACAGATTCTCTGTTCACACAGATGTGATATAAAAGACAAAGAAGTTTTATTTTATCTTTTTTTTTTTTTTTGTATGAACTTGTGTTCGACTCTGCTCCTGCCTGACACACTCACCTCTCGGGTCTGTGTTGAAGGACACTCATGGAGCAATACATTTAATGTAAAAAGGAACCTGTGAAATATTTACCCAATTTTTAAAACCAGATTAAGTAGTAGATTTCCAATGTTTTACACTTCGGCAGTACACGGCAAAGGCGATCGCTGTAACTATGTGGCCTAGGTCCCCAGGCCTGCACTGAGGCATACTCAATAAGCAAGCATTTCATTTGCTCTTGAGTACGCAAAATCTGTAACTCAATTTAAAAATGGATTGTAGGTGGGATTTTGCATAACTTGGATTGGTGGAGTCACGAATACTATAGAACCACGTGATCCAATCCCCTCATTTCAGGTCCATATTAAACTTTCTCCTGGGGAGGAAATGGTCCAAAGTCAAAATTGCAAAACATTATGCTTGGTGATCCTAGCAACACCAAGCTGGAAACAGGGAAATTCACTTACACAGTCTTCTGTATGCAGTGATAAAATCATGAAAAGATTTACACGTTTCACTTTGCGAACAAGGTGGATGAACCGTCTGCCTTACTGAACAACCAGTGGATGTACAGGGAGCGTACCTAGCGTGGGAGTTCTCCTACTCCACTGCTGTAGTTGTTTACGTCCCTCCGTGGGCTGTGTCGAAGAGCGCTAGCGACATCTTTCACTCGGTCATCGCGGGACTTCAGAGAAAACATTCCAACGCCCTCTTATTGATCTGTGTTTATTTCAGTCATGTCTCCTTTTCTCCTGTCCTCACCAACTTTAAACAGTATGTTAACCGTGCAACGAGAGGGCATAACCTTTTGGACCATTTTTTACGTCAACGTGAAAAAAAGCATAGAAAACGGGTCCGAACAACACAGCAGATGTGTTGAATGGGATGAAAAGCTTGACAGTCTGTAGAGTACAAGGAGATCAGGCATTTGCATCTGAACTTAATCTAATGTTTCAACAGGTTTGACACAACCCCCACCACTGTGTGCTCAGACGGTGAGACTAGGTCTCCACCCAACCTGCCCCCATTCACACCTCTGTTGGAGTCCCTGCTCTATGACCCATCAACACCCCTGTCACCCTCTCTGCTCTCAGCAGACTTCTGACCCCAGAGGACAGCCTCGTTCCTGCCAATAGCTCCCTTCAAAACAACATTAAAATAACACTTGACCAGGACCAATTCTGCCATCCTCCCTTCATCTCTTCCCCCACAATCAGGAATTCTTAGCTCCCTGCATACTCCCTCATCACCCAGCCCTACCTTCACCATCGTCCAGGTAAAGCGGGAGCTCTACGGGCTTCACAGTCACAGAGCTAGTGGGCCTGATGACATCTGTACTCCTAAAGAATTTTAAAAGTGAACACAACACACAGAATTAAAACAAGAAGCTTGCCATATAAATATGAGCTAAGAATCTTTGATGATGGGAGGTACACTGTTCACAGAGGTGCTGCGATACTGGGTCTGTGTGTGGAGTGGATGGAACAAGCCCCTATTCCATCTCCCTGTTCCAAAAATCTATTTAATATATGGTCTCCAGGTAGGGGACCGGAATTACAAATAGCAAACCTCTGCAGAAAAATCATCAAACAATACCTATGTTATATGCAGACATGCTAATGCTAATGGTACTGATGAGGAAACCACACCCTCGAATCAGAATTTAAATTGCCCAATTTTTATTATTTTTTTTTTTTACCTGCTAGTCTCCACAGTAACCTCTGCTGGCTTGAAAGCAAAAGACAGCCACACGCAGGGAGAAATACTAGAGTACCAACTATATAAACAAGGCAGTACGTCCTTCAAGAAGAGAATAGATTGAATATGATTGAATGTGAAGGCAAACTTTGCCTGTCTTTTCAGACTGAAGCCCTAGATCTGGTCCACAGCCATCCTAATATACATGTTTAACACATAAACTGTCTTTTTTAAATTGGTTGTGCCTCACATCATTTGTATCAGATATTTCTAAAATGTTGCTTCCCTTTCTAGTGCTGTTAGTTTTAGTGAACTCTAACCTTATCACAAAGCCTCGTTGGGTGTTCTTTAGTTTAAATCGTACTTCTCATTCATTCTATCTTTTTCAACCGTGCCATCATTCCTCCAGATTCAAAGGGGACAAAGAAAACACATGATCTGGATGTCTGTCACAATTATCCTAAATTAAGTGCAACTGACATGCTAGTGACCAGCAATGGCCCCCTGACGACTGATGAACAAATAAGCAAACTAAAAACGACTTCTGCATTAAAACAATTCGACATGTAAGCGGGGTGTTAATGGATGGCTTGTTCCTTTTCATTTTTGCTATGCTCCTGGAGGGCTTAGACCCCCATTCACACTCACGCGTCTGCCGTTAACTATCGGCAGAGGAAAAACAAAAAACAAAAACAGTTGACTTTCTCTTATGGTAATTCCTGGTTTAAAATTCTAGCTAGGTCACTTTGTCCGTGGAAAGTCATTGGGCGTGAATGATGTCACACGACCCGTTTATTTACATTTAGCTAACGCGTTTATCCAAAGCAACTTATAATTACAAACGAGTACAGCTTGAGCTACTAGGTTAAGGGTCTCGGCTCAGGTGCCCAAGTTGAACCAGCAACCTTTTGATTGCTAGACAAATGCCTTAATCACTGAGCCACCACTGCCTCAAAGCCAATCAAAAATTATTTATTAGACTTTGGACCGAATTTATTGCATCTGTCACATCTTTCTCTGCATTAGCTTGGCGCCAACTCAAAACCAGCCCAACGATCTTGTGAGACACAAGTTAGCAGAAACACAAAAGATCGACGAGCCTTATTTATGTGCTTTACATAAGTACCAGCTTCATGGAGGAAGCTTCTGAATATGCTGAACATAATCGTGGACCTTATTTCTCGTCTCCAAATAGCGGACTAGGCGGCTGACTACCTTTCGTCTTTAATTGGTATCTCAAAATGTTTTCATCATACACTATGTCATATTGCAGCCAACGTCTATACAGACGCACGTACTTGGGCAACATACGCCATACATTGGTTTAAAACTAGGCCTACATTTTCAAATCACATATGACCAAAAGGCCGAGATAGAGCACAGTTTCTCAGGAAGAAAACAAAAGGACACGTGCGCTATTGCGTTTAATGTTTTCATATCTGCCACTAGCCTCTATTCGTGGCAAGCAGTTTATTAAACGACCAAGATATTTTAGCTGATTGTCGTCTCATCAACAGTCACGCAAAAGAACGTCTAGCAGTCATTGGCCTGTGGCCTCGGTAAACCGCTGCAAATGTTACTTTAAACACGCACCTATCGACTGCCGTTACAAGCAAAAGCAATTTCCATACTTCGAACTTAGCACTGCTTTTAAACAGTCAGATCACGCCAAAAGATTGTTTTATTCCGAAAGAAATTAAACAATTCTAACGCGTTTGTTCAAAAGGGCGATTTTAGGCTTACGGTGAAAAAACTTGTGACGCGCACTATTACTGAGAGTAGTTTCTCTCTACAAAAACGTACCGTTACACAAATGATGATTCTGCTTTGAACAGCACTTCTCCCCATTTCCCTAATATTATTATATACTATATTTACATAGCATGTTATTTTCCAAGAAAAATGCTTACCTCACATTATACGTGCGTCTGGTTCAGAGCGGGTCTTAAATTTAGGCCTGCAAAGTAAATCCGCGTCACGGCAAGAGGATCTGCAGTTCGGTTCTACGTTTGGCAACTACTAAGTGCATCATTTCTAAAGACTAATTCCTCATACGTGCGATTATCAAGCAGATTTGGCATCACGTCCTAGACAAGTGAGAGATTAGAGAGCTAGAGGCTTCCTGGTTGACTAAAACTGCGGGCATGATTTTATTTTAGGCTTTCTATCTGAAATAGTCAACTTACTCAGTACTAAAAACACATCCTTCAAAACCTAGGTAAAACGTAGCTTCAAAATGAATCCCTGAGCCATTTATATTTTTCTTCTTCATTTCTTTCTTTGTCCTTAAAATTGTTTTGTATTCATTTTGGCAGCTTGAATTTTGGGAAAGGGTTCAGGTTCCTCTTGTTCTTAACATTTAAAGGCTTCTAAATGTGTTGTGAAACAGGTAGTCAGAAGCCACAGCATTATCAGATGCTGATGCACGTCTAGCTTCCAGAATCTGCATATATTTTACAAATTGACAGGGAAAGATGATGGAAGGTAGGGATGAGTTTGATTTCCAAACTCAGTATAGGGCTGGGCTTCCCGTGGTTCTTTTTAAAGAGAGGTATGCCTCATTTGAGTTGATCAAGTGTCTTCAAATAATCATTTTTATCCAGGTGACTACAAGCAAAGCAAAGCACCATATCCTTCATTTAATAGGTCAGTTACACTCCATGTTTATCAAAAGCATTTAATATTAATGGTCATAGTAATGCCACACAAATTCACAAAGTGTTTAAGACATGTCTGGCTCCGTTTGCTTTCTGTGTGAACTCACTAAAACAGTGCAGATTTTAAATAAATGACCACAAAAAGAAGAAATGATATATTGCAACAGGAAAAATAGATTTTTCTTTAGAAATGAAAGAGTAGTTCAAAGAGAACTCAGCACCTTCTATATCATAATTGTAACCAACATTTTCATTATATGTGAAATAATTGATTCAAGCTTAAGACTAGAAATTAAAAAGAAATTACAGTTTATCAATCGAATGGGAAATTCGATTCACACTTATCCTCATTCCAGTAAAATGCCACAGTATTTACAGTTTGATGTGAACAAAACAAACAAACAAAAACTTCTCAATTTTTGGTTTATGACAACCAACCGCAGATAAATTCTGTATAACCAAGATTATGCCTCGGTCGTCATTGCAACTGTTTTCTCCCACAGACAATGTTTAAAACAAAATCAAGCGCCACTAAATGTGTCAATTCTTAAATGTAAAAAACAGCTCTGAATTTATTTCCCCCCTACAATACAAGGTAAAGGGCAGGGTAAACGGGGTCAAAAATGCAGCAATAAGAAGCGCTTACATTTCATTTTGCTGCTAATTTCAGTTACAAAAGTGGCTTTTTGCTCTTATACAAAATGGAGCTATAGTTATTAAAGAATTAACATATAGCCCAAGTTGGGAGTTTAAGGGACAATTTACTCTTGAATCTCTCCTTTAAAAAAAAAAAACTTACAGAGCAACAAGAATAATGGAAAACCTTAAAAAAAAAAAAAAAAAAGTATAAAAATAATCAAAAAAAAAATCAAGAGAATAAATCTGTATATTAAGCAAAAAAAGGAGAGGTAAAACACGATTCACTAAACAAATTCATGACTAATTGTTTTCTCACAAAAATCAAGAAAACATTCATGGAAAAGACCTTGTGCGATCCTAAAATGCTTTTTTCATGATAATAGATTCTCTTCCAATGGAAATAGCATGACAAAACACAAAGATTCTCAGTCACAGTAACTAAAATTGAAAAAAATCTCTTAAAACCTGTATATTTCGAACCATTAGAAACACGCATTTTATAAAATTCTTAATGCTTTAGAAAAATGTTCATATATCCATTAATATACATTTATATCTTCACTAAATTCAAGTGGCATGGCCAATATGATATATCTAGGCTTGTCTAGTTTTGAAGATAAATTAATACAATAAATTAACAGCACCATTGAAAAACTACAAACGGCATTTACACATTTCTGTATTCAAGACAGAAACAGAAAAAAAAGAAAAAAAGAATAGAGATGCCATTTTTATACATGTTTTACTGCCATTGCTACGACAGCACAAACCGTGTTTCATTGTAAGACCGTCATGTTGTGTAAGGTCGCTGATAGTAAACTGGGGTCTTAGCGGCAAATTGATTAAAGTGAATTGGTTTATGTGACTACAACACCCCCACACACCATTTCATTTTTAACATGTATTTACTGAAATCAAACCCCCTACTGACCAGGTGAAAATTCCTGTGTAGTGTTTCTTTGCAGTCTGAACATGCATCTGTTCTCCACTTGCCGTATTGCTCCCTATAGTCAATGACAAGCTCCTCATCTTGTAGCAGTGACAGCAATTTGAGCTTCCGTAGACCTGATCTTAGTCAAAAGGCTAACCAAGCGTCAGCAGCCTATGAGAGGGGTACAGTAAACATGTTATACTGTGTGAAATTGTTTTCGTGAACAAGAAACCTAACGTGCATGAAAAGCATTTTGTTCCTGTGTCACTTGTGATTTAAAGCAATAAAAAGATAAGAGACTAGCTTCTAGAAAATAAGGGTTTAATACGCAAAGCAAACACACTCAGCAAGGGTGCACCGCTGCATCGAGACCCACAACAAGACGTAAACACACACAACTATTTTTGAACCCAAGTAAATCAGGGGAGAGCGCGAACGCAGTCCCCCACTACCAGAAATTATGCAGTCGAGATTCCCACATTTGGGGAATTCGCAGGGGTCAGCACAACCGGAGTGCAATGGCTGAGCCTCGCCCTGGGTGAACCACCTTCTTGATCATGGTATCTCCCCTGCCAGGTAAGTATGAATTCCCCGTCCACACGGCGAACACATGATCAAAAGACTTAGTATTCACTCAGATGGTAGGATCCCCGCTCAATACGCAACTAAACACAATCTAAAAGCAAACTGAATACATACCTACAGAAGAACGACGTATTGTTTGAAAAGAACATTTATGGGCTGTTATCTCGTCGATTTAAACGAAACGGAGAAGAGGCTTCCCATGATGCACTGCTTCCGAATACGTAATGAGCCATGAGGACGCGTGGACGTTGTTTCTATTTTCGTGTGTGGAGCAAACTCTTCACGTGAGCGAAATTCACAACGGGCGAACATGCTGGACTAACGTATTGCTGCGCCGTATAGAGAAATGGTGCTTTCGCTAGCTTGGTGATTCAAAATCCACACAGAATTGTTGAGAAAATTACCAAGCATTGAAAGGAACAGAAACGCGCGTCGTGCCATTGACGACTTTCGTTTTAGCGAGATGAGCAAAACTCTCGTCATTTGTCCTCCAGAGCGTTGTCTGCTACAGGGTGGTATCTGTTCGCAATCAACGGCCGAAAAAAGAGGCGAGATCACTCAAGATTTTATACTGGGCACACTACGCTGCGCTACGCTTTTAAAGGGAACATTTCTCTTCATATACTGCAACGGGCGATCACTTGCAGTTGTTAAACAATACACACGGAGCTTATCCCTCCACAGAAACGTCTAGCCGACACACAGAAGATTCTTCCAAAGAGAAGAGACTGCCCTGAACAGGATGCGCGCGCGCGCGCAAACACACACAATAGAAAAATGTAAAAAAAAAAAAATAATAATAATAATAATAATAATAATAATAAATAATTAAAAAGTTTAAAAAAAAAATCAAACAACTGTTTTCTTATTTTCCCACAGAGCAAAGGAGGGAGGAGGTGCACCGTTCCCGGAGGTACTGCAATACCGGGTCGATGCGTGGAGTGGACGGAGCAAGCCCCTATTCCATCTCCCTGTTCCAAAAATCAATTTAATATATGGTCCCCGGGTAGGGGACGTATCAGATATTAAACTGATAAGAACAGATACTACACTTGATCTTAGCCAAAAGGCCGAGAAGCGATACCAGCCGCCTACCAAACCCAGGGTAGCCATTCAAGGCATCGAGAATGACCCTTACGGCGATAAAACTACGCATCACGGATTTTCACAAAAACACTAGGAACCTATACTACTATTCAGGTTCCATTACGAATTGCCCGAGAAACGTCGTGCTACACGTAGTCCGGGGACCTGAAAACTCAAGTCTTTCATAACATTAAATATGGTTGCTCGCCGACCAATCAAATACAAGTAGTCTAGATCAAGTCTTGCCTCTGCTACCTCTCCTTTATTAATAGTTTAGACACCAAATACCTGTTCTGGATTTCGACTTAACACCACTGAAGCACGAAAGTCTGTTCACTGATAAAATAATAAATATCAGCGGCATCAAAGGTTTAAATGCGCTTCCGTATCCCTCTCGTGGTTAGACCATAGACAGTACACACACACACACGTGGGCTGGACGACAGCGAAGCCACCGTGTCTCTGGCGCCCTCTATTGGCTGGATGCGGGATAACCGAACCCCGCCTATTCCCATATAAGTGAACGGCTCAGACACTCATTGTAAATTAAACATCTAGAAATTAGAAACCTCTAGACCTGCAGCACCACACTTTCAGACCGCACCATCAGCTTCATGTGACATTGTTGGGTTTTTTAGCACCGAAGTGTATACAGTACGTAATAACAAGTGCAAGTGCGGCGGTAGTCTGGTTCCAGGAGGAACTTGTCAACCTAGCGTACGGCCATGTTCCAGATAAAAGGAATACTTGAATAACCATCATTTTTAAGAGAGTGTATGACTTCCAAACACTGGGGGAAACGGGCCAAAACCGATATATACTAGCAAGCTAATAAACTACAACACCCATTAACGAGTTCTTCCCTTTACAAAACTAGCACATGAACGTTTGCTAGGTCAACAAGTTTCTCTCGTACAAAACTACCGCTCCACTAGCACTTGAAAGCTTAAGTGCTAGTCTTCACATAATTTGGGGGTGGGTGCAATCGTGTTCTGTGCATATCCCCTCACATCAACATATCACATTTATAAAAAGCAACACCGACCAGTTTAACCTCTGTGTGCACCTCCAATTTAAGCGATTTATACTTCTACACTATAACACTAGCTATCTGAAACTATACATATAGCACAATGATCATTCGTCATTCAAATTGAATTAGACACTTGGGCCAAGACAGTCATTCAAATCCAGGCGCCCCCGCCCTCGCCCCCCCTCCCCCTCCTCGTTATTTAGCTTCCATGTGAGCTCATCTAAATTTAAAAAAAAAAAAAAAGGATTTTCCGCTAGGTGTCATAGACATCTCCAAAGTGCCCCCGGACCTCTCCGATTGCACAAAAAGCCGTCAGCCACCATACATCCAAGATTTCTTTCGCAAAAACATCACAACGATGTTTGACAACGTAGTAAAAACAATATTAGTTTCATTGCTAAAAGGATACACGATAGTAGCTTCACTGCTAATAGGATAAAAAGTTATACCGGGGAGAACACATTGTAAATACTGTAAATAAATAGTACGCATTCTCTTATGTACAAACGTTCATTTAGACTTACGAAAGCCGAGCCATTTCCCAGCGGGAAACATTTGTAATGGAAACATCGTAGTCCATGTTCGAAGCTACTGAACCGTCACGCTCCGCTTCCAGCTCATATGTGCACGCAAACAACTCCACGTTTACTTCATCTAAAGTAAACCTCTTCCTTTCCATGATGTCCAAATGTATTAGCGATCAAATCATCCAGTAAATATATCGACGACAACACCAGTTTCACCAAACAGCTTCACACGCGTACGCTACATCTTATCTGGCTACAGCGCAGCAGAGGTCTATTGTTTTGCGCATTGCCGCCCTCCCCCCTCACACCCCCTCCAAATCCACAAAGTGAACGGAAAAAAACACGAAAACAAGCACCAGCAACAAATGACGGTAACTTACCTGTACTGTGCGGGTACTGCCTGCTCTGATTGGTCAGCTCGTCCACGTTCTGCTCGCTGAACCCACAGAACGATTCCGCCCCTACACGTCTCGCCTGTCCTTCAGTCTGCGCTCGAAAACGACGTAAAATCCAGCTGTTTAACAAGAATGAATTATGCCGAGTTAATGATTAAAGATTTCAACTGATAATTTGTCAGATTTATCTGCAGGCGAACTCTTGTGTATTGCCATGTTTTGTTTTGTTTTGTTTTTAAGCGCAATACATTTTCAAGCAGCACTCGCGAAATCATTAGTTTTAGAAAATCTTCCATCTTAGAATTCATTAAGTTTATGCTGGTTTCGAAGCTCTTCGCCGTCCCGCAACAGTGAACTGGGACTGCGACATTAATTAGCCAGCTAGCTACAGCATGTAATCATAAAACCAATTGCACCGATGTAAATATAAATCCACATTCACGTGAACATTATTTAACATTTAGTGATGTAAAAAAAAAAACCCCATATCGCCATATTTCCGCGCAACGTAATCTAAAATTGAACCTGCAGCCGATTAACAAAACCATTCCAACACGCTAAGATTAATTGGGCTCGTTACCCGATCTCGAGCAATGGGTCTACGGGTTAGCTACAGCCAACAATTCGACACCGGAACACTCGTTGTAGCTAGCACACACCTTGTTTGCTTCAAACATCCTAAAACACAAACAGTAAAGCATACTTACAGGCTGTGAGCCGCCGAGTCACACACGGTTGTAACAGCTGCCGAGGCACGGAGTAAGAGAGATGAAAAACCAGGATCGAACTTCACACGGGTTTTGAAGCTGTCCTCCTTGAAGTACATTTACGGCATTTAGCAGACGCTCTTATCCAGAGCGGCTTACAAAAGTGCTTTGTCATTTACTCATAGAATACATCCTAGTACAGTACAGTAGGTTAGAATCAAACATGCCAATGAACTAGAATACTGTAGAAATACAGGGACGAATGCTGACACCTAGAAGTACAAAATACATAAGGTCTATTTTAAACAATGATGGGTGCTATAAACAATACGTGCCAGAGTTTGTTAAACAACATAAACCATACCCTACAATAAGTACTAAATTAGTCAGTCAATATGGGAGCAGTGTCAGTTGTCCTTTAGATATTCTGCAAATAGATGGGTCTTCAGTCCGCGTTTGAAGACTGCAAGGGACTCTGCTGTCTGGACAGCAGTTGGGAGTTCATTCCACCATCTCGGAGCCAGGACGGAAAAGAGTCTCGATGCTTGTCGTCCATGAGACCTGAAGCAAGGTATTTCAAGCCGAGCCGTGCTTGAGGTACGGATCGGGCTTTGACCGTTGACCTCATGTATGAAGAGGCTGGTCCATTTTTGGCTTTGTAGGCAAGCATCAAGGTATTAAATCTGATGCGTGCAGCTACAGGGAGCCAATGAAGGGAGCGCAGCTGTGGAGTAACATGTGTGAACGTCGGAAGATTGAAGACCAGTCGTGCTGCTGCATTCTGGACAAATTGTAGAGGTTTGATGGCTCTTAGAGGAAGATCAGCAAGTAGCGAGTTGCAGTAGTCTAGCTTTGAGATCACAAGAGACTGCACAAGCTTCCTGCGAGAGAAACGGTCGAATCCTTGGTATGTTACAAAGGAGGACTCTGCAAGACCGGGTTAGATTAGAAACATGAGTTGACAACGACAACTGGTTGTCCAAAGTTATGCCCAGGGAGTTCTCAAAGGAAACAGCAAGCTCATGGTAAGGCTTGGGAGTACCTGGGATGAACAGAAGCTCGGTTTTACTGGGGTTGAGCTTCAAGTGGTGGGCTGTCATCCATGACGCGATGTCAGTCAAGCGTGCTGAGATACGTCTGGAGACCTGCGTGTCAGAGGTTGGAAAAGAAAGAAATAATTGAGCGTCATCAGCATAGCAGTGGTAGGAGAAACCATGAGCAGATATTACATCACCAAGAGAATCGGTACCACCCTGGCGGTTTTGAATGCAGTAGGCACGTATCCAGAAGATAAGCAGTTGTTGACGATGACAGAGACGAAAGGAAGCAGATCTTTTGCGATTGTCTAGAACAGAGCGCAAGGAATTGGATCCAGCGGACATGTAGTCAGGAAGTCAGGAGTTGAAGAATTTCATCTGAAGAGAGAGGAGACAGAGAAGTCAGAGAGTTGGATGTTGGGGAATGCACATCGGTTGGAGGAGTGGGTAACAGAGCAGTGGAAGAAACAGTGGTAAAAATTCATTTCAACCACTGACTTCTTCATGGTTCTACCTTTGGCAGAGCATACAAAGGAGATTTCCCGTCACAACCCAGAACGCCAAATATCTTGAACCAAGTTTCCCATAGGCCCCTGCCTACTCAATTCACAACGTACGCAACCTCAAGCTCTTCCCAGGTAGACACCTCCCTTCACGACGGTGAGGTCAACACAGCGAACCAACCCCTTCAAGCTCAATTTTAAAGCAACCATTTTCAAAACCTCTTTAGACATATAATCATATTGGCCTCCCCGGTGACGTAGGCCATGCCATGCCTACATTTGTGAAGCATTTCATAACTTGGGGGAAACTCATAACAGATTCTCTGTTCACACAGATGTGATATAAAAGACAAAGAAGTTTTATTTTATCTTTTTTTTTTTTTTTGTATGAACTTGTGTTCGACTCTGCTCCTGCCTGACACACTCACCTCTCGGGTCTGTGTTGAAGGACACTCATGGAGCAATACATTTAATGTAAAAAGGAACCTGTGAAATATTTACCCAATTTTTAAAACCAGATTAAGTAGTAGATTTCCAATGTTTTACACTTCGGCAGTACACGGCAAAGGCGATCGCTGTAACTATGTGGCCTAGGTCCCCAGGCCTGCACTGAGGCATACTCAATAAGCAAGCATTTCATTTGCTCTTGAGTACGCAAAATCTGTAACTCAATTTAAAAATGGATTGTAGGTGGGATTTTGCATAACTTGGATTGGTGGAGTCACGAATACTATAGAACCACGTGATCCAATCCCCTCATTTCAGGTCCATATTAAACTTTCTCCTGGGGAGGAAATGGTCCAAAGTCAAAATTGCAAAACATTATGCTTGGTGATCCTAGCAACACCAAGCTGGAAACAGGGAAATTCACTTACACAGTCTTCTGTATGCAGTGATAAAATCATGAAAAGATTTACACGTTTCACTTTGCGAACAAGGTGGATGAACCGTCTGCCTTACTGAACAACCAGTGGATGTACAGGGAGCGTACCTAGCGTGGGAGTTCTCCTACTCCACTGCTGTAGTTGTTTACGTCCCTCCGTGGGCTGTGTCGAAGAGCGCTAGCGACATCTTTCACTCGGTCATCGCGGGACTTCAGAGAAAACATTCCAACGCCCTCTTATTGATCTGTGTTTATTTCAGTCATGTCTCCTTTTCTCCTGTCCTCACCAACTTTAAACAGTATGTTAACCGTGCAACGAGAGGGCATAACCTTTTGGACCATTTTTTACGTCAACGTGAAAAAAAGCATAGAAAACGGGTCCGAACAACACAGCAGATGTGTTGAATGGGATGAAAAGCTTGACAGTCTGTAGAGTACAAGGAGATCAGGCATTTGCATCTGAACTTAATCTAATGTTTCAACAGGTTTGACACAACCCCCACCACTGTGTGCTCAGACGGTGAGACTAGGTCTCCACCCAACCTGCCCCCATTCACACCTCTGTTGGAGTCCCTGCTCTATGACCCATCAACACCCCTGTCACCCTCTCTGCTCTCAGCAGACTTCTGACCCCAGAGGACAGCCTCGTTCCTGCCAATAGCTCCCTTCAAAACAACATTAAAATAACACTTGACCAGGACCAATTCTGCCATCCTCCCTTCATCTCTTCCCCCACAATCAGGAATTCTTAGCTCCCTGCATACTCCCTCATCACCCAGCCCTACCTTCACCATCGTCCAGGTAAAGCGGGAGCTCTACGGGCTTCACAGTCACAGAGCTAGTGGGCCTGATGACATCTGTACTCCTAAAGAATTTTAAAAGTGAACACAACACACAGAATTAAAACAAGAAGCTTGCCATATAAATATGAGCTAAGAATCTTTGATGATGGGAGGTACACTGTTCACAGAGGTGCTGCGATACTGGGTCTGTGTGTGGAGTGGATGGAACAAGCCCCTATTCCATCTCCCTGTTCCAAAAATCTATTTAATATATGGTCTCCAGGTAGGGGACCGGAATTACAAATAGCAAACCTCTGCAGAAAAATCATCAAACAATACCTATGTTATATGCAGACATGCTAATGCTAATGGTACTGATGAGGAAACCACACCCTCGAATCAGAATTTAAATTGCCCAATTTTTATTATTTTTTTTTTTTACCTGCTAGTCTCCACAGTAACCTCTGCTGGCTTGAAAGCAAAAGACAGCCACACGCAGGGAGAAATACTAGAGTACCAACTATATAAACAAGGCAGTACGTCCTTCAAGAAGAGAATAGATTGAATATGATTGAATGTGAAGGCAAACTTTGCCTGTCTTTTCAGACTGAAGCCCTAGATCTGGTCCACAGCCATCCTAATATACATGTTTAACACATAAACTGTCTTTTTTAAATTGGTTGTGCCTCACATCATTTGTATCAGATATTTCTAAAATGTTGCTTCCCTTTCTAGTGCTGTTAGTTTTAGTGAACTCTAACCTTATCACAAAGCCTCGTTGGGTGTTCTTTAGTTTAAATCGTACTTCTCATTCATTCTATCTTTTTCAACCGTGCCATCATTCCTCCAGATTCAAAGGGGACAAAGAAAACACATGATCTGGATGTCTGTCACAATTATCCTAAATTAAGTGCAACTGACATGCTAGTGACCAGCAATGGCCCCCTGACGACTGATGAACAAATAAGCAAACTAAAAACGACTTCTGCATTAAAACAATTCGACATGTAAGCGGGGTGTTAATGGATGGCTTGTTCCTTTTCATTTTTGCTATGCTCCTGGAGGGCTTAGACCCCCATTCACACTCACGCGTCTGCCGTTAACTATCGGCAGAGGAAAAACAAAAAACAAAAACAGTTGACTTTCTCTTATGGTAATTCCTGGTTTAAAATTCTAGCTAGGTCACTTTGTCCGTGGAAAGTCATTGGGCGTGAATGATGTCACACGACCCGTTTATTTACATTTAGCTAACGCGTTTATCCAAAGCAACTTATAATTACAAACGAGTACAGCTTGAGCTACTAGGTTAAGGGTCTCGGCTCAGGTGCCCAAGTTGAACCAGCAACCTTTTGATTGCTAGACAAATGCCTTAATCACTGAGCCACCACTGCCTCAAAGCCAATCAAAAATTATTTATTAGACTTTGGACCGAATTTATTGCATCTGTCACATCTTTCTCTGCATTAGCTTGGCGCCAACTCAAAACCAGCCCAACGATCTTGTGAGACACAAGTTAGCAGAAACACAAAAGATCGACGAGCCTTATTTATGTGCTTTACATAAGTACCAGCTTCATGGAGGAAGCTTCTGAATATGCTGAACATAATCGTGGACCTTATTTCTCGTCTCCAAATAGCGGACTAGGCGGCTGACTACCTTTCGTCTTTAATTGGTATCTCAAAATGTTTTCATCATACACTATGTCATATTGCAGCCAACGTCTATACAGACGCACGTACTTGGGCAACATACGCCATACATTGGTTTAAAACTAGGCCTACATTTTCAAATCACATATGACCAAAAGGCCGAGATAGAGCACAGTTTCTCAGGAAGAAAACAAAAGGACACGTGCGCTATTGCGTTTAATGTTTTCATATCTGCCACTAGCCTCTATTCGTGGCAAGCAGTTTATTAAACGACCAAGATATTTTAGCTGATTGTCGTCTCATCAACAGTCACGCAAAAGAACGTCTAGCAGTCATTGGCCTGTGGCCTCGGTAAACCGCTGCAAATGTTACTTTAAACACGCACCTATCGACTGCCGTTACAAGCAAAAGCAATTTCCATACTTCGAACTTAGCACTGCTTTTAAACAGTCAGATCACGCCAAAAGATTGTTTTATTCCGAAAGAAATTAAACAATTCTAACGCGTTTGTTCAAAAGGGCGATTTTAGGCTTACGGTGAAAAAACTTGTGACGCGCACTATTACTGAGAGTAGTTTCTCTCTACAAAAACGTACCGTTACACAAATGATGATTCTGCTTTGAACAGCACTTCTCCCCATTTCCCTAATATTATTATATACTATATTTACATAGCATGTTATTTTCCAAGAAAAATGCTTACCTCACATTATACGTGCGTCTGGTTCAGAGCGGGTCTTAAATTTAGGCCTGCAAAGTAAATCCGCGTCACGGCAAGAGGATCTGCAGTTCGGTTCTACGTTTGGCAACTACTAAGTGCATCATTTCTAAAGACTAATTCCTCATACGTGCGATTATCAAGCAGATTTGGCATCACGTCCTAGACAAGTGAGAGATTAGAGAGCTAGAGGCTTCCTGGTTGACTAAAACTGCGGGCATGATTTTATTTTAGGCTTTCTATCTGAAATAGTCAACTTACTCAGTACTAAAAACACATCCTTCAAAACCTAGGTAAAACGTAGCTTCAAAATGAATCCCTGAGCCATTTATATTTTTCTTCTTCATTTCTTTCTTTGTCCTTAAAATTGTTTTGTATTCATTTTGGCAGCTTGAATTTTGGGAAAGGGTTCAGGTTCCTCTTGTTCTTAACATTTAAAGGCTTCTAAATGTGTTGTGAAACAGGTAGTCAGAAGCCACAGCATTATCAGATGCTGATGCACGTCTAGCTTCCAGAATCTGCATATATTTTACAAATTGACAGGGAAAGATGATGGAAGGTAGGGATGAGTTTGATTTCCAAACTCAGTATAGGGCTGGGCTTCCCGTGGTTCTTTTTAAAGAGAGGTATGCCTCATTTGAGTTGATCAAGTGTCTTCAAATAATCATTTTTATCCAGGTGACTACAAGCAAAGCAAAGCACCATATCCTTCATTTAATAGGTCAGTTACACTCCATGTTTATCAAAAGCATTTAATATTAATGGTCATAGTAATGCCACACAAATTCACAAAGTGTTTAAGACATGTCTGGCTCCGTTTGCTTTCTGTGTGAACTCACTAAAACAGTGCAGATTTTAAATAAATGACCACAAAAAGAAGAAATGATATATTGCAACAGGAAAAATAGATTTTTCTTTAGAAATGAAAGAGTAGTTCAAAGAGAACTCAGCACCTTCTATATCATAATTGTAACCAACATTTTCATTATATGTGAAATAATTGATTCAAGCTTAAGACTAGAAATTAAAAAGAAATTACAGTTTATCAATCGAATGGGAAATTCGATTCACACTTATCCTCATTCCAGTAAAATGCCACAGTATTTACAGTTTGATGTGAACAAAACAAACAAACAAAAACTTCTCAATTTTTGGTTTATGACAACCAACCGCAGATAAATTCTGTATAACCAAGATTATGCCTCGGTCGTCATTGCAACTGTTTTCTCCCACAGACAATGTTTAAAACAAAATCAAGCGCCACTAAATGTGTCAATTCTTAAATGTAAAAAACAGCTCTGAATTTATTTCCCCCCTACAATACAAGGTAAAGGGCAGGGTAAACGGGGTCAAAAATGCAGCAATAAGAAGCGCTTACATTTCATTTTGCTGCTAATTTCAGTTACAAAAGTGGCTTTTTGCTCTTATACAAAATGGAGCTATAGTTATTAAAGAATTAACATATAGCCCAAGTTGGGAGTTTAAGGGACAATTTACTCTTGAATCTCTCCTTTAAAAAAAAAAAACTTACAGAGCAACAAGAATAATGGAAAACCTTAAAAAAAAAAAAAAAAAAGTATAAAAATAATCAAAAAAAAAATCAAGAGAATAAATCTGTATATTAAGCAAAAAAAGGAGAGGTAAAACACGATTCACTAAACAAATTCATGACTAATTGTTTTCTCACAAAAATCAAGAAAACATTCATGGAAAAGACCTTGTGCGATCCTAAAATGCTTTTTTCATGATAATAGATTCTCTTCCAATGGAAATAGCATGACAAAACACAAAGATTCTCAGTCACAGTAACTAAAATTGAAAAAAATCTCTTAAAACCTGTATATTTCGAACCATTAGAAACACGCATTTTATAAAATTCTTAATGCTTTAGAAAAATGTTCATATATCCATTAATATACATTTATATCTTCACTAAATTCAAGTGGCATGGCCAATATGATATATCTAGGCTTGTCTAGTTTTGAAGATAAATTAATACAATAAATTAACAGCACCATTGAAAAACTACAAACGGCATTTACACATTTCTGTATTCAAGACAGAAACAGAAAAAAAAGAAAAAAAGAATAGAGATGCCATTTTTATACATGTTTTACTGCCATTGCTACGACAGCACAAACCGTGTTTCATTGTAAGACCGTCATGTTGTGTAAGGTCGCTGATAGTAAACTGGGGTCTTAGCGGCAAATTGATTAAAGTGAATTGGTTTATGTGACTACAACACCCCCACACACCATTTCATTTTTAACATGTATTTACTGAAATCAAACCCCCTACTGACCAGGTGAAAATTCCTGTGTAGTGTTTCTTTGCAGTCTGAACATGCATCTGTTCTCCACTTGCCGTATTGCTCCCTATAGTCAATGACAAGCTCCTCATCTTGTAGCAGTGACAGCAATTTGAGCTTCCGTAGACCTGATCTTAGTCAAAAGGCTAACCAAGCGTCAGCAGCCTATGAGAGGGGTACAGTAAACATGTTATACTGTGTGAAATTGTTTTCGTGAACAAGAAACCTAACGTGCATGAAAAGCATTTTGTTCCTGTGTCACTTGTGATTTAAAGCAATAAAAAGATAAGAGACTAGCTTCTAGAAAATAAGGGTTTAATACGCAAAGCAAACACACTCAGCAAGGGTGCACCGCTGCATCGAGACCCACAACAAGACGTAAACACACACAACTATTTTTGAACCCAAGTAAATCAGGGGAGAGCGCGAACGCAGTCCCCCACTACCAGAAATTATGCAGTCGAGATTCCCACATTTGGGGAATTCGCAGGGGTCAGCACAACCGGAGTGCAATGGCTGAGCCTCGCCCTGGGTGAACCACCTTCTTGATCATGGTATCTCCCCTGCCAGGTAAGTATGAATTCCCCGTCCACACGGCGAACACATGATCAAAAGACTTAGTATTCACTCAGATGGTAGGATCCCCGCTCAATACGCAACTAAACACAATCTAAAAGCAAACTGAATACATACCTACAGAAGAACGACGTATTGTTTGAAAAGAACATTTATGGGCTGTTATCTCGTCGATTTAAACGAAACGGAGAAGAGGCTTCCCATGATGCACTGCTTCCGAATACGTAATGAGCCATGAGGACGCGTGGACGTTGTTTCTATTTTCGTGTGTGGAGCAAACTCTTCACGTGAGCGAAATTCACAACGGGCGAACATGCTGGACTAACGTATTGCTGCGCCGTATAGAGAAATGGTGCTTTCGCTAGCTTGGTGATTCAAAATCCACACAGAATTGTTGAGAAAATTACCAAGCATTGAAAGGAACAGAAACGCGCGTCGTGCCATTGACGACTTTCGTTTTAGCGAGATGAGCAAAACTCTCGTCATTTGTCCTCCAGAGCGTTGTCTGCTACAGGGTGGTATCTGTTCGCAATCAACGGCCGAAAAAAGAGGCGAGATCACTCAAGATTTTATACTGGGCACACTACGCTGCGCTACGCTTTTAAAGGGAACATTTCTCTTCATATACTGCAACGGGCGATCACTTGCAGTTGTTAAACAATACACACGGAGCTTATCCCTCCACAGAAACGTCTAGCCGACACACAGAAGATTCTTCCAAAGAGAAGAGACTGCCCTGAACAGGATGCGCGCGCGCGCGCAAACACACACAATAGAAAAATGTAAAAAAAAAAAAATAATAATAATAATAATAATAATAATAATAAATAATTAAAAAGTTTAAAAAAAAAATCAAACAACTGTTTTCTTATTTTCCCACAGAGCAAAGGAGGGAGGAGGTGCACCGTTCCCGGAGGTACTGCAATACCGGGTCGATGCGTGGAGTGGACGGAGCAAGCCCCTATTCCATCTCCCTGTTCCAAAAATCAATTTAATATATGGTCCCCGGGTAGGGGACGTATCAGATATTAAACTGATAAGAACAGATACTACACTTGATCTTAGCCAAAAGGCCGAGAAGCGATACCAGCCGCCTACCAAACCCAGGGTAGCCATTCAAGGCATCGAGAATGACCCTTACGGCGATAAAACTACGCATCACGGATTTTCACAAAAACACTAGGAACCTATACTACTATTCAGGTTCCATTACGAATTGCCCGAGAAACGTCGTGCTACACGTAGTCCGGGGACCTGAAAACTCAAGTCTTTCATAACATTAAATATGGTTGCTCGCCGACCAATCAAATACAAGTAGTCTAGATCAAGTCTTGCCTCTGCTACCTCTCCTTTATTAATAGTTTAGACACCAAATACCTGTTCTGGATTTCGACTTAACACCACTGAAGCACGAAAGTCTGTTCACTGATAAAATAATAAATATCAGCGGCATCAAAGGTTTAAATGCGCTTCCGTATCCCTCTCGTGGTTAGACCATAGACAGTACACACACACACACGTGGGCTGGACGACAGCGAAGCCACCGTGTCTCTGGCGCCCTCTATTGGCTGGATGCGGGATAACCGAACCCCGCCTATTCCCATATAAGTGAACGGCTCAGACACTCATTGTAAATTAAACATCTAGAAATTAGAAACCTCTAGACCTGCAGCACCACACTTTCAGACCGCACCATCAGCTTCATGTGACATTGTTGGGTTTTTTAGCACCGAAGTGTATACAGTACGTAATAACAAGTGCAAGTGCGGCGGTAGTCTGGTTCCAGGAGGAACTTGTCAACCTAGCGTACGGCCATGTTCCAGATAAAAGGAATACTTGAATAACCATCATTTTTAAGAGAGTGTATGACTTCCAAACACTGGGGGAAACGGGCCAAAACCGATATATACTAGCAAGCTAATAAACTACAACACCCATTAACGAGTTCTTCCCTTTACAAAACTAGCACATGAACGTTTGCTAGGTCAACAAGTTTCTCTCGTACAAAACTACCGCTCCACTAGCACTTGAAAGCTTAAGTGCTAGTCTTCACATAATTTGGGGGTGGGTGCAATCGTGTTCTGTGCATATCCCCTCACATCAACATATCACATTTATAAAAAGCAACACCGACCAGTTTAACCTCTGTGTGCACCTCCAATTTAAGCGATTTATACTTCTACACTATAACACTAGCTATCTGAAACTATACATATAGCACAATGATCATTCGTCATTCAAATTGAATTAGACACTTGGGCCAAGACAGTCATTCAAATCCAGGCGCCCCCGCCCTCGCCCCCCCTCCCCCTCCTCGTTATTTAGCTTCCATGTGAGCTCATCTAAATTTAAAAAAAAAAAAAAAGGATTTTCCGCTAGGTGTCATAGACATCTCCAAAGTGCCCCCGGACCTCTCCGATTGCACAAAAAGCCGTCAGCCACCATACATCCAAGATTTCTTTCGCAAAAACATCACAACGATGTTTGACAACGTAGTAAAAACAATATTAGTTTCATTGCTAAAAGGATACACGATAGTAGCTTCACTGCTAATAGGATAAAAAGTTATACCGGGGAGAACACATTGTAAATACTGTAAATAAATAGTACGCATTCTCTTATGTACAAACGTTCATTTAGACTTACGAAAGCCGAGCCATTTCCCAGCGGGAAACATTTGTAATGGAAACATCGTAGTCCATGTTCGAAGCTACTGAACCGTCACGCTCCGCTTCCAGCTCATATGTGCACGCAAACAACTCCACGTTTACTTCATCTAAAGTAAACCTCTTCCTTTCCATGATGTCCAAATGTATTAGCGATCAAATCATCCAGTAAATATATCGACGACAACACCAGTTTCACCAAACAGCTTCACACGCGTACGCTACATCTTATCTGGCTACAGCGCAGCAGAGGTCTATTGTTTTGCGCATTGCCGCCCTCCCCCCTCACACCCCCTCCAAATCCACAAAGTGAACGGAAAAAAACACGAAAACAAGCACCAGCAACAAATGACGGTAACTTACCTGTACTGTGCGGGTACTGCCTGCTCTGATTGGTCAGCTCGTCCACGTTCTGCTCGCTGAACCCACAGAACGATTCCGCCCCTACACGTCTCGCCTGTCCTTCAGTCTGCGCTCGAAAACGACGTAAAATCCAGCTGTTTAACAAGAATGAATTATGCCGAGTTAATGATTAAAGATTTCAACTGATAATTTGTCAGATTTATCTGCAGGCGAACTCTTGTGTATTGCCATGTTTTGTTTTGTTTTGTTTTTAAGCGCAATACATTTTCAAGCAGCACTCGCGAAATCATTAGTTTTAGAAAATCTTCCATCTTAGAATTCATTAAGTTTATGCTGGTTTCGAAGCTCTTCGCCGTCCCGCAACAGTGAACTGGGACTGCGACATTAATTAGCCAGCTAGCTACAGCATGTAATCATAAAACCAATTGCACCGATGTAAATATAAATCCACATTCACGTGAACATTATTTAACATTTAGTGATGTAAAAAAAAAAACCCCATATCGCCATATTTCCGCGCAACGTAATCTAAAATTGAACCTGCAGCCGATTAACAAAACCATTCCAACACGCTAAGATTAATTGGGCTCGTTACCCGATCTCGAGCAATGGGTCTACGGGTTAGCTACAGCCAACAATTCGACACCGGAACACTCGTTGTAGCTAGCACACACCTTGTTTGCTTCAAACATCCTAAAACACAAACAGTAAAGCATACTTACAGGCTGTGAGCCGCCGAGTCACACACGGTTGTAACAGCTGCCGAGGCACGGAGTAAGAGAGATGAAAAACCAGGATCGAACTTCACACGGGTTTTGAAGCTGTCCTCCTTGAAGTACATTTACGGCATTTAGCAGACGCTCTTATCCAGAGCGGCTTACAAAAGTGCTTTGTCATTTACTCATAGAATACATCCTAGTACAGTACAGTAGGTTAGAATCAAACATGCCAATGAACTAGAATACTGTAGAAATACAGGGACGAATGCTGACACCTAGAAGTACAAAATACATAAGGTCTATTTTAAACAATGATGGGTGCTATAAACAATACGTGCCAGAGTTTGTTAAACAACATAAACCATACCCTACAATAAGTACTAAATTAGTCAGTCAATATGGGAGCAGTGTCAGTTGTCCTTTAGATATTCTGCAAATAGATGGGTCTTCAGTCCGCGTTTGAAGACTGCAAGGGACTCTGCTGTCTGGACAGCAGTTGGGAGTTCATTCCACCATCTCGGAGCCAGGACGGAAAAGAGTCTCGATGCTTGTCGTCCATGAGACCTGAAGCAAGGTATTTCAAGCCGAGCCGTGCTTGAGGTACGGATCGGGCTTTGACCGTTGACCTCATGTATGAAGAGGCTGGTCCATTTTTGGCTTTGTAGGCAAGCATCAAGGTATTAAATCTGATGCGTGCAGCTACAGGGAGCCAATGAAGGGAGCGCAGCTGTGGAGTAACATGTGTGAACGTCGGAAGATTGAAGACCAGTCGTGCTGCTGCATTCTGGACAAATTGTAGAGGTTTGATGGCTCTTAGAGGAAGATCAGCAAGTAGCGAGTTGCAGTAGTCTAGCTTTGAGATCACAAGAGACTGCACAAGCTTCCTGCGAGAGAAACGGTCGAATCCTTGGTATGTTACAAAGGAGGACTCTGCAAGACCGGGTTAGATTAGAAACATGAGTTGACAACGACAACTGGTTGTCCAAAGTTATGCCCAGGGAGTTCTCAAAGGAAACAGCAAGCTCATGGTAAGGCTTGGGAGTACCTGGGATGAACAGAAGCTCGGTTTTACTGGGGTTGAGCTTCAAGTGGTGGGCTGTCATCCATGACGCGATGTCAGTCAAGCGTGCTGAGATACGTCTGGAGACCTGCGTGTCAGAGGTTGGAAAAGAAAGAAATAATTGAGCGTCATCAGCATAGCAGTGGTAGGAGAAACCATGAGCAGATATTACATCACCAAGAGAATCGGTACCACCCTGGCGGTTTTGAATGCAGTAGGCACGTATCCAGAAGATAAGCAGTTGTTGACGATGACAGAGACGAAAGGAAGCAGATCTTTTGCGATTGTCTAGAACAGAGCGCAAGGAATTGGATCCAGCGGACATGTAGTCAGGAAGTCAGGAGTTGAAGAATTTCATCTGAAGAGAGAGGAGACAGAGAAGTCAGAGAGTTGGATGTTGGGGAATGCACATCGGTTGGAGGAGTGGGTAACAGAGCAGTGGAAGAAACAGTGGTAAAAATTCATTTCAACCACTGACTTCTTCATGGTTCTACCTTTGGCAGAGCATACAAAGGAGATTTCCCGTCACAACCCAGAACGCCAAATATCTTGAACCAAGTTTCCCATAGGCCCCTGCCTACTCAATTCACAACGTACGCAACCTCAAGCTCTTCCCAGGTAGACACCTCCCTTCACGACGGTGAGGTCAACACAGCGAACCAACCCCTTCAAGCTCAATTTTAAAGCAACCATTTTCAAAACCTCTTTAGACATATAATCATATTGGCCTCCCCGGTGACGTAGGCCATGCCATGCCTACATTTGTGAAGCATTTCATAACTTGGGGGAAACTCATAACAGATTCTCTGTTCACACAGATGTGATATAAAAGACAAAGAAGTTTTATTTTATCTTTTTTTTTTTTTTTGTATGAACTTGTGTTCGACTCTGCTCCTGCCTGACACACTCACCTCTCGGGTCTGTGTTGAAGGACACTCATGGAGCAATACATTTAATGTAAAAAGGAACCTGTGAAATATTTACCCAATTTTTAAAACCAGATTAAGTAGTAGATTTCCAATGTTTTACACTTCGGCAGTACACGGCAAAGGCGATCGCTGTAACTATGTGGCCTAGGTCCCCAGGCCTGCACTGAGGCATACTCAATAAGCAAGCATTTCATTTGCTCTTGAGTACGCAAAATCTGTAACTCAATTTAAAAATGGATTGTAGGTGGGATTTTGCATAACTTGGATTGGTGGAGTCACGAATACTATAGAACCACGTGATCCAATCCCCTCATTTCAGGTCCATATTAAACTTTCTCCTGGGGAGGAAATGGTCCAAAGTCAAAATTGCAAAACATTATGCTTGGTGATCCTAGCAACACCAAGCTGGAAACAGGGAAATTCACTTACACAGTCTTCTGTATGCAGTGATAAAATCATGAAAAGATTTACACGTTTCACTTTGCGAACAAGGTGGATGAACCGTCTGCCTTACTGAACAACCAGTGGATGTACAGGGAGCGTACCTAGCGTGGGAGTTCTCCTACTCCACTGCTGTAGTTGTTTACGTCCCTCCGTGGGCTGTGTCGAAGAGCGCTAGCGACATCTTTCACTCGGTCATCGCGGGACTTCAGAGAAAACATTCCAACGCCCTCTTATTGATCTGTGTTTATTTCAGTCATGTCTCCTTTTCTCCTGTCCTCACCAACTTTAAACAGTATGTTAACCGTGCAACGAGAGGGCATAACCTTTTGGACCATTTTTTACGTCAACGTGAAAAAAAGCATAGAAAACGGGTCCGAACAACACAGCAGATGTGTTGAATGGGATGAAAAGCTTGACAGTCTGTAGAGTACAAGGAGATCAGGCATTTGCATCTGAACTTAATCTAATGTTTCAACAGGTTTGACACAACCCCCACCACTGTGTGCTCAGACGGTGAGACTAGGTCTCCACCCAACCTGCCCCCATTCACACCTCTGTTGGAGTCCCTGCTCTATGACCCATCAACACCCCTGTCACCCTCTCTGCTCTCAGCAGACTTCTGACCCCAGAGGACAGCCTCGTTCCTGCCAATAGCTCCCTTCAAAACAACATTAAAATAACACTTGACCAGGACCAATTCTGCCATCCTCCCTTCATCTCTTCCCCCACAATCAGGAATTCTTAGCTCCCTGCATACTCCCTCATCACCCAGCCCTACCTTCACCATCGTCCAGGTAAAGCGGGAGCTCTACGGGCTTCACAGTCACAGAGCTAGTGGGCCTGATGACATCTGTACTCCTAAAGAATTTTAAAAGTGAACACAACACACAGAATTAAAACAAGAAGCTTGCCATATAAATATGAGCTAAGAATCTTTGATGATGGGAGGTACACTGTTCACAGAGGTGCTGCGATACTGGGTCTGTGTGTGGAGTGGATGGAACAAGCCCCTATTCCATCTCCCTGTTCCAAAAATCTATTTAATATATGGTCTCCAGGTAGGGGACCGGAATTACAAATAGCAAACCTCTGCAGAAAAATCATCAAACAATACCTATGTTATATGCAGACATGCTAATGCTAATGGTACTGATGAGGAAACCACACCCTCGAATCAGAATTTAAATTGCCCAATTTTTATTATTTTTTTTTTTTACCTGCTAGTCTCCACAGTAACCTCTGCTGGCTTGAAAGCAAAAGACAGCCACACGCAGGGAGAAATACTAGAGTACCAACTATATAAACAAGGCAGTACGTCCTTCAAGAAGAGAATAGATTGAATATGATTGAATGTGAAGGCAAACTTTGCCTGTCTTTTCAGACTGAAGCCCTAGATCTGGTCCACAGCCATCCTAATATACATGTTTAACACATAAACTGTCTTTTTTAAATTGGTTGTGCCTCACATCATTTGTATCAGATATTTCTAAAATGTTGCTTCCCTTTCTAGTGCTGTTAGTTTTAGTGAACTCTAACCTTATCACAAAGCCTCGTTGGGTGTTCTTTAGTTTAAATCGTACTTCTCATTCATTCTATCTTTTTCAACCGTGCCATCATTCCTCCAGATTCAAAGGGGACAAAGAAAACACATGATCTGGATGTCTGTCACAATTATCCTAAATTAAGTGCAACTGACATGCTAGTGACCAGCAATGGCCCCCTGACGACTGATGAACAAATAAGCAAACTAAAAACGACTTCTGCATTAAAACAATTCGACATGTAAGCGGGGTGTTAATGGATGGCTTGTTCCTTTTCATTTTTGCTATGCTCCTGGAGGGCTTAGACCCCCATTCACACTCACGCGTCTGCCGTTAACTATCGGCAGAGGAAAAACAAAAAACAAAAACAGTTGACTTTCTCTTATGGTAATTCCTGGTTTAAAATTCTAGCTAGGTCACTTTGTCCGTGGAAAGTCATTGGGCGTGAATGATGTCACACGACCCGTTTATTTACATTTAGCTAACGCGTTTATCCAAAGCAACTTATAATTACAAACGAGTACAGCTTGAGCTACTAGGTTAAGGGTCTCGGCTCAGGTGCCCAAGTTGAACCAGCAACCTTTTGATTGCTAGACAAATGCCTTAATCACTGAGCCACCACTGCCTCAAAGCCAATCAAAAATTATTTATTAGACTTTGGACCGAATTTATTGCATCTGTCACATCTTTCTCTGCATTAGCTTGGCGCCAACTCAAAACCAGCCCAACGATCTTGTGAGACACAAGTTAGCAGAAACACAAAAGATCGACGAGCCTTATTTATGTGCTTTACATAAGTACCAGCTTCATGGAGGAAGCTTCTGAATATGCTGAACATAATCGTGGACCTTATTTCTCGTCTCCAAATAGCGGACTAGGCGGCTGACTACCTTTCGTCTTTAATTGGTATCTCAAAATGTTTTCATCATACACTATGTCATATTGCAGCCAACGTCTATACAGACGCACGTACTTGGGCAACATACGCCATACATTGGTTTAAAACTAGGCCTACATTTTCAAATCACATATGACCAAAAGGCCGAGATAGAGCACAGTTTCTCAGGAAGAAAACAAAAGGACACGTGCGCTATTGCGTTTAATGTTTTCATATCTGCCACTAGCCTCTATTCGTGGCAAGCAGTTTATTAAACGACCAAGATATTTTAGCTGATTGTCGTCTCATCAACAGTCACGCAAAAGAACGTCTAGCAGTCATTGGCCTGTGGCCTCGGTAAACCGCTGCAAATGTTACTTTAAACACGCACCTATCGACTGCCGTTACAAGCAAAAGCAATTTCCATACTTCGAACTTAGCACTGCTTTTAAACAGTCAGATCACGCCAAAAGATTGTTTTATTCCGAAAGAAATTAAACAATTCTAACGCGTTTGTTCAAAAGGGCGATTTTAGGCTTACGGTGAAAAAACTTGTGACGCGCACTATTACTGAGAGTAGTTTCTCTCTACAAAAACGTACCGTTACACAAATGATGATTCTGCTTTGAACAGCACTTCTCCCCATTTCCCTAATATTATTATATACTATATTTACATAGCATGTTATTTTCCAAGAAAAATGCTTACCTCACATTATACGTGCGTCTGGTTCAGAGCGGGTCTTAAATTTAGGCCTGCAAAGTAAATCCGCGTCACGGCAAGAGGATCTGCAGTTCGGTTCTACGTTTGGCAACTACTAAGTGCATCATTTCTAAAGACTAATTCCTCATACGTGCGATTATCAAGCAGATTTGGCATCACGTCCTAGACAAGTGAGAGATTAGAGAGCTAGAGGCTTCCTGGTTGACTAAAACTGCGGGCATGATTTTATTTTAGGCTTTCTATCTGAAATAGTCAACTTACTCAGTACTAAAAACACATCCTTCAAAACCTAGGTAAAACGTAGCTTCAAAATGAATCCCTGAGCCATTTATATTTTTCTTCTTCATTTCTTTCTTTGTCCTTAAAATTGTTTTGTATTCATTTTGGCAGCTTGAATTTTGGGAAAGGGTTCAGGTTCCTCTTGTTCTTAACATTTAAAGGCTTCTAAATGTGTTGTGAAACAGGTAGTCAGAAGCCACAGCATTATCAGATGCTGATGCACGTCTAGCTTCCAGAATCTGCATATATTTTACAAATTGACAGGGAAAGATGATGGAAGGTAGGGATGAGTTTGATTTCCAAACTCAGTATAGGGCTGGGCTTCCCGTGGTTCTTTTTAAAGAGAGGTATGCCTCATTTGAGTTGATCAAGTGTCTTCAAATAATCATTTTTATCCAGGTGACTACAAGCAAAGCAAAGCACCATATCCTTCATTTAATAGGTCAGTTACACTCCATGTTTATCAAAAGCATTTAATATTAATGGTCATAGTAATGCCACACAAATTCACAAAGTGTTTAAGACATGTCTGGCTCCGTTTGCTTTCTGTGTGAACTCACTAAAACAGTGCAGATTTTAAATAAATGACCACAAAAAGAAGAAATGATATATTGCAACAGGAAAAATAGATTTTTCTTTAGAAATGAAAGAGTAGTTCAAAGAGAACTCAGCACCTTCTATATCATAATTGTAACCAACATTTTCATTATATGTGAAATAATTGATTCAAGCTTAAGACTAGAAATTAAAAAGAAATTACAGTTTATCAATCGAATGGGAAATTCGATTCACACTTATCCTCATTCCAGTAAAATGCCACAGTATTTACAGTTTGATGTGAACAAAACAAACAAACAAAAACTTCTCAATTTTTGGTTTATGACAACCAACCGCAGATAAATTCTGTATAACCAAGATTATGCCTCGGTCGTCATTGCAACTGTTTTCTCCCACAGACAATGTTTAAAACAAAATCAAGCGCCACTAAATGTGTCAATTCTTAAATGTAAAAAACAGCTCTGAATTTATTTCCCCCCTACAATACAAGGTAAAGGGCAGGGTAAACGGGGTCAAAAATGCAGCAATAAGAAGCGCTTACATTTCATTTTGCTGCTAATTTCAGTTACAAAAGTGGCTTTTTGCTCTTATACAAAATGGAGCTATAGTTATTAAAGAATTAACATATAGCCCAAGTTGGGAGTTTAAGGGACAATTTACTCTTGAATCTCTCCTTTAAAAAAAAAAAACTTACAGAGCAACAAGAATAATGGAAAACCTTAAAAAAAAAAAAAAAAAAGTATAAAAATAATCAAAAAAAAAATCAAGAGAATAAATCTGTATATTAAGCAAAAAAAGGAGAGGTAAAACACGATTCACTAAACAAATTCATGACTAATTGTTTTCTCACAAAAATCAAGAAAACATTCATGGAAAAGACCTTGTGCGATCCTAAAATGCTTTTTTCATGATAATAGATTCTCTTCCAATGGAAATAGCATGACAAAACACAAAGATTCTCAGTCACAGTAACTAAAATTGAAAAAAATCTCTTAAAACCTGTATATTTCGAACCATTAGAAACACGCATTTTATAAAATTCTTAATGCTTTAGAAAAATGTTCATATATCCATTAATATACATTTATATCTTCACTAAATTCAAGTGGCATGGCCAATATGATATATCTAGGCTTGTCTAGTTTTGAAGATAAATTAATACAATAAATTAACAGCACCATTGAAAAACTACAAACGGCATTTACACATTTCTGTATTCAAGACAGAAACAGAAAAAAAAGAAAAAAAGAATAGAGATGCCATTTTTATACATGTTTTACTGCCATTGCTACGACAGCACAAACCGTGTTTCATTGTAAGACCGTCATGTTGTGTAAGGTCGCTGATAGTAAACTGGGGTCTTAGCGGCAAATTGATTAAAGTGAATTGGTTTATGTGACTACAACACCCCCACACACCATTTCATTTTTAACATGTATTTACTGAAATCAAACCCCCTACTGACCAGGTGAAAATTCCTGTGTAGTGTTTCTTTGCAGTCTGAACATGCATCTGTTCTCCACTTGCCGTATTGCTCCCTATAGTCAATGACAAGCTCCTCATCTTGTAGCAGTGACAGCAATTTGAGCTTCCGTAGACCTGATCTTAGTCAAAAGGCTAACCAAGCGTCAGCAGCCTATGAGAGGGGTACAGTAAACATGTTATACTGTGTGAAATTGTTTTCGTGAACAAGAAACCTAACGTGCATGAAAAGCATTTTGTTCCTGTGTCACTTGTGATTTAAAGCAATAAAAAGATAAGAGACTAGCTTCTAGAAAATAAGGGTTTAATACGCAAAGCAAACACACTCAGCAAGGGTGCACCGCTGCATCGAGACCCACAACAAGACGTAAACACACACAACTATTTTTGAACCCAAGTAAATCAGGGGAGAGCGCGAACGCAGTCCCCCACTACCAGAAATTATGCAGTCGAGATTCCCACATTTGGGGAATTCGCAGGGGTCAGCACAACCGGAGTGCAATGGCTGAGCCTCGCCCTGGGTGAACCACCTTCTTGATCATGGTATCTCCCCTGCCAGGTAAGTATGAATTCCCCGTCCACACGGCGAACACATGATCAAAAGACTTAGTATTCACTCAGATGGTAGGATCCCCGCTCAATACGCAACTAAACACAATCTAAAAGCAAACTGAATACATACCTACAGAAGAACGACGTATTGTTTGAAAAGAACATTTATGGGCTGTTATCTCGTCGATTTAAACGAAACGGAGAAGAGGCTTCCCATGATGCACTGCTTCCGAATACGTAATGAGCCATGAGGACGCGTGGACGTTGTTTCTATTTTCGTGTGTGGAGCAAACTCTTCACGTGAGCGAAATTCACAACGGGCGAACATGCTGGACTAACGTATTGCTGCGCCGTATAGAGAAATGGTGCTTTCGCTAGCTTGGTGATTCAAAATCCACACAGAATTGTTGAGAAAATTACCAAGCATTGAAAGGAACAGAAACGCGCGTCGTGCCATTGACGACTTTCGTTTTAGCGAGATGAGCAAAACTCTCGTCATTTGTCCTCCAGAGCGTTGTCTGCTACAGGGTGGTATCTGTTCGCAATCAACGGCCGAAAAAAGAGGCGAGATCACTCAAGATTTTATACTGGGCACACTACGCTGCGCTACGCTTTTAAAGGGAACATTTCTCTTCATATACTGCAACGGGCGATCACTTGCAGTTGTTAAACAATACACACGGAGCTTATCCCTCCACAGAAACGTCTAGCCGACACACAGAAGAT
The DNA here is from genome assembly GCF_041902795.1 of Electrophorus electricus. Lineage (NCBI taxonomy): Eukaryota > Metazoa > Chordata > Actinopteri > Gymnotiformes > Gymnotidae > Electrophorus > Electrophorus electricus. The sequence continues at coordinate 8,314,433 of NC_137509.1, forward strand.
TCTTCCAAAGAGAAGAGACTGCCCTGAACAGGATGCGCGCGCGCGCGCAAACACACACAATAGAAAAATGTAAAAAAAAAAAAAAAATAATAATAATAATAATAATAAATAATTAAAAAGTTTAAAAAAAAAATCAAACAACTGTTTTCTTATTTTCCCACAGAGCAAAGGAGGGAGGAGGTGCACCGTTCCCGGAGGTACTGCAATACCGGGTCGATGCGTGGAGTGGACGGAGCAAGCCCCTATTCCATCTCCCTGTTCCAAAAATCAATTTAATATATGGTCCCCGGGTAGGGGACGTATCAGATATTAAACTGATAAGAACAGATACTACACTTGATCTTAGCCAAAAGGCCGAGAAGCGATACCAGCCGCCTACCAAACCCAGGGTAGCCATTCAAGGCATCGAGAATGACCCTTACGGCGATAAAACTACGCATCACGGATTTTCACAAAAACACTAGGAACCTATACTACTATTCAGGTTCCATTACGAATTGCCCGAGAAACGTCGTGCTACACGTAGTCCGGGGACCTGAAAACTCAAGTCTTTCATAACATTAAATATGGTTGCTCGCCGACCAATCAAATACAAGTAGTCTAGATCAAGTCTTGCCTCTGCTACCTCTCCTTTATTAATAGTTTAGACACCAAATACCTGTTCTGGATTTCGACTTAACACCACTGAAGCACGAAAGTCTGTTCACTGATAAAATAATAAATATCAGCGGCATCAAAGGTTTAAATGCGCTTCCGTATCCCTCTCGTGGTTAGACCATAGACAGTACACACACACACACGTGGGCTGGACGACAGCGAAGCCACCGTGTCTCTGGCGCCCTCTATTGCCTGGATGCGGGATAACCGAACCCCGCCTATTCCCATATAAGTGAACGGCTCAGACACTCATTGTAAATTAAACATCTAGAAATTAGAAACCTCTAGACCTGCAGCACCACACTTTCAGACCGCACCATCAGCTTCATGTGACATTGTTGGGTTTTTTAGCACCGAAGTGTATACAGTACGTAATAACAAGTGCAAGTGCGGCGGTAGTCTGGTTCCAGGAGGAACTTGTCAACCTAGCGTACGGCCATGTTCCAGATAAAAGGAATACTTGAATAACCATCATTTTTAAGAGAGTGTATGACTTCCAAACACTGGGGGAAACGGGCCAAAACCGATATATACTAGCAAGCTAATAAACTACAACACCCATTAACGAGTTCTTCCCTTTACAAAACTAGCACATGAACGTTTGCTAGGTCAACAAGTTTCTCTCGTACAAAACTACCGCTCCACTAGCACTTGAAAGCTTAAGTGCTAGTCTTCACATAATTTGGGGGTGGGTGCAATCGTGTTCTGTGCATATCCCCTCACATCAACATATCACATTTATAAAAAGCAACACCGACCAGTTTAACCTCTGTGTGCACCTCCAATTTAAGCGATTTATACTTCTACACTATAACACTAGCTATCTGAAACTATACATATAGCACAATGATCATTCGTCATTCAAATTGAATTAGACACTTGGGCCAAGACAGTCATTCAAATCCAGGCGCCCCCGCCCTCGCCCCCCCTCCCCCTCCTCGTTATTTAGCTTCCATGTGAGCTCATCTAAATTTAAAAAAAAAAAAAAAGGATTTTCCGCTAGGTGTCATAGACATCTCCAAAGTGCCCCCGGACCTCTCCGATTGCACAAAAAGCCGTCAGCCACCATACATCCAAGATTTGTTTCGCAAAAACATCACAACGATGTTTGACAACGTAGTAAAAACAATATTAGTTTCATTGCTAAAAGGATACACGATAGTAGCTTCACTGCTAATAGGATAAAAAGTTATACCGGGGAGAACACATTGTAAATACTGTAAATAAATAGTACGCATTCTCTTATGTACAAACGTTCATTTAGACTTACGAAAGCCGAGCCATTTCCCAGCGGGAAACATTTGTAATGGAAACATCGTAGTCCATGTTCGAAGCTACTGAACCGTCACGCTCCGCTTCCAGCTCATATGTGCACGCAAACAACTCCACGTTTACTTCATCTAAAGTAAACCTCTTCCTTTCCATGATGTCCAAATGTATTAGCGATCAAATCATCCAGTAAATATATCGACGACAACACCAGTTTCACCAAACAGCTTCACACGCGTACGCTACATCTTATCTGGCTACAGCGCAGCAGAGGTCTATTGTTTTGCGCATTGCCGCCCTCCCCCCTCACACCCCCTCCAAATCCACAAAGTGAACGGAAAAAAACACGAAAACAAGCACCAGCAACAGATGACGGTAACTTACCTGTACTGTGCGGGTACTGCCTGCTCTGATTGGTCAGCTCGTCCACGTTCTGCTCGCTGAACCCACAGAACGATTCCGCCCCTACACGTCTCGCCTGTCCTTCAGTCTGCGCTCGAAAACGACGTAAAATCCAGCTGTTTAACAAGAATGAATTATGCCGAGTTAATGATTAAAGATTTCAACTGATAATTTGTCAGATTTATCTGCAGGCGAACTCTTGTGTATTGCCATGTTTTGTTTTGTTTTGTTTTTAAGCGCAATACATTTTCAAGCAGCACTCGCGAAATCATTAGTTTTAGAAAATCTTCCATCTTAGAATTCATTAAGTTTATGCTGGTTTCGAAGCTCTTCGCCGTCCCGCAACAGTGAACTGGGACTGCGACATTAATTAGCCAGCTAGCTACAGCATGTAATCATAAAACCAATTGCACCGATGTAAATATAAATCCACATTCACGTGAACATTATTTAACATTTAGTGATGTAAAAAAAAAAACCCCATATCGCCATATTTCCGCGCAACGTAATCTAAAATTGAACCTGCAGCCGATTAACAAAACCATTCCAACACGCTAAGATTAATTGGGCTCGTTACCCGATCTCGAGCAATGGGTCTACGGGTTAGCTACAGCCAACAATTCGACACCGGAACACTCGTTGTAGCTAGCACACACCTTGTTTGCTTCAAACATCCTAAAACACAAACAGTAAAGCATACTTACAGGCTGTGAGCCGCCGAGTCACACACGGTTGTAACAGCTGCCGAGGCACGGAGTAAGAGAGATGAAAAACCAGGATCGAACTTCACACGGGTTTTGAAGCTGTCCTCCTTGAAGTACATTTACGGCATTTAGCAGACGCTCTTATCCAGAGCGGCTTACAAAAGTGCTTTGTCATTTACTCATAGAATACATCCTAGTACAGTACAGTAGGTTAGAATCAAACATGCCAATGAACTAGAATACTGTAGAAATACAGGGACGAATGCTGACACCTAGAAGTACAAAATACATAAGGTCTATTTTAAACAATGATGGGTGCTATAAACAATACGTGCCAGAGTTTGTTAAACAACATAAACCATACCCTACAATAAGTACTAAATTAGTCAGTCAATATGGGAGCAGTGTCAGTTGTCCTTTAGATATTCTGCAAATAGATGGGTCTTCAGTCCGCGTTTGAAGACTGCAAGGGACTCTGCTGTCTGGACAGCAGTTGGGAGTTCATTCCACCATCTCGGAGCCAGGACGGAAAAGAGTCTCGATGCTTGTCGTCCATGAGACCTGAAGCAAGGTATTTCAAGCCGAGCCGTGCTTGAGGTACGGATCGGGCTTTGACCGTTGACCTCATGTATGAAGAGGCTGGTCCATTTTTGGCTTTGTAGGCAAGCATCAAGGTATTAAATCTGATGCGTGCAGCTACAGGGAGCCAATGAAGGGAGCGCAGCTGTGGAGTAACATGTGTGAACGTCGGAAGATTGAAGACCAGTCGTGCTGCTGCATTCTGGACAAATTGTAGAGGTTTGATGGCTCTTAGAGGAAGATCAGCAAGTAGCGAGTTGCAGTAGTCTAGCTTTGAGATCACAAGAGACTGCACAAGCTTCCTGCGAGAGAAACGGTCGAATCCTTGGTATGTTACAAAGGAGGACTCTGCAAGACCGGGTTAGATTAGAAACATGAGTTGACAACGACAACTGGTTGTCCAAAGTTATGCCCAGGGAGTTCTCAAAGGAAACAGCAAGCTCATGGTAAGGCTTGGGAGTACCTGGGATGAACAGAAGCTCGGTTTTACTGGGGTTGAGCTTCAAGTGGTGGGCTGTCATCCATGACGCGATGTCAGTCAAGCGTGCTGAGATACGTCTGGAGACCTGCGTGTCAGAGGTTGGAAAAGAAAGAAATAATTGAGCGTCATCAGCATAGCAGTGGTAGGAGAAACCATGAGCAGATATTACATCACCAAGAGAATCGGTACCACCCTGGCGGTTTTGAATGCAGTAGGCACGTATCCAGAAGATAAGCAGTTGTTGACGATGACAGAGACGAAAGGAAGCAGATCTTTTGCGATTGTCTAGAACAGAGCGCAAGGAATTGGATCCAGCGGACATGTAGTCAGGAAGTCAGGAGTTGAAGAATTTCATCTGAAGAGAGAGGAGACAGAGAAGTCAGAGAGTTGGATGTTGGGGAATGCACATCGGTTGGAGGAGTGGGTAACAGAGCAGTGGAAGAAACAGTGGTAAAAATTCATTTCAACCACTGACTTCTTCATGGTTCTACCTTTGGCAGAGCATACAAAGGAGATTTCCCGTCACAACCCAGAACGCCAAATATCTTGAACCAAGTTTCCCATAGGCCCCTGCCTACTCAATTCACAACGTACGCAACCTCAAGCTCTTCCCAGGTAGACACCTCCCTTCACGACGGTGAGGTCAACACAGCGAACCAACCCCTTCAAGCTCAATTTTAAAGCAACCATTTTCAAAACCTCTTTAGACATATAATCATATTGGCCTCCCCGGTGACGTAGGCCATGCCATGCCTACATTTGTGAAGCATTTCATAACTTGGGGGAAACTCATAACAGATTCTCTGTTCACACAGATGTGATATAAAAGACAAAGAAGTTTTATTTTATCTTTTTTTTTTTTTTTGTATGAACTTGTGTTCGACTCTGCTCCTGCCTGACACACTCACCTCTCGGGTCTGTGTTGAAGGACACTCATGGAGCAATACATTTAATGTAAAAAGGAACCTGTGAAATATTTACCCAATTTTTAAAACCAGATTAAGTAGTAGATTTCCAATGTTTTACACTTCGGCAGTACACGGCAAAGGCGATCGCTGTAACTATGTGGCCTAGGTCCCCAGGCCTGCACTGAGGCATACTCAATAAGCAAGCATTTCATTTGCTCTTGAGTACGCAAAATCTGTAACTCAATTTAAAAATGGATTGTAGGTGGGATTTTGCATAACTTGGATTGGTGGAGTCACGAATACTATAGAACCACGTGATCCAATCCCCTCATTTCAGGTCCATATTAAACTTTCTCCTGGGGAGGAAATGGTCCAAAGTCAAAATTGCAAAACATTATGCTTGGTGATCCTAGCAACACCAAGCTGGAAACAGGGAAATTCACTTACACAGTCTTCTGTATGCAGTGATAAAATCATGAAAAGATTTACACGTTTCACTTTGCGAACAAGGTGGATGAACCGTCTGCCTTACTGAACAACCAGTGGATGTACAGGGAGCGTACCTAGCGTGGGAGTTCTCCTACTCCACTGCTGTAGTTGTTTACGTCCCTCCGTGGGCTGTGTCGAAGAGCGCTAGCGACATCTTTCACTCGGTCATCGCGGGACTTCAGAGAAAACATTCCAACGCCCTCTTATTGATCTGTGTTTATTTCAGTCATGTCTCCTTTTCTCCTGTCCTCACCAACTTTAAACAGTATGTTAACCGTGCAACGAGAGGGCATAACCTTTTGGACCATTTTTTACGTCAACGTGAAAAAAAGCATAGAAAACGGGTCCGAACAACACAGCAGATGTGTTGAATGGGATGAAAAGCTTGACAGTCTGTAGAGTACAAGGAGATCAGGCATTTGCATCTGAACTTAATCTAATGTTTCAACAGGTTTGACACAACCCCCACCACTGTGTGCTCAGACGGTGAGACTAGGTCTCCACCCAACCTGCCCCCATTCACACCTCTGTTGGAGTCCCTGCTCTATGACCCATCAACACCCCTGTCACCCTCTCTGCTCTCAGCAGACTTCTGACCCCAGAGGACAGCCTCGTTCCTGCCAATAGCTCCCTTCAAAACAACATTAAAATAACACTTGACCAGGACCAATTCTGCCATCCTCCCTTCATCTCTTCCCCCACAATCAGGAATTCTTAGCTCCCTGCATACTCCCTCATCACCCAGCCCTACCTTCACCATCGTCCAGGTAAAGCGGGAGCTCTACGGGCTTCACAGTCACAGAGCTAGTGGGCCTGATGACATCTGTACTCCTAAAGAATTTTAAAAGTGAACACAACACACAGAATTAAAACAAGAAGCTTGCCATATAAATATGAGCTAAGAATCTTTGATGATGGGAGGTACACTGTTCACAGAGGTGCTGCGATACTGGGTCTGTGTGTGGAGTGGATGGAACAAGCCCCTATTCCATCTCCCTGTTCCAAAAATCTATTTAATATATGGTCTCCAGGTAGGGGACCGGAATTACAAATAGCAAACCTCTGCAGAAAAATCATCAAACAATACCTATGTTATATGCAGACATGCTAATGCTAATGGTACTGATGAGGAAACCACACCCTCGAATCAGAATTTAAATTGCCCAATTTTTATTATTTTTTTTTTTTACCTGCTAGTCTCCACAGTAACCTCTGCTGGCTTGAAAGCAAAAGACAGCCACACGCAGGGAGAAATACTAGAGTACCAACTATATAAACAAGGCAGTACGTCCTTCAAGAAGAGAATAGATTGAATATGATTGAATGTGAAGGCAAACTTTGCCTGTCTTTTCAGACTGAAGCCCTAGATCTGGTCCACAGCCATCCTAATATACATGTTTAACACATAAACTGTCTTTTTTAAATTGGTTGTGCCTCACATCATTTGTATCAGATATTTCTAAAATGTTGCTTCCCTTTCTAGTGCTGTTAGTTTTAGTGAACTCTAACCTTATCACAAAGCCTCGTTGGGTGTTCTTTAGTTTAAATCGTACTTCTCATTCATTCTATCTTTTTCAACCGTGCCATCATTCCTCCAGATTCAAAGGGGACAAAGAAAACACATGATCTGGATGTCTGTCACAATTATCCTAAATTAAGTGCAACTGACATGCTAGTGACCAGCAATGGCCCCCTGACGACTGATGAACAAATAAGCAAACTAAAAACGACTTCTGCATTAAAACAATTCGACATGTAAGCGGGGTGTTAATGGATGGCTTGTTCCTTTTCATTTTTGCTATGCTCCTGGAGGGCTTAGACCCCCATTCACACTCACGCGTCTGCCGTTAACTATCGGCAGAGGAAAAACAAAAAACAAAAACAGTTGACTTTCTCTTATGGTAATTCCTGGTTTAAAATTCTAGCTAGGTCACTTTGTCCGTGGAAAGTCATTGGGCGTGAATGATGTCACACGACCCGTTTATTTACATTTAGCTAACGCGTTTATCCAAAGCAACTTATAATTACAAACGAGTACAGCTTGAGCTACTAGGTTAAGGGTCTCGGCTCAGGTGCCCAAGTTGAACCAGCAACCTTTTGATTGCTAGACAAATGCCTTAATCACTGAGCCACCACTGCCTCAAAGCCAATCAAAAATTATTTATTAGACTTTGGACCGAATTTATTGCATCTGTCACATCTTTCTCTGCATTAGCTTGGCGCCAACTCAAAACCAGCCCAACGATCTTGTGAGACACAAGTTAGCAGAAACACAAAAGATCGACGAGCCTTATTTATGTGCTTTACATAAGTACCAGCTTCATGGAGGAAGCTTCTGAATATGCTGAACATAATCGTGGACCTTATTTCTCGTCTCCAAATAGCGGACTAGGCGGCTGACTACCTTTCGTCTTTAATTGGTATCTCAAAATGTTTTCATCATACACTATGTCATATTGCAGCCAACGTCTATACAGACGCACGTACTTGGGCAACATACGCCATACATTGGTTTAAAACTAGGCCTACATTTTCAAATCACATATGACCAAAAGGCCGAGATAGAGCACAGTTTCTCAGGAAGAAAACAAAAGGACACGTGCGCTATTGCGTTTAATGTTTTCATATCTGCCACTAGCCTCTATTCGTGGCAAGCAGTTTATTAAACGACCAAGATATTTTAGCTGATTGTCGTCTCATCAACAGTCACGCAAAAGAACGTCTAGCAGTCATTGGCCTGTGGCCTCGGTAAACCGCTGCAAATGTTACTTTAAACACGCACCTATCGACTGCCGTTACAAGCAAAAGCAATTTCCATACTTCGAACTTAGCACTGCTTTTAAACAGTCAGATCACGCCAAAAGATTGTTTTATTCCGAAAGAAATTAAACAATTCTAACGCGTTTGTTCAAAAGGGCGATTTTAGGCTTACGGTGAAAAAACTTGTGACGCGCACTATTACTGAGAGTAGTTTCTCTCTACAAAAACGTACCGTTACACAAATGATGATTCTGCTTTGAACAGCACTTCTCCCCATTTCCCTAATATTATTATATACTATATTTACATAGCATGTTATTTTCCAAGAAAAATGCTTACCTCACATTATACGTGCGTCTGGTTCAGAGCGGGTCTTAAATTTAGGCCTGCAAAGTAAATCCGCGTCACGGCAAGAGGATCTGCAGTTCGGTTCTACGTTTGGCAACTACTAAGTGCATCATTTCTAAAGACTAATTCCTCATACGTGCGATTATCAAGCAGATTTGGCATCACGTCCTAGACAAGTGAGAGATTAGAGAGCTAGAGGCTTCCTGGTTGACTAAAACTGCGGGCATGATTTTATTTTAGGCTTTCTATCTGAAATAGTCAACTTACTCAGTACTAAAAACACATCCTTCAAAACCTAGGTAAAACGTAGCTTCAAAATGAATCCCTGAGCCATTTATATTTTTCTTCTTCATTTCTTTCTTTGTCCTTAAAATTGTTTTGTATTCATTTTGGCAGCTTGAATTTTGGGAAAGGGTTCAGGTTCCTCTTGTTCTTAACATTTAAAGGCTTCTAAATGTGTTGTGAAACAGGTAGTCAGAAGCCACAGCATTATCAGATGCTGATGCACGTCTAGCTTCCAGAATCTGCATATATTTTACAAATTGACAGGGAAAGATGATGGAAGGTAGGGATGAGTTTGATTTCCAAACTCAGTATAGGGCTGGGCTTCCCGTGGTTCTTTTTAAAGAGAGGTATGCCTCATTTGAGTTGAACAAGTGTCTTCAAATAATCATTTTTATCCAGGTGACTACAAGCAAAGCAAAGCACCATATCCTTCATTTAATAGGTCAGTTACACTCCATGTTTATCAAAAGCATTTAATATTAATGGTCATAGTAATGCCACACAAATTCACAAAGTGTTTAAGACATGTCTGGCTCCGTTTGCTTTCTGTGTGAACTCACTAAAACAGTGCAGATTTTAAATAAATGACCACAAAAAGAAGAAATGATATATTGCAACAGGAAAAATAGATTTTTCTTTAGAAATGAAAGAGTAGTTCAAAGAGAACTCAGCACCTTCTATATCATAATTGTAACCAACATTTTCATTATATGTGAAATAATTGATTCAAGCTTAAGACTAGAAATTAAAAAGAAATTACAGTTTATCAATCGAATGGGAAATTCGATTCACACTTATCCTCATTCCAGTAAAATGCCACAGTATTTACAGTTTGATGTGAACAAAACAAACAAACAAAAACTTCTCAATTTTTGGTTTATGACAACCAACCGCAGATAAATTCTGTATAACCAAGATTATGCCTCGGTCGTCATTGCAACTGTTTTCTCCCACAGACAATGTTTAAAACAAAATCAAGCGCCACTAAATGTGTCAATTCTTAAATGTAAAAAACAGCTCTGAATTTATTTCCCCCCTACAATACAAGGTAAAGGGCAGGGTAAACGGGGTCAAAAATGCAGCAATAAGAAGCGCTTACATTTCATTTTGCTGCTAATTTCAGTTACAAAAGTGGCTTTTTGCTCTTATACAAAATGGAGCTATAGTTATTAAAGAATTAACATATAGCCCAAGTTGGGAGTTTAAGGGACAATTTACTCTTGAATCTCTCCTTTAAAAAAAAAAAACTTACAGAGCAACAAGAATAATGGAAAACCTTAAAAAAAAAAAAAAAAAAAGTATAAAAATAATCAAAAAAAAAATCAAGAGAATAAATCTGTATATTAAGCAAAAAAAGGAGAGGTAAAACACGATTCACTAAACAAATTCATGACTAATTGTTTTCTCACAAAAATCAAGAAAACATTCATGGAAAAGACCTTGTGCGATCCTAAAATGCTTTTTTCATGATAATAGATTCTCTTCCAATGGAAATAGCATGACAAAACACAAAGATTCTCAGTCACAGTAACTAAAATTGAAAAAAATCTCTTAAAACCTGTATATTTCGAACCATTAGAAACACGCATTTTATAAAATTCTTAATGCTTTAGAAAAATGTTCATATATCCATTAATATACATTTATATCTTCACTAAATTCAAGTGGCATGGCCAATATGATATATCTAGGCTTGTCTAGTTTTGAAGATAAATTAATACAATAAATTAACAGCACCATTGAAAAACTACAAACGGCATTTACACATTTCTGTATTCAAGACAGAAACAGAAAAAAAAGAAAAAAAGAATAGAGATGCCATTTTTATACATGTTTTACTGCCATTGCTACGACAGCACAAACCGTGTTTCATTGTAAGACCGTCATGTTGTGTAAGGTCGCTGATAGTAAACTGGGGTCTTAGCGGCAAATTGATTAAAGTGAATTGGTTTATGTGACTACAACACCCCCACACACCATTTCATTTTTAACATGTATTTACTGAAATCAAACCCCCTACTGACCAGGTGAAAATTCCTGTGTAGTGTTTCTTTGCAGTCTGAACATGCATCTGTTCTCCACTTGCCGTATTGCTCCCTATAGTCAATGACAAGCTCCTCATCTTGTAGCAGTGACAGCAATTTGAGCTTCCGTAGACCTGATCTTAGTCAAAAGGCTAACCAAGCGTCAGCAGCCTATGAGAGGGGTACAGTAAACATGTTATACTGTGTGAAATTGTTTTCGTGAACAAGAAACCTAACGTGCATGAAAAGCATTTTGTTCCTGTGTCACTTGTGATTTAAAGCAATAAAAAGATAAGAGACTAGCTTCTAGAAAATAAGGGTTTAATACGCAAAGCAAACACACTCAGCAAGGGTGCACCGCTGCATCGAGACCCACAACAAGACGTAAACACACACAACTATTTTTGAACCCAAGTAAATCAGGGGAGAGCGCGAACGCAGTCCCCCACTACCAGAAATTATGCAGTCGAGATTCCCACATTTGGGGAATTCGCAGGGGTCAGCACAACCGGAGTGCAATGGCTGAGCCTCGCCCTGGGTGAACCACCTTCTTGATCATGGTATCTCCCCTGCCAGGTAAGTATGAATTCCCCGTCCACACGGCGAACACATGATCAAAAGACTTAGTATTCACTCAGATGGTAGGATCCCCGCTCAATACGCAACTAAACACAATCTAAAAGCAAACTGAATACATACCTACAGAAGAACGACGTATTGTTTGAAAAGAACATTTATGGGCTGTTATCTCGTCGATTTAAACGAAACGGAGAAGAGGCTTCCCATGATGCACTGCTTCCGAATACGTAATGAGCCATGAGGACGCGTGGACGTTGTTTCTATTTTCGTGTGTGGAGCAAACTCTTCACGTGAGCGAAATTCACAACGGGCGAACATGCTGGACTAACGTATTGCTGCGCCGTATAGAGAAATGGTGCTTTCGCTAGCTTGGTGATTCAAAATCCACACAGAATTGTTGAGAAAATTACCAAGCATTGAAAGGAACAGAAACGCGCGTCGTGCCATTGACGACTTTCGTTTTAGCGAGATGAGCAAAACTCTCGTCATTTGTCCTCCAGAGCGTTGTCTGCTACAGGGTGGTATCTGTTCGCAATCAACGGCCGAAAAAAGAGGCGAGATCACTCAAGATTTTATACTGGGCACACTACGCTGCGCTACGCTTTTAAAGGGAACATTTCTCTTCATATACTGCAACGGGCGATCACTTGCAGTTGTTAAACAATACACACGGAGCTTATCCCTCCACAGAAACGTCTAGCCGACACACAGAAGATTCTTCCAAAGAGAAGAGACTGCCCTGAACAGGATGCGCGCGCGCGCGCAAACACACACAATAGAAAAATGTAAAAAAAAAAAAAAAAATAATAATAATAATAATAATAAATAATTAAAAAGTTTAAAAAAAAAATCAAACAACTGTTTTCTTATTTTCCCACAGAGCAAAGGAGGGAGGAGGTGCACCGTTCCCGGAGGTACTGCAATACCGGGTCGATGCGTGGAGTGGACGGAGCAAGCCCCTATTCCATCTCCCTGTTCCAAAAATCAATTTAATATATGGTCCCCGGGTAGGGGACGTATCAGATATTAAACTGATAAGAACAGATACTACACTTGATCTTAGCCAAAAGGCCGAGAAGCGATACCAGCCGCCTACCAAACCCAGGGTAGCCATTCAAGGCATCGAGAATGACCCTTACGGCGATAAAACTACGCATCACGGATTTTCACAAAAACACTAGGAACCTATACTACTATTCAGGTTCCATTACGAATTGCCCGAGAAACGTCGTGCTACACGTAGTCCGGGGACCTGAAAACTCAAGTCTTTCATAACATTAAATATGGTTGCTCGCCGACCAATCAAATACAAGTAGTCTAGATCAAGTCTTGCCTCTGCTACCTCTCCTTTATTAATAGTTTAGACACCAAATACCTGTTCTGGATTTCGACTTAACACCACTGAAGCACGAAAGTCTGTTCACTGATAAAATAATAAATATCAGCGGCATCAAAGGTTTAAATGCGCTTCCGTATCCCTCTCGTGGTTAGACCATAGACAGTACACACACACACACGTGGGCTGGACGACAGCGAAGCCACCGTGTCTCTGGCGCCCTCTATTGGCTGGATGCGGGATAACCGAACCCCGCCTATTCCCATATAAGTGAACGGCTCAGACACTCATTGTAAATTAAACATCTAGAAATTAGAAACCTCTAGACCTGCAGCACCACACTTTCAGACCGCACCATCAGCTTCATGTGACATTGTTGGGTTTTTTAGCACCGAAGTGTATACAGTACGTAATAACAAGTGCAAGTGCGGCGGTAGTCTGGTTCCAGGAGGAACTTGTCAACCTAGCGTACGGCCATGTTCCAGATAAAAGGAATACTTGAATAACCATCATTTTTAAGAGAGTGTATGACTTCCAAACACTGGGGGAAACGGGCCAAAACCGATATATACTAGCAAGCTAATAAACTACAACACCCATTAACGAGTTCTTCCCTTTACAAAACTAGCACATGAACGTTTGCTAGGTCAACAAGTTTCTCTCGTACAAAACTACCGCTCCACTAGCACTTGAAAGCTTAAGTGCTAGTCTTCACATAATTTGGGGGTGGGTGCAATCGTGTTCTGTGCATATCCCCTCACATCAACATATCACATTTATAAAAAGCAACACCGACCAGTTTAACCTCTGTGTGCACCTCCAATTTAAGCGATTTATACTTCTACACTATAACACTAGCTATCTGAAACTATACATATAGCACAATGATCATTCGTCATTCAAATTGAATTAGACACTTGGGCCAAGACAGTCATTCAAATCCAGGCGCCCCCGCCCTCGCCCCCCCTCCCCCTCCTCGTTATTTAGCTTCCATGTGAGCTCATCTAAATTTAAAAAAAAAAAAAAAGGATTTTCCGCTAGGTGTCATAGACATCTCCAAAGTGCCCCCGGACCTCTCCGATTGCACAAAAAGCCGTCAGCCACCATACATCCAAGATTTGTTTCGCAAAAACATCACAACGATGTTTGACAACGTAGTAAAAACAATATTAGTTTCATTGCTAAAAGGATACACGATAGTAGCTTCACTGCTAATAGGATAAAAAGTTATACCGGGGAGAACACATTGTAAATACTGTAAATAAATAGTACGCATTCTCTTATGTACAAACGTTCATTTAGACTTACGAAAGCCGAGCCATTTCCCAGCGGGAAACATTTGTAATGGAAACATCGTAGTCCATGTTCGAAGCTACTGAACCGTCACGCTCCGCTTCCAGCTCATATGTGCACGCAAACAACTCCACGTTTACTTCATCTAAAGTAAACCTCTTCCTTTCCATGATGTCCAAATGTATTAGCGATCAAATCATCCAGTAAATATATCGACGACAACACCAGTTTCACCAAACAGCTTCACACGCGTACGCTACATCTTATCTGGCTACAGCGCAGCAGAGGTCTATTGTTTTGCGCATTGCCGCCCTCCCCCCTCACACCCCCTCCAAATCCACAAAGTGAACGGAAAAAAACACGAAAACAAGCACCAGCAACAGATGACGGTAACTTACCTGTACTGTGCGGGTACTGCCTGCTCTGATTGGTCAGCTCGTCCACGTTCTGCTCGCTGAACCCACAGAACGATTCCGCCCCTACACGTCTCGCCTGTCCTTCAGTCTGCGCTCGAAAACGACGTAAAATCCAGCTGTTTAACAAGAATGAATTATGCCGAGTTAATGATTAAAGATTTCAACTGATAATTTGTCAGATTTATCTGCAGGCGAACTCTTGTGTATTGCCATGTTTTGTTTTGTTTTGTTTTTAAGCGCAATACATTTTCAAGCAGCACTCGCGAAATCATTAGTTTTAGAAAATCTTCCATCTTAGAATTCATTAAGTTTATGCTGGTTTCGAAGCTCTTCGCCGTCCCGCAACAGTGAACTGGGACTGCGACATTAATTAGCCAGCTAGCTACAGCATGTAATCATAAAACCAATTGCACCGATGTAAATATAAATCCACATTCACGTGAACATTATTTAACATTTAGTGATGTAAAAAAAAAAACCCCATATCGCCATATTTCCGCGCAACGTAATCTAAAATTGAACCTGCAGCCGATTAACAAAACCATTCCAACACGCTAAGATTAATTGGGCTCGTTACCCGATCTCGAGCAATGGGTCTACGGGTTAGCTACAGCCAACAATTCGACACCGGAACACTCGTTGTAGCTAGCACACACCTTGTTTGCTTCAAACATCCTAAAACACAAACAGTAAAGCATACTTACAGGCTGTGAGCCGCCGAGTCACACACGGTTGTAACAGCTGCCGAGGCACGGAGTAAGAGAGATGAAAAACCAGGATCGAACTTCACACGGGTTTTGAAGCTGTCCTCCTTGAAGTACATTTACGGCATTTAGCAGACGCTCTTATCCAGAGCGGCTTACAAAAGTGCTTTGTCATTTACTCATAGAATACATCCTAGTACAGTACAGTAGGTTAGAATCAAACATGCCAATGAACTAGAATACTGTAGAAATACAGGGACGAATGCTGACACCTAGAAGTACAAAATACATAAGGTCTATTTTAAACAATGATGGGTGCTATAAACAATACGTGCCAGAGTTTGTTAAACAACATAAACCATACCCTACAATAAGTACTAAATTAGTCAGTCAATATGGGAGCAGTGTCAGTTGTCCTTTAGATATTCTGCAAATAGATGGGTCTTCAGTCCGCGTTTGAAGACTGCAAGGGACTCTGCTGTCTGGACAGCAGTTGGGAGTTCATTCCACCATCTCGGAGCCAGGACGGAAAAGAGTCTCGATGCTTGTCGTCCATGAGACCTGAAGCAAGGTATTTCAAGCCGAGCCGTGCTTGAGGTACGGATCGGGCTTTGACCGTTGACCTCATGTATGAAGAGGCTGGTCCATTTTTGGCTTTGTAGGCAAGCATCAAGGTATTAAATCTGATGCGTGCAGCTACAGGGAGCCAATGAAGGGAGCGCAGCTGTGGAGTAACATGTGTGAACGTCGGAAGATTGAAGACCAGTCGTGCTGCTGCATTCTGGACAAATTGTAGAGGTTTGATGGCTCTTAGAGGAAGATCAGCAAGTAGCGAGTTGCAGTAGTCTAGCTTTGAGATCACAAGAGACTGCACAAGCTTCCTGCGAGAGAAACGGTCGAATCCTTGGTATGTTACAAAGGAGGACTCTGCAAGACCGGGTTAGATTAGAAACATGAGTTGACAACGACAACTGGTTGTCCAAAGTTATGCCCAGGGAGTTCTCAAAGGAAACAGCAAGCTCATGGTAAGGCTTGGGAGTACCTGGGATGAACAGAAGCTCGGTTTTACTGGGGTTGAGCTTCAAGTGGTGGGCTGTCATCCATGACGCGATGTCAGTCAAGCGTGCTGAGATACGTCTGGAGACCTGCGTGTCAGAGGTTGGAAAAGAAAGAAATAATTGAGCGTCATCAGCATAGCAGTGGTAGGAGAAACCATGAGCAGATATTACATCACCAAGAGAATCGGTACCACCCTGGCGGTTTTGAATGCAGTAGGCACGTATCCAGAAGATAAGCAGTTGTTGACGATGACAGAGACGAAAGGAAGCAGATCTTTTGCGATTGTCTAGAACAGAGCGCAAGGAATTGGATCCAGCGGACATGTAGTCAGGAAGTCAGGAGTTGAAGAATTTCATCTGAAGAGAGAGGAGACAGAGAAGTCAGAGAGTTGGATGTTGGGGAATGCACATCGGTTGGAGGAGTGGGTAACAGAGCAGTGGAAGAAACAGTGGTAAAAATTCATTTCAACCACTGACTTCTTCATGGTTCTACCTTTGGCAGAGCATACAAAGGAGATTTCCCGTCACAACCCAGAACGCCAAATATCTTGAACCAAGTTTCCCATAGGCCCCTGCCTACTCAATTCACAACGTACGCAACCTCAAGCTCTTCCCAGGTAGACACCTCCCTTCACGACGGTGAGGTCAACACAGCGAACCAACCCCTTCAAGCTCAATTTTAAAGCAACCATTTTCAAAACCTCTTTAGACATATAATCATATTGGCCTCCCCGGTGACGTAGGCCATGCCATGCCTACATTTGTGAAGCATTTCATAACTTGGGGGAAACTCATAACAGATTCTCTGTTCACACAGATGTGATATAAAAGACAAAGAAGTTTTATTTTATCTTTTTTTTTTTTTTTGTATGAACTTGTGTTCGACTCTGCTCCTGCCTGACACACTCACCTCTCGGGTCTGTGTTGAAGGACACTCATGGAGCAATACATTTAATGTAAAAAGGAACCTGTGAAATATTTACCCAATTTTTAAAACCAGATTAAGTAGTAGATTTCCAATGTTTTACACTTCGGCAGTACACGGCAAAGGCGATCGCTGTAACTATGTGGCCTAGGTCCCCAGGCCTGCACTGAGGCATACTCAATAAGCAAGCATTTCATTTGCTCTTGAGTACGCAAAATCTGTAACTCAATTTAAAAATGGATTGTAGGTGGGATTTTGCATAACTTGGATTGGTGGAGTCACGAATACTATAGAACCACGTGATCCAATCCCCTCATTTCAGGTCCATATTAAACTTTCTCCTGGGGAGGAAATGGTCCAAAGTCAAAATTGCAAAACATTATGCTTGGTGATCCTAGCAACACCAAGCTGGAAACAGGGAAATTCACTTACACAGTCTTCTGTATGCAGTGATAAAATCATGAAAAGATTTACACGTTTCACTTTGCGAACAAGGTGGATGAACCGTCTGCCTTACTGAACAACCAGTGGATGTACAGGGAGCGTACCTAGCGTGGGAGTTCTCCTACTCCACTGCTGTAGTTGTTTACGTCCCTCCGTGGGCTGTGTCGAAGAGCGCTAGCGACATCTTTCACTCGGTCATCGCGGGACTTCAGAGAAAACATTCCAACGCCCTCTTATTGATCTGTGTTTATTTCAGTCATGTCTCCTTTTCTCCTGTCCTCACCAACTTTAAACAGTATGTTAACCGTGCAACGAGAGGGCATAACCTTTTGGACCATTTTTTACGTCAACGTGAAAAAAAGCATAGAAAACGGGTCCGAACAACACAGCAGATGTGTTGAATGGGATGAAAAGCTTGACAGTCTGTAGAGTACAAGGAGATCAGGCATTTGCATCTGAACTTAATCTAATGTTTCAACAGGTTTGACACAACCCCCACCACTGTGTGCTCAGACGGTGAGACTAGGTCTCCACCCAACCTGCCCCCATTCACACCTCTGTTGGAGTCCCTGCTCTATGACCCATCAACACCCCTGTCACCCTCTCTGCTCTCAGCAGACTTCTGACCCCAGAGGACAGCCTCGTTCCTGCCAATAGCTCCCTTCAAAACAACATTAAAATAACACTTGACCAGGACCAATTCTGCCATCCTCCCTTCATCTCTTCCCCCACAATCAGGAATTCTTAGCTCCCTGCATACTCCCTCATCACCCAGCCCTACCTTCACCATCGTCCAGGTAAAGCGGGAGCTCTACGGGCTTCACAGTCACAGAGCTAGTGGGCCTGATGACATCTGTACTCCTAAAGAATTTTAAAAGTGAACACAACACACAGAATTAAAACAAGAAGCTTGCCATATAAATATGAGCTAAGAATCTTTGATGATGGGAGGTACACTGTTCACAGAGGTGCTGCGATACTGGGTCTGTGTGTGGAGTGGATGGAACAAGCCCCTATTCCATCTCCCTGTTCCAAAAATCTATTTAATATATGGTCTCCAGGTAGGGGACCGGAATTACAAATAGCAAACCTCTGCAGAAAAATCATCAAACAATACCTATGTTATATGCAGACATGCTAATGCTAATGGTACTGATGAGGAAACCACACCCTCGAATCAGAATTTAAATTGCCCAATTTTTATTATTTTTTTTTTTTACCTGCTAGTCTCCACAGTAACCTCTGCTGGCTTGAAAGCAAAAGACAGCCACACGCAGGGAGAAATACTAGAGTACCAACTATATAAACAAGGCAGTACGTCCTTCAAGAAGAGAATAGATTGAATATGATTGAATGTGAAGGCAAACTTTGCCTGTCTTTTCAGACTGAAGCCCTAGATCTGGTCCACAGCCATCCTAATATACATGTTTAACACATAAACTGTCTTTTTTAAATTGGTTGTGCCTCACATCATTTGTATCAGATATTTCTAAAATGTTGCTTCCCTTTCTAGTGCTGTTAGTTTTAGTGAACTCTAACCTTATCACAAAGCCTCGTTGGGTGTTCTTTAGTTTAAATCGTACTTCTCATTCATTCTATCTTTTTCAACCGTGCCATCATTCCTCCAGATTCAAAGGGGACAAAGAAAACACATGATCTGGATGTCTGTCACAATTATCCTAAATTAAGTGCAACTGACATGCTAGTGACCAGCAATGGCCCCCTGACGACTGATGAACAAATAAGCAAACTAAAAACGACTTCTGCATTAAAACAATTCGACATGTAAGCGGGGTGTTAATGGATGGCTTGTTCCTTTTCATTTTTGCTATGCTCCTGGAGGGCTTAGACCCCCATTCACACTCACGCGTCTGCCGTTAACTATCGGCAGAGGAAAAACAAAAAACAAAAACAGTTGACTTTCTCTTATGGTAATTCCTGGTTTAAAATTCTAGCTAGGTCACTTTGTCCGTGGAAAGTCATTGGGCGTGAATGATGTCACACGACCCGTTTATTTACATTTAGCTAACGCGTTTATCCAAAGCAACTTATAATTACAAACGAGTACAGCTTGAGCTACTAGGTTAAGGGTCTCGGCTCAGGTGCCCAAGTTGAACCAGCAACCTTTTGATTGCTAGACAAATGCCTTAATCACTGAGCCACCACTGCCTCAAAGCCAATCAAAAATTATTTATTAGACTTTGGACCGAATTTATTGCATCTGTCACATCTTTCTCTGCATTAGCTTGGCGCCAACTCAAAACCAGCCCAACGATCTTGTGAGACACAAGTTAGCAGAAACACAAAAGATCGACGAGCCTTATTTATGTGCTTTACATAAGTACCAGCTTCATGGAGGAAGCTTCTGAATATGCTGAACATAATCGTGGACCTTATTTCTCGTCTCCAAATAGCGGACTAGGCGGCTGACTACCTTTCGTCTTTAATTGGTATCTCAAAATGTTTTCATCATACACTATGTCATATTGCAGCCAACGTCTATACAGACGCACGTACTTGGGCAACATACGCCATACATTGGTTTAAAACTAGGCCTACATTTTCAAATCACATATGACCAAAAGGCCGAGATAGAGCACAGTTTCTCAGGAAGAAAACAAAAGGACACGTGCGCTATTGCGTTTAATGTTTTCATATCTGCCACTAGCCTCTATTCGTGGCAAGCAGTTTATTAAACGACCAAGATATTTTAGCTGATTGTCGTCTCATCAACAGTCACGCAAAAGAACGTCTAGCAGTCATTGGCCTGTGGCCTCGGTAAACCGCTGCAAATGTTACTTTAAACACGCACCTATCGACTGCCGTTACAAGCAAAAGCAATTTCCATACTTCGAACTTAGCACTGCTTTTAAACAGTCAGATCACGCCAAAAGATTGTTTTATTCCGAAAGAAATTAAACAATTCTAACGCGTTTGTTCAAAAGGGCGATTTTAGGCTTACGGTGAAAAAACTTGTGACGCGCACTATTACTGAGAGTAGTTTCTCTCTACAAAAACGTACCGTTACACAAATGATGATTCTGCTTTGAACAGCACTTCTCCCCATTTCCCTAATATTATTATATACTATATTTACATAGCATGTTATTTTCCAAGAAAAATGCTTACCTCACATTATACGTGCGTCTGGTTCAGAGCGGGTCTTAAATTTAGGCCTGCAAAGTAAATCCGCGTCACGGCAAGAGGATCTGCAGTTCGGTTCTACGTTTGGCAACTACTAAGTGCATCATTTCTAAAGACTAATTCCTCATACGTGCGATTATCAAGCAGATTTGGCATCACGTCCTAGACAAGTGAGAGATTAGAGAGCTAGAGGCTTCCTGGTTGACTAAAACTGCGGGCATGATTTTATTTTAGGCTTTCTATCTGAAATAGTCAACTTACTCAGTACTAAAAACACATCCTTCAAAACCTAGGTAAAACGTAGCTTCAAAATGAATCCCTGAGCCATTTATATTTTTCTTCTTCATTTCTTTCTTTGTCCTTAAAATTGTTTTGTATTCATTTTGGCAGCTTGAATTTTGGGAAAGGGTTCAGGTTCCTCTTGTTCTTAACATTTAAAGGCTTCTAAATGTGTTGTGAAACAGGTAGTCAGAAGCCACAGCATTATCAGATGCTGATGCACGTCTAGCTTCCAGAATCTGCATATATTTTACAAATTGACAGGGAAAGATGATGGAAGGTAGGGATGAGTTTGATTTCCAAACTCAGTATAGGGCTGGGCTTCCCGTGGTTCTTTTTAAAGAGAGGTATGCCTCATTTGAGTTGAACAAGTGTCTTCAAATAATCATTTTTATCCAGGTGACTACAAGCAAAGCAAAGCACCATATCCTTCATTTAATAGGTCAGTTACACTCCATGTTTATCAAAAGCATTTAATATTAATGGTCATAGTAATGCCACACAAATTCACAAAGTGTTTAAGACATGTCTGGCTCCGTTTGCTTTCTGTGTGAACTCACTAAAACAGTGCAGATTTTAAATAAATGACCACAAAAAGAAGAAATGATATATTGCAACAGGAAAAATAGATTTTTCTTTAGAAATGAAAGAGTAGTTCAAAGAGAACTCAGCACCTTCTATATCATAATTGTAACCAACATTTTCATTATATGTGAAATAATTGATTCAAGCTTAAGACTAGAAATTAAAAAGAAATTACAGTTTATCAATCGAATGGGAAATTCGATTCACACTTATCCTCATTCCAGTAAAATGCCACAGTATTTACAGTTTGATGTGAACAAAACAAACAAACAAAAACTTCTCAATTTTTGGTTTATGACAACCAACCGCAGATAAATTCTGTATAACCAAGATTATGCCTCGGTCGTCATTGCAACTGTTTTCTCCCACAGACAATGTTTAAAACAAAATCAAGCGCCACTAAATGTGTCAATTCTTAAATGTAAAAAACAGCTCTGAATTTATTTCCCCCCTACAATACAAGGTAAAGGGCAGGGTAAACGGGGTCAAAAATGCAGCAATAAGAAGCGCTTACATTTCATTTTGCTGCTAATTTCAGTTACAAAAGTGGCTTTTTGCTCTTATACAAAATGGAGCTATAGTTATTAAAGAATTAACATATAGCCCAAGTTGGGAGTTTAAGGGACAATTTACTCTTGAATCTCTCCTTTAAAAAAAAAAAACTTACAGAGCAACAAGAATAATGGAAAACCTTAAAAAAAAAAAAAAAAAAAGTATAAAAATAATCAAAAAAAAAATCAAGAGAATAAATCTGTATATTAAGCAAAAAAAGGAGAGGTAAAACACGATTCACTAAACAAATTCATGACTAATTGTTTTCTCACAAAAATCAAGAAAACATTCATGGAAAAGACCTTGTGCGATCCTAAAATGCTTTTTTCATGATAATAGATTCTCTTCCAATGGAAATAGCATGACAAAACACAAAGATTCTCAGTCACAGTAACTAAAATTGAAAAAAATCTCTTAAAACCTGTATATTTCGAACCATTAGAAACACGCATTTTATAAAATTCTTAATGCTTTAGAAAAATGTTCATATATCCATTAATATACATTTATATCTTCACTAAATTCAAGTGGCATGGCCAATATGATATATCTAGGCTTGTCTAGTTTTGAAGATAAATTAATACAATAAATTAACAGCACCATTGAAAAACTACAAACGGCATTTACACATTTCTGTATTCAAGACAGAAACAGAAAAAAAAGAAAAAAAGAATAGAGATGCCATTTTTATACATGTTTTACTGCCATTGCTACGACAGCACAAACCGTGTTTCATTGTAAGACCGTCATGTTGTGTAAGGTCGCTGATAGTAAACTGGGGTCTTAGCGGCAAATTGATTAAAGTGAATTGGTTTATGTGACTACAACACCCCCACACACCATTTCATTTTTAACATGTATTTACTGAAATCAAACCCCCTACTGACCAGGTGAAAATTCCTGTGTAGTGTTTCTTTGCAGTCTGAACATGCATCTGTTCTCCACTTGCCGTATTGCTCCCTATAGTCAATGACAAGCTCCTCATCTTGTAGCAGTGACAGCAATTTGAGCTTCCGTAGACCTGATCTTAGTCAAAAGGCTAACCAAGCGTCAGCAGCCTATGAGAGGGGTACAGTAAACATGTTATACTGTGTGAAATTGTTTTCGTGAACAAGAAACCTAACGTGCATGAAAAGCATTTTGTTCCTGTGTCACTTGTGATTTAAAGCAATAAAAAGATAAGAGACTAGCTTCTAGAAAATAAGGGTTTAATACGCAAAGCAAACACACTCAGCAAGGGTGCACCGCTGCATCGAGACCCACAACAAGACGTAAACACACACAACTATTTTTGAACCCAAGTAAATCAGGGGAGAGCGCGAACGCAGTCCCCCACTACCAGAAATTATGCAGTCGAGATTCCCACATTTGGGGAATTCGCAGGGGTCAGCACAACCGGAGTGCAATGGCTGAGCCTCGCCCTGGGTGAACCACCTTCTTGATCATGGTATCTCCCCTGCCAGGTAAGTATGAATTCCCCGTCCACACGGCGAACACATGATCAAAAGACTTAGTATTCACTCAGATGGTAGGATCCCCGCTCAATACGCAACTAAACACAATCTAAAAGCAAACTGAATACATACCTACAGAAGAACGACGTATTGTTTGAAAAGAACATTTATGGGCTGTTATCTCGTCGATTTAAACGAAACGGAGAAGAGGCTTCCCATGATGCACTGCTTCCGAATACGTAATGAGCCATGAGGACGCGTGGACGTTGTTTCTATTTTCGTGTGTGGAGCAAACTCTTCACGTGAGCGAAATTCACAACGGGCGAACATGCTGGACTAACGTATTGCTGCGCCGTATAGAGAAATGGTGCTTTCGCTAGCTTGGTGATTCAAAATCCACACAGAATTGTTGAGAAAATTACCAAGCATTGAAAGGAACAGAAACGCGCGTCGTGCCATTGACGACTTTCGTTTTAGCGAGATGAGCAAAACTCTCGTCATTTGTCCTCCAGAGCGTTGTCTGCTACAGGGTGGTATCTGTTCGCAATCAACGGCCGAAAAAAGAGGCGAGATCACTCAAGATTTTATACTGGGCACACTACGCTGCGCTACGCTTTTAAAGGGAACATTTCTCTTCATATACTGCAACGGGCGATCACTTGCAGTTGTTAAACAATACACACGGAGCTTATCCCTCCACAGAAACGTCTAGCCGACACACAGAAGATTCTTCCAAAGAGAAGAGACTGCCCTGAACAGGATGCGCGCGCGCGCGCAAACACACACAATAGAAAAATGTAAAAAAAAAAAAAAAAAATAATAATAATAATAATAATAAATAATTAAAAAGTTTAAAAAAAAAATCAAACAACTGTTTTCTTATTTTCCCACAGAGCAAAGGAGGGAGGAGGTGCACCGTTCCCGGAGGTACTGCAATACCGGGTCGATGCGTGGAGTGGACGGAGCAAGCCCCTATTCCATCTCCCTGTTCCAAAAATCAATTTAATATATGGTCCCCGGGTAGGGGACGTATCAGATATTAAACTGATAAGAACAGATACTACACTTGATCTTAGCCAAAAGGCCGAGAAGCGATACCAGCCGCCTACCAAACCCAGGGTAGCCATTCAAGGCATCGAGAATGACCCTTACGGCGATAAAACTACGCATCACGGATTTTCACAAAAACACTAGGAACCTATACTACTATTCAGGTTCCATTACGAATTGCCCGAGAAACGTCGTGCTACACGTAGTCCGGGGACCTGAAAACTCAAGTCTTTCATAACATTAAATATGGTTGCTCGCCGACCAATCAAATACAAGTAGTCTAGATCAAGTCTTGCCTCTGCTACCTCTCCTTTATTAATAGTTTAGACACCAAATACCTGTTCTGGATTTCGACTTAACACCACTGAAGCACGAAAGTCTGTTCACTGATAAAATAATAAATATCAGCGGCATCAAAGGTTTAAATGCGCTTCCGTATCCCTCTCGTGGTTAGACCATAGACAGTACACACACACACACGTGGGCTGGACGACAGCGAAGCCACCGTGTCTCTGGCGCCCTCTATTGGCTGGATGCGGGATAACCGAACCCCGCCTATTCCCATATAAGTGAACGGCTCAGACACTCATTGTAAATTAAACATCTAGAAATTAGAAACCTCTAGACCTGCAGCACCACACTTTCAGACCGCACCATCAGCTTCATGTGACATTGTTGGGTTTTTTAGCACCGAAGTGTATACAGTACGTAATAACAAGTGCAAGTGCGGCGGTAGTCTGGTTCCAGGAGGAACTTGTCAACCTAGCGTACGGCCATGTTCCAGATAAAAGGAATACTTGAATAACCATCATTTTTAAGAGAGTGTATGACTTCCAAACACTGGGGGAAACGGGCCAAAACCGATATATACTAGCAAGCTAATAAACTACAACACCCATTAACGAGTTCTTCCCTTTACAAAACTAGCACATGAACGTTTGCTAGGTCAACAAGTTTCTCTCGTACAAAACTACCGCTCCACTAGCACTTGAAAGCTTAAGTGCTAGTCTTCACATAATTTGGGGGTGGGTGCAATCGTGTTCTGTGCATATCCCCTCACATCAACATATCACATTTATAAAAAGCAACACCGACCAGTTTAACCTCTGTGTGCACCTCCAATTTAAGCGATTTATACTTCTACACTATAACACTAGCTATCTGAAACTATACATATAGCACAATGATCATTCGTCATTCAAATTGAATTAGACACTTGGGCCAAGACAGTCATTCAAATCCAGGCGCCCCCGCCCTCGCCCCCCCTCCCCCTCCTCGTTATTTAGCTTCCATGTGAGCTCATCTAAATTTAAAAAAAAAAAAAAAGGATTTTCCGCTAGGTGTCATAGACATCTCCAAAGTGCCCCCGGACCTCTCCGATTGCACAAAAAGCCGTCAGCCACCATACATCCAAGATTTGTTTCGCAAAAACATCACAACGATGTTTGACAACGTAGTAAAAACAATATTAGTTTCATTGCTAAAAGGATACACGATAGTAGCTTCACTGCTAATAGGATAAAAAGTTATACCGGGGAGAACACATTGTAAATACTGTAAATAAATAGTACGCATTCTCTTATGTACAAACGTTCATTTAGACTTACGAAAGCCGAGCCATTTCCCAGCGGGAAACATTTGTAATGGAAACATCGTAGTCCATGTTCGAAGCTACTGAACCGTCACGCTCCGCTTCCAGCTCATATGTGCACGCAAACAACTCCACGTTTACTTCATCTAAAGTAAACCTCTTCCTTTCCATGATGTCCAAATGTATTAGCGATCAAATCATCCAGTAAATATATCGACGACAACACCAGTTTCACCAAACAGCTTCACACGCGTACGCTACATCTTATCTGGCTACAGCGCAGCAGAGGTCTATTGTTTTGCGCATTGCCGCCCTCCCCCCTCACACCCCCTCCAAATCCACAAAGTGAACGGAAAAAAACACGAAAACAAGCACCAGCAACAGATGACGGTAACTTACCTGTACTGTGCGGGTACTGCCTGCTCTGATTGGTCAGCTCGTCCACGTTCTGCTCGCTGAACCCACAGAACGATTCCGCCCCTACACGTCTCGCCTGTCCTTCAGTCTGCGCTCGAAAACGACGTAAAATCCAGCTGTTTAACAAGAATGAATTATGCCGAGTTAATGATTAAAGATTTCAACTGATAATTTGTCAGATTTATCTGCAGGCGAACTCTTGTGTATTGCCATGTTTTGTTTTGTTTTGTTTTTAAGCGCAATACATTTTCAAGCAGCACTCGCGAAATCATTAGTTTTAGAAAATCTTCCATCTTAGAATTCATTAAGTTTATGCTGGTTTCGAAGCTCTTCGCCGTCCCGCAACAGTGAACTGGGACTGCGACATTAATTAGCCAGCTAGCTACAGCATGTAATCATAAAACCAATTGCACCGATGTAAATATAAATCCACATTCACGTGAACATTATTTAACATTTAGTGATGTAAAAAAAAAAACCCCATATCGCCATATTTCCGCGCAACGTAATCTAAAATTGAACCTGCAGCCGATTAACAAAACCATTCCAACACGCTAAGATTAATTGGGCTCGTTACCCGATCTCGAGCAATGGGTCTACGGGTTAGCTACAGCCAACAATTCGACACCGGAACACTCGTTGTAGCTAGCACACACCTTGTTTGCTTCAAACATCCTAAAACACAAACAGTAAAGCATACTTACAGGCTGTGAGCCGCCGAGTCACACACGGTTGTAACAGCTGCCGAGGCACGGAGTAAGAGAGATGAAAAACCAGGATCGAACTTCACACGGGTTTTGAAGCTGTCCTCCTTGAAGTACATTTACGGCATTTAGCAGACGCTCTTATCCAGAGCGGCTTACAAAAGTGCTTTGTCATTTACTCATAGAATACATCCTAGTACAGTACAGTAGGTTAGAATCAAACATGCCAATGAACTAGAATACTGTAGAAATACAGGGACGAATGCTGACACCTAGAAGTACAAAATACATAAGGTCTATTTTAAACAATGATGGGTGCTATAAACAATACGTGCCAGAGTTTGTTAAACAACATAAACCATACCCTACAATAAGTACTAAATTAGTCAGTCAATATGGGAGCAGTGTCAGTTGTCCTTTAGATATTCTGCAAATAGATGGGTCTTCAGTCCGCGTTTGAAGACTGCAAGGGACTCTGCTGTCTGGACAGCAGTTGGGAGTTCATTCCACCATCTCGGAGCCAGGACGGAAAAGAGTCTCGATGCTTGTCGTCCATGAGACCTGAAGCAAGGTATTTCAAGCCGAGCCGTGCTTGAGGTACGGATCGGGCTTTGACCGTTGACCTCATGTATGAAGAGGCTGGTCCATTTTTGGCTTTGTAGGCAAGCATCAAGGTATTAAATCTGATGCGTGCAGCTACAGGGAGCCAATGAAGGGAGCGCAGCTGTGGAGTAACATGTGTGAACGTCGGAAGATTGAAGACCAGTCGTGCTGCTGCATTCTGGACAAATTGTAGAGGTTTGATGGCTCTTAGAGGAAGATCAGCAAGTAGCGAGTTGCAGTAGTCTAGCTTTGAGATCACAAGAGACTGCACAAGCTTCCTGCGAGAGAAACGGTCGAATCCTTGGTATGTTACAAAGGAGGACTCTGCAAGACCGGGTTAGATTAGAAACATGAGTTGACAACGACAACTGGTTGTCCAAAGTTATGCCCAGGGAGTTCTCAAAGGAAACAGCAAGCTCATGGTAAGGCTTGGGAGTACCTGGGATGAACAGAAGCTCGGTTTTACTGGGGTTGAGCTTCAAGTGGTGGGCTGTCATCCATGACGCGATGTCAGTCAAGCGTGCTGAGATACGTCTGGAGACCTGCGTGTCAGAGGTTGGAAAAGAAAGAAATAATTGAGCGTCATCAGCATAGCAGTGGTAGGAGAAACCATGAGCAGATATTACATCACCAAGAGAATCGGTACCACCCTGGCGGTTTTGAATGCAGTAGGCACGTATCCAGAAGATAAGCAGTTGTTGACGATGACAGAGACGAAAGGAAGCAGATCTTTTGCGATTGTCTAGAACAGAGCGCAAGGAATTGGATCCAGCGGACATGTAGTCAGGAAGTCAGGAGTTGAAGAATTTCATCTGAAGAGAGAGGAGACAGAGAAGTCAGAGAGTTGGATGTTGGGGAATGCACATCGGTTGGAGGAGTGGGTAACAGAGCAGTGGAAGAAACAGTGGTAAAAATTCATTTCAACCACTGACTTCTTCATGGTTCTACCTTTGGCAGAGCATACAAAGGAGATTTCCCGTCACAACCCAGAACGCCAAATATCTTGAACCAAGTTTCCCATAGGCCCCTGCCTACTCAATTCACAACGTACGCAACCTCAAGCTCTTCCCAGGTAGACACCTCCCTTCACGACGGTGAGGTCAACACAGCGAACCAACCCCTTCAAGCTCAATTTTAAAGCAACCATTTTCAAAACCTCTTTAGACATATAATCATATTGGCCTCCCCGGTGACGTAGGCCATGCCATGCCTACATTTGTGAAGCATTTCATAACTTGGGGGAAACTCATAACAGATTCTCTGTTCACACAGATGTGATATAAAAGACAAAGAAGTTTTATTTTATCTTTTTTTTTTTTTTTGTATGAACTTGTGTTCGACTCTGCTCCTGCCTGACACACTCACCTCTCGGGTCTGTGTTGAAGGACACTCATGGAGCAATACATTTAATGTAAAAAGGAACCTGTGAAATATTTACCCAATTTTTAAAACCAGATTAAGTAGTAGATTTCCAATGTTTTACACTTCGGCAGTACACGGCAAAGGCGATCGCTGTAACTATGTGGCCTAGGTCCCCAGGCCTGCACTGAGGCATACTCAATAAGCAAGCATTTCATTTGCTCTTGAGTACGCAAAATCTGTAACTCAATTTAAAAATGGATTGTAGGTGGGATTTTGCATAACTTGGATTGGTGGAGTCACGAATACTATAGAACCACGTGATCCAATCCCCTCATTTCAGGTCCATATTAAACTTTCTCCTGGGGAGGAAATGGTCCAAAGTCAAAATTGCAAAACATTATGCTTGGTGATCCTAGCAACACCAAGCTGGAAACAGGGAAATTCACTTACACAGTCTTCTGTATGCAGTGATAAAATCATGAAAAGATTTACACGTTTCACTTTGCGAACAAGGTGGATGAACCGTCTGCCTTACTGAACAACCAGTGGATGTACAGGGAGCGTACCTAGCGTGGGAGTTCTCCTACTCCACTGCTGTAGTTGTTTACGTCCCTCCGTGGGCTGTGTCGAAGAGCGCTAGCGACATCTTTCACTCGGTCATCGCGGGACTTCAGAGAAAACATTCCAACGCCCTCTTATTGATCTGTGTTTATTTCAGTCATGTCTCCTTTTCTCCTGTCCTCACCAACTTTAAACAGTATGTTAACCGTGCAACGAGAGGGCATAACCTTTTGGACCATTTTTTACGTCAACGTGAAAAAAAGCATAGAAAACGGGTCCGAACAACACAGCAGATGTGTTGAATGGGATGAAAAGCTTGACAGTCTGTAGAGTACAAGGAGATCAGGCATTTGCATCTGAACTTAATCTAATGTTTCAACAGGTTTGACACAACCCCCACCACTGTGTGCTCAGACGGTGAGACTAGGTCTCCACCCAACCTGCCCCCATTCACACCTCTGTTGGAGTCCCTGCTCTATGACCCATCAACACCCCTGTCACCCTCTCTGCTCTCAGCAGACTTCTGACCCCAGAGGACAGCCTCGTTCCTGCCAATAGCTCCCTTCAAAACAACATTAAAATAACACTTGACCAGGACCAATTCTGCCATCCTCCCTTCATCTCTTCCCCCACAATCAGGAATTCTTAGCTCCCTGCATACTCCCTCATCACCCAGCCCTACCTTCACCATCGTCCAGGTAAAGCGGGAGCTCTACGGGCTTCACAGTCACAGAGCTAGTGGGCCTGATGACATCTGTACTCCTAAAGAATTTTAAAAGTGAACACAACACACAGAATTAAAACAAGAAGCTTGCCATATAAATATGAGCTAAGAATCTTTGATGATGGGAGGTACACTGTTCACAGAGGTGCTGCGATACTGGGTCTGTGTGTGGAGTGGATGGAACAAGCCCCTATTCCATCTCCCTGTTCCAAAAATCTATTTAATATATGGTCTCCAGGTAGGGGACCGGAATTACAAATAGCAAACCTCTGCAGAAAAATCATCAAACAATACCTATGTTATATGCAGACATGCTAATGCTAATGGTACTGATGAGGAAACCACACCCTCGAATCAGAATTTAAATTGCCCAATTTGTATTATTATTTTTTTTTACCTGCTAGTCTCCACAGTAACCTCTGCTGGCTTGAAAGCAAAAGACAGCCACACGCAGGGAGAAATACTAGAGTACCAACTATATAAACAAGGCAGTACGTCCTTCAAGAAGAGAATAGATTGAATATGATTGAATGTGAAGGCAAACTTTGCCTGTCTTTTCAGACTGAAGCCCTAGATCTGGTCCACAGCCATCCTAATATACATGTTTAACACACAAACTGTCTTTTTTAAATTGGTTGTGCCTCACATCATTTGTATCAGATATTTCTAAAATGTTGCTTCCCTTTCTAGTGCTGTTAGTTTTAGTGAACTCTAACCTTATCACAAAGCCTCGTTGGGTGTTCTTTAGTTTAAATCGTACTTCTCATTCATTCTATCTTTTTCAACCGTGCCATCATTCCTCCAGATTCAAAGGGGACAAAGAAAACACATGATCTGGATGTCTGTCACAATTATCCTAAATTAAGTGCAATTGACATGCTAGTGACCAGCAATGGCCGCCTGACGACTGATGAACAAATAAGCAAACTAAAAACGACTTCTGCATTAAAACAATTCGACATGTAAGCGGGGTGTTAATGGATGGCTTGTTCCTTTTCATTTTTGCTATGCTCCTGGAGGGCTTAGACCCCCATTCACACTCACGCGTCTGCCGTTAACTATCGGCAGAGGAAAAACAAAAAACAAAAACAGTTGCTTTCCCTTATGGTAATTCCTGGTTTAAAATTCTAGCTAGGTCACTTTGTCCGTGGAAAGTCATTGGGCGTGAATGACGTCACACGACCCGTTTATTTACATTTAGCTAACGCGTTTATCCAAAGCAACTTATAATTACAAACGAGTACAGCTTGAGCTACTAGGTTAAGGGTCTCGGCTCAGGTGCCCAAGTTGAACCAGCAACCTTTTGATTGCTAGACAAATGCCTTAATCACTGAGCCACCACTGCCTCAAAGCCAATCAAAAATTATTTATTAGACTTTGGACCGAATTTATTGTATCTGTCACATCTTTCTCTGCATTAGCTTGGCGCCAACTCAAAACCAGCCCAACGATCTTGTGAGACACAAGTTAGCAGAAACACAAAAGATCGACGAGCCTTATTTATGTGCTTTACATAAGTACCAGCTTCATGGAGGAAGCTTCTGAATATGCTGAACATAATCGTGGACCTTATTTCTCGTCTCCAAATAGCGGACTAGGCGGCTGACTACCTTTCGTCTTTAATTGGTATCTCAAAATGTTTTCATCATACACTATGTCATATTGCAGCCAACGTCTATACAGACGCACGTACTTGGGCAACATACGCCATACATTGGTTTAAAACTAGGCCTACATTTTCAAATCACATATGACCAAAAGGCCGAGATAGAGCACAGTTTCTCAGGAAGAAAACAAAAGGACACGTGCGCTATTGCGTTTAATGTTTTCATATCTGCCACTAGCCTCTATTCGTGGCAAGCAGTTTATTAAACGACCAAGATATTTTAGCTGATTGTCGTCTCATCAACAGTCACGCAAAAGAACGTCTAGCAGTCATTGGCCTGTGGCCTCGGTAAACCGCTGCAAATGTTACTTTAAACACGTACCTATCGACTGCCGTTACAAGCAAAAGCAATTTCCATACTTCGAACTTAGCACTGCTTTTAAACAGTCAGATCACGCCAAAAGATTGTTTTATTCCGAAAGAAATTAAACAATTCTAACGCGTTTGTTCAAAAGGGCGATTTTAGGCTTACGGTGAAAAAACTTGTGACGCGCACTATTACTGAGAGTAGTTTCTCTCTACAAAAACGTACCGTTACACAAATGATTCTGCTTTGAACAGCACTTCTCCCCATTTCCCTAATATTATTATATACTATATTTACATAGCATGTTATTTTCCAAGAAAAATGCTTACCTCACATTATACGTGCGTCTGATTCAGAGCGGGTCTTAAATTTAGGCCTGCAAAGTAAATCCGCGTCACGGCAAGAGGATCTGCAGTTCGGTTCTACGTTTGGCAACTACTAAGTGCATCATTTCTAAAGACTAATTCCTCATACGTGCGATTATCAAGCAGATTTGGCATCACGTCCTACACAAGTGAGAGATTAGAGAGCTAGAGGCTTCCTGGTTGACTAAAACTGCGGGCATGATTTTATTTTAGGCTTTCTATCTGAAATAGTCAACTTACTCAGTACTAAAAACACATCCTTCAAAACCTAGGTAAAACGTAGCTTCAAAATGAATCCCTGAGCCATTTATATTTTTCTTCTTCATTTCTTTCTTTGTCCTTAAAATTGTTTTGTATTCATTTTGGCAGCTTGAATTTTGGGAAAGGGTTCAGGTTCCTCTTGTTCTTAACATTTAAAGGCTTCTAAATGTGTTGTGAAACAGGTAGTCAGAAGCCACAGCATTATCAGATGCTGATGCACGTCTAGCTTCCAGAATCTGCATATATTTTACAAATTGACAGGGAAAGATGATGGAAGGTAGGGATGAGTTTGATTTCCAAACTCAGTATAGGGCTGGGCTTCCCGTGGTTCTTTTTAAAAGAGAGGTATGCCTCATTTGAGTTGATCAAGTGTCTTCAAATAATCATTTTTATCCAGGTGACTACAAGCAAAGCAAAGCACCATATCCTTCATTTAATAGGTCAGTTACACTCCATGTTTATCAAAAGCATTTAATATTAATGGTCATAGTAATGCCACACAAATTCACAAAGTGTTTAAGACATGTCTGGCTCAGTTTGCTTTCTGTGTGAACTCACTAAAACAGTGCAGATTTTAAATAAATGACCACAAAAAGAAGAAATGATATATTGCAACAGGAAAAATAGATTTTTCTTTAGAAATGAAAGAGGAGTTCAAAGAGAACTCAGCACCTTCTATATCATAATTGTAACCAACATTTTCATTATGTGAAATAATTGATTCAAGCTTAAGACTAGAAATTAAAAAGAAATTACAGTTTATCAATCGAATGGGAAATTCGATTCACACTTATCCTCATTCCAGTAAAATGCCACAGTATTTACAGTTTGATGTGAACAAAACAAACAAACAAAAACTTCTCAATTTTTGGTTTATGACAACCAACCGCAGATAAATTCTGTATAACCAAGATTATGCCTCGGTCGTCATTGCAACTGTTTTCTCCCACAGACAATGTTTAAAACAAAATCAAGCGCCACTAAATGTGTCAATTCTTAAATGTAAAAAACAGCTCTGAATTTATTTCCCCCCTACAATACAAGGTAAAGGGCAGGGTAAACGGGGTCAAAAATGCAGCAATAAGAAGCGCTTACATTTCATTTTGCTGCTAATTTCAGTTACAAAAGTGGCTTTTTGCTCTTATACAAAATGGAGCTATAGTTATTAAAGAATTAACATATAGCCCAAGTTGGGAGTTTAAGGGACAATTTACTCTTGAATCTCTCCTTTAAAAAAAAAAAACTTACAGAGCAACAAGAATAATGGAAAACCTTAAAAAAAAAAAAAAAAAAGTATAAAAATAATCAAAAAAAAAATCAAGAGAATAAATCTGTATATTAAGCAAAAAAAGGAGAGGTAAAACACGATTCACTAAACAAATTCATGACTAATTGTTTTCTCACAAAAATCAAGAAAACATTCATGGAAAAGACCTTGTGCGATCCTAAAATGCTTTTTTCATGATAATAGATTCTCTTCCAATGGAAATAGCATGACAAAACACAAAGATTCTCAGTCACAGTAACTAAAATTGAAAAAAATCTCTTAAAACCTGTATATTTCGAACCATTAGAAACACGCATTTTATAAAATTCTTAATGCTTTAGAAAAATGTTCATATATCCATTAATATACATTTATATCTTCACTAAATTCAAGTGGCATGGCCAATATGATATATCTAGGCTTGTCTAGTTTTGAAGATAAATTAATACAATAAATTAACAGCACCATTGAAAAACTACAAACGGCATTTACACATTTCTGTATTCAAGACAGAAACAGAAAAAAAAGAAAAAAAGAATAGAGATGCCATTTTTATACATGTTTTACTGCCATTGCTACGACAGCACAAACCGTGTTTCATTGTAAGACCGTCATGTTGTGTAAGGTCGCTGATAGTAAACTGGGGTCTTAGCGGCAAATTGATTAAAGTGAATTGGTTTATGTGACTACAACACCCCCACACACCATTTCATTTTTAACATGTATTTACTGAAATCAAACCCCCTACTGACCAGGTGAAAATTCCTGTGTAGTGTTTCTTTGCAGTCTGAACATGCATCTGTTCTCCACTTGCCGTATTGCTCCCTATAGTCAATGACAAGCTCCTCATCTTGTAGCAGTGACAGCAATTTGAGCTTCCGTAGACCTGATCTTAGTCAAAAGGCTAACCAAGCGTCAGCAGCCTATGAGAGGGGTACAGTAAACATGTTATACTGTGTGAAATTGTTTTCGTGAACAAGAAACCTAACGTGCATGAAAAGCATTTTGTTCCTGTGTCACTTGTGATTTAAAGCAATAAAAAGATAAGAGACTAGCTTCTAGAAAATAAGGGTTTAATACGCAAAGCAAACACACTCAGCAAGGGTGCACCGCTGCATCGAGACCCACAACAAGACGTAAACACACACAACTATTTTTGAACCCAAGTAAATCAGGGGAGAGCGCGAACGCAGTCCCCCACTACCAGAAATTATGCAGTCGAGATTCCCACATTTGGGGAATTCGCAGGGGTCAGCACAACCGGAGTGCAATGGCTGAGCCTCGCCCTGGGTGAACCACCTTCTTGATCATGGTATCTCCCCTGCCAGGTAAGTATGAATTCCTCGTCCACACGGCGAACACATGATCAAAAGACTTAGTATTCACTCAGATGGTAGGATCCCCGCTCAATACGCAACTAAACACAATCTAAAAGCAAACTGAATACATACCTACAGAAGAACGACGTATTGTTTGAAAAGAACATTTATGGGCTGTTATCTCGTCGATTTAAACGAAACGGAGAAGAGGCTTCCCATGATGCACTGCTTCCGAATACGTAATGAGCCATGAGGACGCGTGGACGTTGTTTCTATTTTCGTGTGTGGAGCAAACTCTTCACGTGAGCGAAATTCACAACGGGCGAACATGCTGGACTAACGTATTGCTGCGCCGTATAGAGAAATGGTGCTTTCGCTAGCTTGGTGATTCAAAATCCACACAGAATTGTTGAGAAAATTACCAAGCATTGAAAGGAACAGAAACGCGCGTCGTGCCATTGACGACTTTCGTTTTAGCGAGATGAGCAAAACTCTCGTCATTTGTCCTCCAGAGCGTTGTCTGCTACAGGGTGGTATCTGTTCGCAATCAACGGCCGAAAAAAGAGGCGAGATCACTCAAGATTTTATACTGGGCACACTACGCTGCGCTACGCTTTTAAAGGGAACATTTCTCTTCATATACTGCAACGGGCGATCACTTGCAGTTGTTAAACAATACACACGGAGCTTATCCCTCCACAGAAACGTCTAGCCGACACACAGAAGATTCTTCCAAAGAGAAGAGACTGCCCTGAACAGGATGCGCGCGCGCGCGCAAACACACACAATAGAAAAATGTAAAAAAAAAAAAAAAAAAAAAATAATAATAATAATAATAAATAATTAAAAAGTTTAAAAAAAAAATCAAACAACTGTTTTCTTATTTTCCCACAGAGCAAAGGAGGGAGGAGGTGCACCGTTCCCGGAGGTACTGCAATACCGGGTCGATGCGTGGAGTGGACGGAGCAAGCCCCTATTCCATCTCCCTGTTCCAAAAATCAATTTAATATATGGTCCCCGGGTAGGGGACGTATCAGATATTAAACTGATAAGAACAGATTTTTTTTTTTTGACCATTTTATTCACCATTTCACATACAACAATCACGTGCATCAACAAATAAACACGTACAATAGTCAATATCATATACATACATATGTACGTATACATCCATGTTGTTTTTTAAAATTTCAAAATCAACATAATCAATACTTAAAAATTTACACAGTTTTATAAACCTAGTACATATCAACATCAACATTAAAAACATCAATGCTAATATCACTAAAAATCGCTTCTCGGCCTTCTACTAAAAACAATTCCTCAGCGGGTCTCCCATCGTGTGTACACCTGTTTAAGAACTATTTATAATTATTAAAACAGGAACCCCCTTCCCATTTATCCCCCAGGCCCGCAAATTCACGGAAACCCGTGTTATTTAAAAAAACGTCCATACGTTTCCCGGGCTTCTGGGCATTCCCCCCCCCATCCCCCACAGAATCAAAATCTATGACCAGGGGGGAGGGAGACGGAAAACTCCCCGTGCTATCAGATCCGGGGGTAAAGGTCAGGGGGCCTTTGGGCGCCGCCTCACCCTTACCAGCCCTCTTCGCCTTCGACAATCGTGAATCTTCCCCGGGGATCCTCCAGCTGGCTCTCATCCTTTTCCGGACCACTGCCGGGGCCTTCTCAGTCTCCTGGGACCGCCCAGTCTCCAATTGTCCATTTTGTACCTGGAGTGCCTGATCCCGAGAGAGAGGCTCCTCGACTCTCTCCTCCTTCACAGGGTCCAGGATCTGTGCCTCAATCTCCTCTGGTCCTGCCTGTTCTCCAGTACTCGCCGGATCCTCCTCACAGTCCCGGGTTCCCCGGACCACAGCTGCCGCGTAGGTCCTACTACCCGGACAGGAGCGAGCCAGGTGTCCCTCGCTCCGACACCGGCGACATCTCCTGGGGCCCCTGCAGTCCCTGGCCAGATGTCCCTTCTCCAGGCAATTCAGGCACTCCAGCTCTGGGCAGTCCTCCATCTTATGTCCATGGCCCCGGCAGCTCCGGCAGAAAACCGGCTGGTCCCTGTAAAAAAGGTATCCCCGGTTACCGTCAATGGCGAAGAGGGCTGGAGGGTGCACCAGCCCACCTTTACCGTCCTCTTTAAAGGACATCTGGTACTGGTGGCGCCCATTCCAAATACCCAGCTCGTCCCGAACCATCCTCTCCCCTGGATGCACCGTATCGTACTCCTGGAGAAACCTGCGGATAAGATCCGTGGGGACGTGGGGATTGAAAACGTGGGTGGTAACCACCCGCCGTTTCCTATCCCACAAGGGGTCCACCACGTAGTACTTCCCCACGGGGTGGTGTTGTAATTCCACCCTCCAGTCCAGAACTCTGCGGTAGTTCTCCGTAGTGGAGAGCGTGACATCGTAGAACCCCAGGGGCCCATTCCGTTGAGCACAAATGAGGTCCCCCGGCGTCAGCCCCAGAACACCAAAAAGGACCTCCCGGATAAACAGGACCCTCTCCGTAGTGACCAGCAACGGCCCCCTTGAACAAATGCTAATGTAACCTTGTTTAAAAGCAAACTAAAAACGATTTTTGCATTAAAACAATTCGACATTTAGGCATGTGTTAATAGATGGATCAGACCCCCCATTCAAACTCACGGTGACGATGTCTGACGCTGATTATCGTCCTGTATTGCTTTGCTAAAATCTCAACTAGTTTGTGTCATGCAGAGAATGCTCCTGACCCCAGCATAAAAGTAAAGAAAATACTAAAAGTAAAAAGACAACATCCAAACAAAACCATTGACATTGTTCTGTGCTAATTCCTGGTGTAAAATTCATCCTGTCAGTGTGGAAAGTCATTGGCCGTGAGTGACGTCACATGGCATGGGTTTCGTTTATCAAAGCCAACAAGCATAAGAAGTGACATTTATTTACTTTCTTTCCTTGTCAAATTTAAATTAAATTGAATTTAATTTATCTGTGACATCTTTCTCTGCATTATCTTAGCACTATCTCAAAACCAGCCAAACCAGCGAAAACAATCTTCTAAGACAAGAGACAATAGACACATAAATATTATCAAGCTCTATTTATGTTTTGTTTTTTTTCAGAAGTGCCAGCTTCATCGAGAAAGCTATGCTGAAGATAATCATGGACCTTATTTATCGCCTTTAATTTGCATTTTAAAAATACACTAGATCTTAACCAAAAGGCTTAAATGGAGCATATTTTCTCATGTAGAAAACAACGTGCGCTGTAGCGTTTAATGTTTTAATATCTAGCCTCTTTTCATGACACAAACAAGAAATTGCCACCCAAATATTTAGAAAACAAAAGTTCCGTGGTCAGAAACTGAGCACTGATGAAGACTTAAAAATGACTAACACAAACTGTGCATGGTAACAGATGGGCTATCGTCTTTAATTGTACAACTTTGTAATAAATAAATATTTCGAATCATTTGGGTAGTGAGTATGTATCACTTAGCATTAGGCACTGTATCTTTTTTATTATGTAATGCCCTACCCACACATACGCACACAAACGCACCTACGCCTTTACTCACTTGTGTTAACAAACCATACATGGACAAGGATCAAAGGACATTGAATAGATTCAGAGACGTCCCCACAGTGTGTCTTTAGCTGCCACAGTAAAAGCAGCACAGTTTCTCTTCAGTACCCAGGCCTGATTTACTTAATTTATTATTTGGGCATAGCATAGGGTGTAGCTGTGGGTTTGGTCTAGGGAAGTTTTTCGGTCTTTATTTCTTTATCTAGAGTTTAGATGTAATCTGACTTAGATACGTTCATAGGATCTTATACTAATATACTAAACAGTCAAGATTGGCTTAAGAAAACGCCATCATTTTTAAAAGATGTGTTGTACAGGGAAGTGTGCCCGTTTAGTGGGTTTGATCCTGCTGCCCTCAGCATTTGCGTGTATGATAGCCAACCTGCTGCTGTTCTTCCCCAATGGGGAGAGTCTGAAGAATGACCAGATCTCTTTGCAGGTCTGGCTTATGGGAGGACTCCTCGGTGGAGGACTGTTTGTAAGTAATGCTGGACTTTAAAAATCTCCTTGTTTCTGTCTTCTTTCCCTTCTCTTTCTTCCTTTTTCAGAACAAAATCAAATTAACTTACCTCTTGTGTAATTGTATACTCTCTTTTAATATTCTCTATAATCTATACTCTCATAAACAGTTCATTTTTACATTTGACTTCGTTTTATTTTGAATAGACATAATTGTTCTATCATAGTGTCTTGTACACATATATTGACTTTTTTCACATTTGTACTTTTTTGGCCTTTATTTTTTTGGATAAATCCAGTTCTCTGCCCCCCCAGAATTTGACCAAGAATATGCTGAAAAAAATTATATAAAGCGTGATGGGGTTATTTTCAGACATAATTTTACTAAAACAATAATATTATGCTGCACAAAAAGTGCCAGAAATGGCTTAGGTCCCAGAGGGTTAATACAACCCACCCATCACATGGATAATTCTACCCCCATCAGAGGGATAATATAACCCCTGCATCAGAGAGTTAATACAACCCCCTCCATCAGAGGGTCAATACTACCCCATCATCAGAGAGTTAATACTATCCCACCATCAGGAACTAAAATCTGGTGTCATATGAAGTTATATGAAGCAATCTGTATATGTAACATAATAAATAATATTACAATTACAGTCATAATGTAACCTATGTATGAAATATAACCTAGTGTTGTCTTGTAATTTAGCAACTGGCCTAAGGGCTGAGTTTTAAGCACTTTGTTCTACTTAGAAAAAATTAAATATAAATATGTATTGTTTGAAAATCTATATCTTTGAAATTTTAAAATTAATCTTTACCCAATTAACGTGAAACACATTTCAAATTAAAATGTGATGTTGCACATTGGAATGCTACACATCAGTAAATACATACTGCAATTCACTAAATTATATTAAATAAATTCACTAATTAGATAGAATTAAAGTTTGAAAAACAGGAAAGTAGTGAGGCAGGAAAATGTTTGAAAAAAATTGTTATATGACTTTCTTAATAGTGGGTCAGATGTATTATATTTCTAGAAAAAATTCAGAAATGTTGGCAGAAGACAAATGACTCCTCTGCATGATGTACTTTGGAATGAATACTGGCCTTGCACTTTGGAATAAAAAAACTCTCAATAGTAAAATTACACAAATACAGAATGAGATTAGATAAGGGAGCCTAATGTAGTGATCTATTACTATATACAGACATGTCTATAATGTAAGGCACTATGTATCAAACAGGTATTGTAAATTATGTTGTAAAAGTTATTTAATGTTTGTGTTTAATGATACGCTTCTTTGTTTCCATCAGATGCTGTGTCCAAGCTGTTCAGCTATCAGGGCTGGGGGCAAGGGTTGCTGTGGAAAGGGTTGCTGTGGGAACCGTTGCCGTGTAAGTGAACCCACTCCAGTAGTGAGGGAGGAAAAAAAGACTAAAAATATGCTGAACTCAAAGTAGATATGAAAAAAAGGGGAACATAAAAAACTGTAACCATGAAAGAGGAAATAAAGCAAGTTATCTGATGCTTGAATTGTTTTCACAACATTCCATAGAACAATTAACTCTGTAAATGAGTAATAGGAGCTACAGTAAATATACACATGCATCCTAGAATTAATCTAAAGTATAGAAATCTAGCCTCTATTTGAAGCTTTCCTTTAGTAAACTAAAATAAATAAATTACATTATTTTTATCATGTGAGTTAAGCTTAAGGTTAGGTTTATGTGTAAGTGTTTAATTACACTAATGCTGTGATAAACTATAATAGTGCATTGTTCAGTGGAACGTCAGGGGCACTGTGACAGTAATTGTGTGTCTATGTGTGTTCATGTGTATCTGTGTGTAGATGCTGAACTCTGTGTTTTCTTCTGCGTTTGGTCTGATTGGGGCAATATACAGTACCAGTGTTGCATCTGCTGCACTGGCTATAGGACCAAAATGCCAAGTAGCTGGCATGGAATGGAAGTATCCCTTTGAGGACATGCCCCAAGGGTAATGCAGCCCTAAACTATAAACACCCAAACAAATCCCTTCATTACACAGTGATACATGTTTCAATGTTCCGGTGCTACCGATTCCTTAAAAATAATTGAATTTATACAAGTTTGTTGACTAGAAAGCTTATTACATAAGTGCACTTTGTTCTGTAGCCTCTAGATGGCTCTTTATGAAAGCTTATTAAATAAGTGCACTTTGTTTTGTAGCCTCTAGATGGCTCTGTGTATAATGTAACTGTTATGGTTTATTACAGAAATCCTGTTCTGTGTAAACCACGTATTGCTGTATCTGGAATTTCAGAAACCTAGTCAGGATGACTTGAGTATTGGTTTTTACCTGGACTTCTGAATTTGTTGCAGACATTGTTATTTATTGATTGCTCGATAGATTTTAAACATGTGCATATGTAACATCTTTATTAACATCTCTAAATTTACATTGCTACTATTTATCCAGGAATTTATTCAAGTCTGCAACTTTAAAGTTTACTTGTTTTATGTTGCATTAGTGTCTATAGATTATGTAGCTAAGTTGAACCCTGATTGCACATAGCTTAGCTGTAAAAAGGTATCCCAATTACAACTTTAAAGGACATTATTTTTAAAAGCAAAGCAAGATACAAACCTCTCTCTTTTCCAAATGTATCAATCAACCTTAAGTCAGTCTCTCTCCCCCCCCGTGTGTGTGTGTGTGTGTGTGTGTGTGTGTATTTTGTTCTCTTGCTTCCTTTACAGGAACAACAGCTACTTGGTGGATAAATCTCTGTGGTCACTCTGTGAGTTCCCAGAGAATTCGGTCCTCTGGCACATTGTTCTCTTCTCCATTCTACTGGGCTTGGGCATGCTGCAGGTCGTGCTCCTTGGAATACAGGTCATCAATGGCTGCCTGGGCTGCTTCTGCGGCGACTGCCGAAGCAGCAAGGATGTAAGTATCATATCTTTATCATTTTTATAATACACCATATTGGTCCAACAAGGAGTTGCATACTGTATGGTTGGGAGGGTATCAGTGGTTCATTTATCACTGATAAACTGAAGGGCAATTTGACATATGAGGCAGAAACATGATACCATCAACAGATGAAACTTCAACTTTCCAGACCTACTTTGTACCATTTGGCCCTGTGCACTCTGAGCATATGAAAACTGTTATAGTGACAGGCAGATTGTCATTGAACATACTACACACTAGGTATAATATTGAGTTTTCAGAGAGGTATTAGAAAATACCATTTGATTTATTTAATCAAGAATGAGATATTACTTTTTCTAAGTCAACTTATAGGTCCTAGTTAATTTTAAGATACACTGTGAAAGCTATTGTTATAAATACCAATTGAGTTTTTTCTTTGCTTTTCAGGATGAAGCAGGATTATGACCAAAAGATACTATCAGTGAATTCAACATAATTAAACATTCCAATGTCAGATGTCTTTAAACATTTCATATGTGTACATTGACTGTATGAACAGCAGCAACTTGCTTGATGTGCTAATTTAATTTTAGTGAAGATTTATTACAAAACATGTTTGTAGCAGCAAATAAACTTTAATTTGCCAGGTGATATATTTTTCATGCAAATGTCCTAAATGCATCTTAGTAATACAGAAATATGGAAATCATGTGTTTTACCAGTATATGTTTATTTGTACCTTTCTGTAAATTAAGCAGATGTTTAATACTGTATGATTGATCTGTAGTCAAAGCCAATGTTGTGTACTGTGCTATTTATTTTGTCATCATTAATTATTTAACTAGTTACATCAGAAACGCCTATGGATTATTAGTTTAAAATAAGTATATACCTGGATTTCCTGGGCTTTGTAAAAAAAATCACATAAGTTTTATTAGAGTGATACTCTAAATTATACACATAGCTAAGCTTCAAAATGAAATCATCATTTAAGTGTGTTCTTCTCAAATCATTTTTAAACAATGCCAGCCCACAGGAACATTTTAGCACCAGGTACATTTCTAATATCAGACATTACCACTGACCATAATTGGACACAACCTCAGGCAATTTCTATTGGAATGACTTTGCAGTGCTCTCACTGTTTA
Source organism: Electrophorus electricus (assembly GCF_041902795.1). Lineage (NCBI taxonomy): Eukaryota > Metazoa > Chordata > Actinopteri > Gymnotiformes > Gymnotidae > Electrophorus > Electrophorus electricus. The sequence continues at coordinate 8,358,422 of NC_137509.1, forward strand.
AATCCTGTTTGAAAGCAGGGTCAGACACCCACAGGTTAGAAGTGACATCCACAGCTGTACAAACATCTCGGCGGGACCTTTAATGATGGGTGTTCATCACATATTAGTTAACATCTGTGTAAGTGATGCTGAATCAGCAAAAATGGCAGACTACACAGGACTCAGTGCAGAGCCTTTGATCATAGAGTAACTCAAACTGCTGTGTCTGAATCAGTCAATAACAGGTCAACAAACTGGAGAAACCCTGCTTTTAGATTTGCTTCCACACACCAAGGATGATCCTACATATCCTGGACTTGAGTTAAGCATATACCTTTTGTTGCCACAGCAATAAAATTGTTACCCTATTGTTACCCTACAACTGTGCCAGCATTGAAGAGCACTGTAAACCTGCTAGGACAGCCCCACTAACTGATAATTGCAAACATGCCTTGCATGTTTTAGCCATATGTGGAGATAACTGCTGAGGTGCTTGTGTTGTAACAGGCTGAATGAATCATGGTCTTGTTCCAAATCAGGTGTAGATCCCTTTTTTAACCAAGGGGTCCTTTTGGGGCTCAGAGGGTTTGATTAGTGTGGCTTATGTGGCAGAAAAAGTATAAAAGTCTGGTAGCTCTCATTTGGTACCTGAGTACTTAAACTGTGTATTAAACTGGTTCTGAACTGTGCATTTCACCTGAAATTTCCTTATGCTGTAAGTGAAAGCAAATGCAAAGAGTTGAAAAAACATTGAGAGACACTGGAGGGAGAGATTGATTACAAGAGAGAGAAGATTATCTGCTTCTTATCATGCAGATCACATATGTTCCCACACCAACAAGATGAGGGGAATGTGAAGGGTAAAAGACTGAGCAGACAAAAGAGGGAAAGGGGTGAGCTAAAAAGCAGAAAAAAGGTTTTGTGGGTTTGCGGAAAATAACCCACCAGAACCAATGAGAGTTGGTATGTGCTCAAATGGACTAATTCAGTTTGACCTCTCTGCCAATTTCACACATACATGCATGCGCGCACGCACCCCCCCCCCCCCCCCCACACACACACACAGAGAAACAGTGCAGATCTTGTCATAAACAAAACAAAATACACTGGTATTTCCACAATACTGTTTTTAAACAAACCCGGAACATATTTTTAACGGCTTATACCGCAGTTGGACATACAAGTGTTGTCACATTTGGAATGAACCCAAGTGGAAGTACACAAATAAAAATTTCTCCATGGTAAACAAGTCTCTTGGGGTGTGACATCCTCAAAAGAAAATCACATTACTGCTGTTAGCTGTGTTTTGGTAAGATAGGCATTCAACACAACCATACTTGGAGCACAAATCATACTGACCCTGCCACCCTGAGCCAAATGAAAAAAAGCTAATTTAAAGTACTGTAAACTGATCTCTAAGAGGAGCGAGGGAGCATGTGAAAGAGTTGACTGAAAAAGGGGAAACATGGGGACAAAGGAGGAGGAAATGGGAGGGGAGAATGCAAGGAGGGAGGAAAACTGGTCTGAGGCAACTTGAGCTAGACTGTGCCAGTAATAATTCTGGATGTGTCTAAGCTCAGAAAAGCCTGAGTATGAATGCGGCCATACTACTTATAAAGGTAAGAAGGAGTAAACACTTATTACATCAGTAATTGTAATGCAGGAGTGTACATGCCATTTTTCTGCCCTCAGACACAGCTGTGTACCAGGTCATTGTTCACTCCTGCTGAAACAGATCCTTTGAGCTTTCATAATTACCTCCAAACCTGTTGCAGGTTGCAACCATCCACAGTAGTTTGATTACATAAAGAAAAATTAGAAAGACTGATATGAGTAATTTGTTTTAATTATTACTGTCTAAACATTATAAATTTAGATTATCTCAGTCAAAATAGGATTTTTTCTCCAAATGACTACATATAGAGTGGTCTCCTATTGAAAGATAGCACTACAACACTATTACTTTTATCTAGCTATTTTTATACTTTGCTGTCCAACTCCAGTGGTAGCCATTTTCAAAATAAGAGGAGGGCCAAAGATTAATTGGGGACGAGAATTGACGGCCTCTTATTACACATATGGACTATAACTTACTTGTAGCTGACCAGTTGGTTTGCATGAATTAGGGAGAGGCATGTTCTGTTATGGACCTCATGTCTGTGTCATTCTCTAATGGTTACTGTCATAGAGCCCATATTTGATCATGACACAACAAAATGCATAGTACATTTACCTGACACTTTGTAAGACAAAGCAACTTACAATTACGACTGAAGACAACTTGAGCAACTGAGGGTTAAGGGTCTTGCACAGGGGCCCAACAGGGGCAACTCAGAGGAGGTGGGGTTTGCACCAGTAACCTTCCAATTACAAGTCAAATACCTTAACCACTAATGGCATCTACCACTGGCCTATATAGCAGTTCTCATTGAAAGTGTGAAGATAGCATCTTCATGACAAGGAAAACCAACAAATTAAAACATCCTCTTGAATTCATGTGAAATACCCCCCAAAAGATGCCTTCTTCAGAGTTGTTTCTTAGCTAAGATGTGGTTGAGTTAGTGACAAGTTTCTAGCATATAATGTAGTCAATGCCCTCCGTGATAAATATAAATTGAAAGTGTGCTTTTTTTTCTCTGAGTTAGCTTGATATATCATATTGTACTACATCAAGGTCACTATATTTACTGTTATGCACTGACAATGAATGACCTTAATAAAACACAAGGTTACATGTAAAAGAACTTTCTATTCTGTTGTATATTCAGGAATATAAATGCTAAGAAAAGTGTGTTAGAATCCTTGCAAAATGTCAAAAAGACCAACTCCAAAGTGGCCTTTGGTAAAATGTTCTGGTTTACACTGATCTGAAATCAGTTCTTTCTCTATACTAAAGGGCATATGCTAAGCTCTGTTGCTCCTTATCAAAGGACCACAGTGCTTAGTTAATCATCCCCACTCACTCATGTGGGTCACTGAGAGATAGCGTCCCACTTCATGACTCTCCAAAACTCCTTTACCCACAAAACTCCTTAATGCTTTCACCCTTGTCAGAATTAGAAGGAAGGATATGAAAGGGCAAAATAAAAAGACAGGTGGGTGAAAGAAGTAGCTCAAATGGGAGGGAGAGAGAGAAAATTCACAACAGAAGTGAACATTGTCGTTCAGAGGATCTAGGGAAGTGAATTTGTATTGTGCCTTTAAAAAAAAAAAACTCAAGAGAGAATGAAGCCAATTTTGTACAGTTCAGAGTGAATCTGACTTTCCTGTAACACCACTGTTAAAGTATAGCAACAACTTAATATTGTACACATTACTAATATGCACATATCCATATACTTACAGAATTTTCATACCTGAAATGATATACACAGATATAAAACAGAAATAAAACTAATTTTAATGAGGTCAGCATTGGTGAAATTCCATTCCTTTTATTTTACAGTGATCGAAGACTAGTTTTCTTTTATCAAATTCTAACCATCACCATTGCAATAGAATGTGAAGAACTAATTACAAGTCAGGAACAAATCCTATTTTTTAACAATCTGCCCAAAAACCAATACTTGAAAATAAACACAGACACACAACACATCTGGCAACAAAAGAGAGTCTGGTGTGCAAGCCAGATTGTGAAGTAGACATGCTGGTCTGCATTTTAATCTAGTTCACCTTTGCAAATCAACTCTGTAAATTTCCACAAAGAACACCCAATGGCAAAGTTCCTGAGAGACTGCTCAGAATAACAATGTAAATAGGAGTATAAGCTCTTGGTAAGTAATTACACATAGCTGACTATCACATAGATAACCATTTTCAGGGAATTAGTGGCTCTATAGGAATTATTAACTGGTTGAAGAAATATTTGAAATCTCCATAAAGGTGAAATGATGTATCCTTCATGGGTGGGTGATGTGAATGAGCCTTAAATGCATCATCGAAAATGAAAAGGACACACTTATGGACACAGGAAATAAACAAGACCTACTCACTTTCTTTGTTTGCTGTCCAGATGAATATTTCCAGGTAAAAACATATTCCCTTTAGCCAGGTAGTGTAGCAGTGACATTGACATGCATGCTTCTTGGTAAACAAAATAACTAAGTTTACTTTAAAAAAGATACAGTGACAGTTTTAGCTTGAATTCTGGACTTTAGGAAAAGACAGACAAGGTGTGCCTGTGTTCCTGAGTCATTCTCATCTTACACAGAGCAACAACAAGTCACTGAACCAGTTCAGATATACAGCTTTGATCAGGTCACTAAAGCAATGCAGATTAAAATGCATTTATAGCACTGGTGAATGTGAAGGAGTTGGATTCACAGAACAAAAATCATTACTGAGTGCTTATTATTGGTGCAAAATCAAAATTATTTGTCATGCTTGTGAAAATAATTCTATTCAAAATCATGTCACAAGCATTCAGGCTAAAAATAAAATATCTATTAAAAGTTTTGTTAGACCAGCTATAGTGGAGGGAGGAGTTGTGAGTACCTCGTATAATCACTTACCCACGTCAATATGAATGCCCTGCACACATCTACCACATTGGGCTATATTTATTTGATATGTACCAGGAATCAAAAAATGTTCCATGGGAACATAAATGGGTTTCTTTATTTTTGTTATTTCATTCACTCCTCTGAGTACATTTATTTTAACATTGGTGAGATATTGTAAAACTACATAAAATTGTGTAATCGTGGAGAGGCTTGTTTTGTAACAATATGAAACATTTTAAAAAGCTAGATAAAAATGAAACTGCACTGGCACAGTTATGCAAAAGTTGTAGAACAAGTACTGAACTGTAAAGAGAATGTTTATTATTCATTCTTGGAAGCTCGCCAGTCTTGGAGCGTCACACTCCCGAGTACGGGAGGCGTGCTCCAAATCCACGCGCCTGAAGTAAGCTATATAAAGCTAAAGTGCTCCGTGCACTCCAAGGGCTTTGCGTGTTATTTTAGAGGCAGATCGCAAGCACAGCGCGTTGTGCTCGAATTCGGTGAAATGTAAGTAATTTGAATAGTGAAATGAGTTAAATCTCAGAAATCTAAACAAGCCTGAAACGTTCAGAAGACGTGAAAAAAGATTTTGGCAGAAAAAAGCGTCAAGTTCATTTTGTGACTTCTTACTGTAACTGGTAAGTTAATGTTGCCAATTAGTGATAATATTGTAACTTACGTGTCAGACTGTATAAAACCTTTCGTGTCAGCGAAGTTAGCTACACTCGATTACTTGTTTACCTGATTTATGACTTGGGTGTCACGGTGGGAGTGTCTCTACCGTCGAAGAAATATTATTGCCAGTTTTATCTCACGTCATTTGATTATTGGCCTAAATAACATTAAACCACATTAAACCATCTGTTGAATTACCCCCAAATTGAATGAATGTTCGGATTTGTAATCGATTTGTCTAACTGTTGTTTACCCTACTAATCAAAGGTAGTCTCGCTCAAAAAATCTTTGAATTAAATGAATGCGGCTTGCTGGATTTCCATCAATTGGCCGATAGATAGAGGTACATATAAAACTAACTCCAGATTAGCAGGATATCTTTCCGTGGGTCTTTTACTGACCCACTTTCTCCTGAGCTCCAGCTTGTTGCCAACAGTTTTATATAACATGCTTTACACACACTTTTTTTTTTTTTTTTTTACTATGAATGGATTTACTTGGAAGATTCGTGAATGTCCTATAAAATATTTGATTTCACGAGCTACTAGTAAATGTTGCAAGTACAGACGTTTTTTAAAAAAAACCCTGAAGTCTACTGCACATGCTGGGGCATTTTTGTGCGCGTGTGTCAGTTTGTACGTCACGTACAGCACATAGGCAACGCGCTTTTCGCTTGTGTGAGTGTGCGTACATGGTACGAAAGCGCTAGAGCGATGGTTGAATTGCGGAATTGCTGCCTTTAAACTAGCTGATAAAATATATCTTACCGTATTACCGTCTCTAAATAGAAACTGTGCATTTAAAGCAATTGCCAGGTCTGTTGCACAGCAAATTCGCTTAATCTCTTTCACACATTATTAAAACCACACACATTTACTGGTCACGCACATTGTCCTATGTAACATTTTAGATTTTGTTTTCAAACTCGGGGCTACATACTTCCTTAATATTTGGCAGTAGTGGATACTGTAAATCACTTAGCGTAATCTCTAAGAGCCTTGAGTATCTCCCAGTTACAAGTTCGTCTTGATTGTTATTATTAGTTAAATGCTCCACTTCAGTCAAGCAAATATTCAAGTTCAGACCGTAAATGATGAGAAAATACGAAAATATATTAAGAAGTAGAAGAAACTATATAAAAAAAACCGTATTTCTCTACTTAGATCCACCCTTTTCGTGTGGGTGAATTTAAAAAGACAACGGTAATACAAAAGAGTGAGATTGCTGTAATACATGAAATACCTAGTTGTAAGTATACACCTCTGCAGATTCTTTGGAGAGCATTTTACTGGGCAAGTTTTTAATTCAACATGACAGCAAAATCACTGCTGCCCTTGGCATGTTGCCTAACTCTGAGGGGTCAAAACAGGGATGTTCATAGATTCTGCTGCAGTCCACTCAACCTTGCACACCAATGATGTATGTATGGTAAATGCCTTTCACATTTAGAAGAACCACAAGAATGTCATCTGTGTTATATTAGTGGCCAAACCACTGAAGAAACATTTAATTTTGATTATATTTAATTTGATGGCTTCTTAGACAGAAAGAAAATATGCACTAGTTGTGTGTGTGTGTATGTAAAATATATATATTACACACACGCACACATTTACAGTAGTATGTATTGCCAGTGGGATTCATGTTCAGGGTTCTGAGAAAAGGCTAGGTAAATATGGGGGAGAGGAGGTGTGGTGATGTGTTGTGAGTAAACTTTGGAGAACTGCTTGGAAAATGTCAAGTTGAATTCCTTCATTTGTGTTTATTTAACCACAGAACACAGACCCAGATATGTAGACTGCCCTACCAGGTGGTGCAATACGACAGGAAGATTGCCTTGTACAATCACATAGATGTTCTGTTTATATGTAGTTAGCTTATAAGTAAATGACCACTTGAGCAGCAAAACCACACAGAACCCGGTTCCTCATGTCATTCTGGGACCAGAACCCTGAGGGGAGAGAGACTGCCAGGGAATGCTTCAGACAGTAAGAACAGCAGCTCACAATCCTTCACCATGACCAGACAGACTACACAACATGAGTCTGTGTTGAATTTTGGGTGTGACCAAAGAATCAGTGCAGTAGAGGAGTCTGCACTGGCTGTATTTATGCTAGCACAAAGAATAGAATTTAACTTTTCACTTTTGGTTCTACAAATGACAGTGGTGAATATGTAAGATTTCCAATTGCAGTACAAGATAAATTATAAACATGGTTACAATTTTTCTATGGTTTTATGGCTCTAGTACTGTGAAAATGTGTACTGAGAAAATCCTTTGAACATTTTGTTCTCACAGCCTGGGGCCAAGCTCGAGCCATGGCACTAAAAGCTGTCAATTTCATGCTGCCTTATATTACTTTGCACTAAGATGGCTTAGTCTTAAAATAACACTAAGGTGTGTCCATCTATGTTGTAGGATGGTGAGCATACAGTGTATGGTGAGTGACAGAAGATTTCTATAGCACTTTATATGGTTTAATGTAAAGCCTAATGCAAATCTTAACTCTTGAATTCTTCTATACTCAGAGGAAATTCAAATCAAACATTTGCTATGTTTATTCGTAGCAACCCTGACTATCATTCATAATTCACGTGAATGCTTGTCAAAGTTGCATGTAAATCGTTAAGGTCTTAGTTTTTACAGATACTAAGAACATAAATAATCACCAGAATTCAGTGATGACATGCTGATCTCTTACATAATCAATTATATATACATAATCAATTATATATTCAGGTTTATATTGTTTTGCTCAGAACATCGGTCAAACAGAAAGATGCTAATGTCATTGCAGGGTTAAAGGCAACTGATATTTTTAGTTCATTTATTGATTGCAGGCTGTTAAATGTAGCTCATAACTGCCTGAGTGATCATTAACGAAAGAAATCTGCCAGTCTTACGAGAGATTACCTAATAGCTATGATATGGAGTGACTTGAGGAATTAAACTGAGGGGTAGAGATGTGTAGAGATGGAGAACATTTTAATTGGTGGCTCAAGTGAAGTAAAATGAAAATGGATTGGCTTGAACGTTTAGAAGATGAATGAATGAATGAATTGCCATATGTAGTATTGAGAGCATGGATGAGCGTGGGAGGGAGAGAAGGCTAAGTTGAACCACTGGTAATTAAAAGTGAATACAATTGCATGTAGTTAATGGAAGCCTACTTATAGATTGATTTTTCTGTCAAAACGTTGCTGGATCCTGGGAGAGAGTGTTCCCAGTCAAAGAGTCAGTAGCAGAGATGGCACGCTAAAACGTGCAACGAGAAGTAAAGCCAGCTGAACAGATTCCTGAGGATATTTTAAAATTAAGATGATAAAAAAAAAGCTGTCTCTCTCATTCCTGCCTTACAAGGGCTTGTTCCAGTTCCCAGACCCAGTGGAAGTGTCATATCATGATCATAGACATGTACTGACATGGATTTCTGTGATACTGATTTTATCAGGACTTTCTTCTTTTGCTGTATTTCCAGTAAACTGGAACAACTGGTTTATGTTCAAACATATTTGAACATATTGTTTGTGAATGTTGGATAGCCCAAGCAATTTGTAATTATGACTCATAGAAGGTTATGAGAACATGACCAGTAGCAGGTTTCAATCAGTCTTGGGTTTATCAGATTATCTGTTGAGCCAATTGGTGTCAATGCATTGGATTAGGCAGTACTGGGTACTATTCCTAAAGGCAGTGGGGTCGAGATTATATGTTAACTTTTATATCACTTAAATTAATGGTTTGTTCCCACTCAGTGCCTTGGTGGCTGTAAAGGTCAGGATTAAAAAAATAATTTTTCCAATTCACACACAAACAACTAAAATGAGATGAAAGGAGGGAAAGCAGTTTGAGATGTTACCTCAGTTGTCATTTAAATAGGGATATTTCACATCTTAAAATAGGCTCCACTTAAACTTCGTCACCTAGAAGTATACATTAGAAGAATTAAAGCACTTGTAATTCTACAAAAAAATTTTCTTGTATTGTTTTCTTTTTATTGTCATCTAGAGGAATGGGTGTGAAGGTACTCCTGTGCTTCCCCTTCTACAGACGATGCAAAGAACGATGCAAGAACAGGCAGTGCCCTCGTGAAACAGGTAAAGAGATCCATACTTCACCTTATGACTATGATCCACTAAGCCTTCCACACATGAGTATCTTCCAGTGCTCCATATTAAATGAGCTGTAGGATCCCCCCCGCCTCATTTTGCATACAACATGAGGTCAAGTTCTTTGGAATTAAAACAATAGTCCTACATAAATTTTACTTGTTAAAAAATGTCATACATGCCTTTTTAATTTCTCATATTAGCTGTATTACATGCAGAATGTCCTCAAGTTCAGTTTATTCGTCACATACATAGTCATACACAGTATAACTCGCAGTGAAATGGGAGCATGTGCAGTAGAGTTCAGTTTAAGCTTGCACAGGTTTACAACAAATTTGGAGTCTAACCATAACTAGCTTTAATTGAACTACTTAGTTTGGCAGCCCATGAATTCCATAGTGTAATACTTACAAACAACACAACCAAGCACATGGTGGGAAAGTACATAGTACCTTAGCTATGGTAGTGGTGGTGTTAGGATGAATATGGGTCAGATGAGCTAGTTAGTGAGGTACTTGTTACATATACATAAACATGCCCTTTAAATCATATATTAATCAATTTAGAAAGCTCAGCATTTTAAAAAGGTTAATGATTAATCATGCCTAATAATATATCATGCCTGATAATGTTATCGGATACACAAGCTTTTTGTGTTCTTGTTCTGCCATAGCTCTGATGTTTTAATGAAACTCTATCTTTAAGAATCCCCAGTGTCGAGTGAGGAGCGGAAGACCCGTCTCTCCTCCTCCACATCCATGAGCAGTGAGGGCGACAACAGCAGCAGCCTGGGAGGGCAGCGTGCATTTTTTTCCCAGAAGGCCCGGGTCTCCCTCAGACACCAGATCGACAGTAACATTAATGAAGTGGATGCCACATATTAACTCTCACTGGTTGCCAAGCTCCTGAAAATGAACTCTGACCCTGAGCTGTGAACTTTTGAGGACTGAAAAGTAGAGTTAGCATTGATGGAGGCTGTAGTGTTTATGTTTTCACTGCTCAAGCACCACTGAATCATGTTTACACTGAAGGAGAGATGTTTACAAGATTTACAAAAAAAGTGCTGTCTGTGTTGACCTGTTTGTCCTGCTCACCTTCCTTGGTGTGGTAGGTCCCATACTGTTGAGTTTTCTGTGGGCTGGTTTCCTGGATTTGGATTAAGCCTAGTCATGGACAAAAAAGCATTGGCACACAATGAAAATTCATTTTAGTCTAGACTTAATCTGGGGCTGGTAAACTGGCCCTGAAGGTCACAGATATCTGCATAGTTTTGGTTATTTTGTGCAAATGAGTTAATTCATAACACTAGTATTCACTTCAACTATAATATATTTATATTTCTTCCTTGTTGGGACAAAATCTAACAATGAATTGTAATTGCAGACAAAGAAGAGGTTGTACTCATTTTTCCCCACTTTACAAAACAATGTTTTTAAGCCTTCTTGATCTCTTTCCAAGTGCTATTTCCCAGCCAGAGCCAACTGGTTAATATGCAATCTAGGAGCAAATGTGTTGCATACTGCGTGTAGAGGTTAAACGGACATTAGACACTTCCATATTCATCACATTTTTTTGCATTTTAAATTACTGATCTTACAGAGGTACTTTTATCATACAGCAGGGCTGACTGATTGAATACTCTCCTAACCCATGATGTCTAATAGTATATCACTGTTCAGAATGCTTAGTTTGTTTTATGTAAATTTATAAAATGATTTCATTAATACCGATATTACACTTCTGTATGTTAAAATATTTTAAAATAAAAAATATATAAATTACATTAACAAAATTAAAACAGCAGTAAACGCTTGCTGGTTTGGTAGAACAATTGTAAACATTAACATTTATGTATGTATTTTAAATGTAATTGTGTGTGTACATACTACTGAAAAATTAGAAAAGAATTTGTAAAAGAACTAAAAACCCACATAAAAGTCAATTACCTACCATTTTATTAAAAACACTTAATACAAAACAAATTGATCACAGATCAGAGTTATCCAGCCTATAAATAACAACACATGTCTCTCAGAGCTATCTTCACATGTTTTTGGGTTTCGAGATAACTCCATCTGGGTAACGCTTTTTAAAGCGGGCTACTACATCAGGGTCCAATAAGTGAATTCCATCCAACTGATTTCCCAAAGTTACCCTGGAAACCAAAGAAAGAACATGACTGAGTAACTATGTGGTAGACAAAAAAAAAAAAAAAAAAACACTGCAAGATCTCTATTTAACCCATTTACCAGTTTGGTTGAACATTATGAGGTCTCCCAAACAGTTCAATCTTCCTGGTGCCAGGAGATAATCGCTCAATCATGCCATAAATCTCATCTGGTTTGTGGCTGGTAGAGCGTACCTAAATGATTCACATTACTTTTATTCAAATTGTTTTCCAAATGGGTAAAAATGGCTAAAAAAACAACAACAACAACTTAAAAAAGGATAAAATAGACTAAGAAAACAAACGTAAAAAGACTACCATTGTTTGTTAGTACCTCTGCAACAATTACATCACAGTCCAGACCTCTGTTGAATCCTTGAGGATTTCCTTTCACCCCAACCTGGTGGAAGGGGGGGGGGGGAAATAGAGAGAGAGAGAGACTTAAGGTTGATTGATACATTTGGGGGAAAAAAAAAGGGGGGGGGGGGCGGGCTATGCACGCAAACACACCAGGCAGTGTTCTTTGCCATGGTTCAGCCAGTGTCCAGTCCTCCCTGTACGAATGATCCTCTGAAGCTGGTTGGTCTTCACCCAAATTATTTCATCAACACGCTCATACCTGAGCCGAGAGACAGTGATAGAAAGTGAAAACAAAAATAAAGTTTTATGGAATTTCAACATAAAGAAAACATTTCTTTCCATGTAGACATACTGACACACACTTACCCCCAGAGACTAAGACACTCTCTGCCAAGCTCCATAGCTCTGAAAATGACAATGTGAAAATGTTAACAGGACTTAGAAAATCCTACCAAATTTTGGAATGTGTAAATACATATTTTTGAATTAGGGTTTGTCTATAAATGGCCTGTTTAGTGTTAATTGTTCTCTGATGCCAACATTGCTTTTTGCCTCACTTTTTGGGAAAATACTGGCTTACAAAGCAAAAATCTTTCAGTACCACAAGCCTTCTACAAGTTTAATAATTAAGTACTAGACCAAGGTGAATATTAAAAAAATACAAAACCAAGATGAAGTGTTTAAACAGACTAAACAGTCCCCTGTTACATGAGAATTCCTGAGATTGAACCTTAAATATTTTACAGAAAGTAATACACTCTTTATAAGTCTGCATCTTCCAGGTTAATGTAGCTTTAAATAAAAAAAATACTTTGGCTGACTGCTTTTGCATTTATACCCATCATTTAAATTGTAGCACCATGAAAAAAATGTCCGTCACTGTCCTGAGTCTAGATATCAACGACTACAAATTATACCATGGCTTTATTACTAATCATGAATGTTCTCTGTGATGTTACTAATCATGTATTTATTACTAATCATGAATTTATGGACGGGGGATGTGAAACTGAAGGGAGGAGGGTAGACTGCATTACTGACCAAGACTATCAAATCAATCACAGTGCCAATGGTAATGCTTACAAAAGTAGGACAAGAGGCAGCAAATTGATGCACTACACTGTTTGGGCAGTTTAACAATGCCCCTTATCAATACCTTCCAGTGACCCAGAGGAAGAGGAAACCATCATCCTGCAGAATAGGAATGTTCAGCTTCCTCATCTCGTCATCTGTTAGTGTTCCATATGGAAGCTCCATATGAATGTCCCACGGAGGGTCGGCCATCACCACGGCAAACTTCCCCAAAATGGACACATCCAGGTAGCGAATATCACAGCAAATCCACTGAGGCCGATGCAAAAGACAGCAAAAACATCATGAACCAAAATATGTTCTTAAAGGCGGAGAAAAAGCATAGTAGCAGCTAGAATTAGAGACACAGACTTGTAAAATCATACTCCGACACTCAGCAAGAACAGCCTGGATGCACATTTACTGAAATTAAACTAAATGGATACTGTTAATTCACAGAAAATCGATCAGCTCTGACATGAATCACTGCAGCATCATGATCTTGTGAGCAACTTTAACTACAAAATACACTGATTGCAATAAATAAATAAATAAATAGATAAATAAATAAATAGAGAGATGTATAAATAAATAAATGAGGAGAGATGTAGTTGGGCAACAATTATTTTGCTTTTGTCTCCCTGCCAGGAAAAGGGAAGCAAGAGGCAGAAAAATAGGAAGGCTCAGGGCCACGATAAAACAGGCTTGCTTCCACAATCTCCACAAGCTCATTCTGAGATGATGTCAGCACAAAGCATGGCTCGCTTAACAGAGACATTCCCTAAGAACAGAGCACTTAAGATCATATTCTTCTTCCATAAAATCCACTGAGGGTCTCTTACCTGAGCTGGAAACAATTTCCCCACGTTACTGTCACCATCTCTGGCATGCAGGCTCAGCTCTGTGGCACCAGCCTGTGGCCCCAGGGCCCCACCCTCAGCCTCTGGGGGACTATCAATCTCATAGTGCACATATTTACAGGTGTCCATGTGGAAGCAGGTGTTCAGGAAAGAACAGTCTCCAAGACTCTCATCCGTGTGCTTGTTAATGATTCGCCTATGAAAGTCACATGACTATTTAAGCCACTGGGGGTTGATTTGTCTAATGGAATCCTTTTTCTTCTACACAAAAAAAATTAGGGCAGTACAGATGAGGAACAAGTCACCCCAAGCAAATAGGAGACCAGCTGTTCATACGTTCTGACAGACAAAAAGTATGATATTAATAGTTAAAAGATAAAAACAAACAATCAAAAAACTTAGTGCACATGCAAAGGCTCACAAATATAATACTAGTCTGATTCCTGTACAGTGTTCTAAATGTTCCCTTTTTTTAAAAAAACTCAGTCGAATCAAAATGCAATTTTGAAAACCTATGTTGGGAGTTTTTAGAGTGTTCCAAAGAGAAATACATCATGTATAAGAATGTAGTAATCAGATACCTGGATTAATAAAGAGGTAAGTAGGCTAATGTTTATTCACTGTGTGTGCAGTAGCTTGTTTGTCAAAGAAATTCAAACATGAATACAGAAGTTTCACCACCTACCAACAAATAACATTGGTTAGTTATGTGCGAACAATCAGTGTCTTACAGTGGTTACACTGCACAGGTCAGTGCCAAAAACCTTGATGAAGTGTACTCGAGCATAAAAATACTGCAGAAGTGAGGTATAAATTGAGCAGACGATGAAGATAGGGCAGTGACAAAGTATCATATCAGCCCAGAAATGTAAGTGCGGAGTAGAAGAACAGCCCAGTGGGTTTGACATCCCTCTCTGTGTGTGTGTGTGTGTAGGGGACTCACCTGAAATGCAGCTTGCTGCAGGGCTGTGGAGTGTCCCCATACCGCATACACTCCTCTTTAGTCCCATGATCGCAGAACTCCTGCACCTGTGCTCGGCCGCGTGAGCGGAACTTTTCCACAATGGACTGCTCCCTTGCTGAGCTAGTGTTCAGTAGCTCTAGTATCTCCCTACTCACCTACAACACATACAAACGCTACAATCACTTTGCCTGTAATACGGTTTATGTGCATCCAGTAGCCTGAATTGTGTTTCATACCTTTTTGCTTTGCTGCTCCTTGGTTGACTGCTGGCTCAGTAGGCTCTCTATCTCCATGTCCAAGTGGGACGTCTTTCCCTTATTGCTCCGCCCTTTTTTCTCAGCCCCACCTCCTCCACCTCCTGACTTCCAATCTGAAGTCCCTGTTAGCTGTGAACTAGAGGCAGAAGCCAAAGAAATGGATGATGTTTTGGTTGGTGAAGATGGAGACTGAAGCAAGGGGGAGGAGCCTGGAGCCCTTTTTTGGTGAATAATATCATTTCCTTTTCTTTTGACACCAGTTCTCTGAGGCTGGGTTGCAGAACCACCAATCATGGCCCATACTTTGGTATGATCGACGGAGATTACTAAAGTGGATGAGGAAGAGGAAGAACATGAGGCAGCGATGGTCGGCTGCCGGACTTCGATCAACTCTTGAGCAGAAAATTTAAGCAGAAGACTCTGGATACAAGCATGTGACACTGGTGATTCTGACTGGGAGAGAGAAAATTGAATGCAGATAAAGGAGGAAGGGGCGAGAGAGACAGAAATTTTTATCAGAGTAAGCCCTTTGTATTGTATAAAATGTTAGATTTCATGTCACATATCAGTGTACTCATACCCTCCTCATACATACAGAGTTGAGCTGGTTAGTGATGGTGATTGAGTCAGTGGGAAGTGACAGACTCAGTTCAGCCAGATATCCCAGAAGTCTTCTCTCCAATTCAGGGTCAGGGGGCCGTTCCACTTCTACCTGAGCAGGAGTTTGGAGGGTCGGTCCTGGGCTTTCACTACGTGTAGATGCTCCATCAACAGCTCCGACCTCTGTTGAGGGGAAAATAAGGGAGAGGGAGATACAGGGTGAGAGGGAGAGAAAGAGGGAGTTAGGGAAAGAGAGGAGGACAGACAGGGATGAAGAGAGAGGAAAGAGGAAGAGAAAGAAAGGATCTAAATTACAATCTAAAGTACTTTCTTGTGTCCAAATGTCAAGAGGACTAATCATACTAACTGGTTTCAGCTGCTTTAACTGAGAGCCACTAGGATTAATTTACATTTTAGACACAAACAAGCATTTTAGACATTTTTTCCCCCCGACTTGAATGACATTTTAATCTGTATTTAAAATAGCCTTCTATCTCTAATCTCTTATTATAGCTACCAACATGTAAAAATGTATCATATATTATACAACCGTTACCTACAAGTAGGTAACCTAGCGAACTAGCTAGCACCTTTAAAGTCACAATTTGCTCGATTCTAGGTTAGTTAAATAGCCAGGCAGGTAGTTAGCTGGTTAGCTAACACGGCAACATACCGATGCCAAGTTGTGTCGTATTCCTTCTCCTCTGGAGTCTCTCTCGCAAAGAGTTCACCTGTTTTTTATGTGCCTGAATGTCACTCCATGTATCCGACATTTTAAATACCACAATACTAAGAACACATAGCCTAACTAAATGACTAATGCACACATTAGTACAGGCGCCAACAACTCATGTTACATACACAAGTACCCAACTTCCTCCCTGGAGCGGAAACCGTAGCAAAAAATGTTTTCATAAAAGTCAAGAGTAAAAAAAACAAACAAAACAGAACAAACAAGAAAACTCAACCTCCGGCCTCCTAAATGTTTTAGTTTGAAAGATTATTTCGTATATTAACAAATATAATTTATTTAAAGGTTTCTGCAAATAAAATGATTAGCTTTAATCACAGACAGACTTAATAAGCGAGCCGAATATATAAATATATTCAATATATTTCAAAGCAAAAGTCATAAATGGTTCAAGAAAAGCTGACTAAATGACACCGGACCACGATTAGCCTATGTGAACATGCGTCGTAGCATATCAGTATAAATAAGTTTGGTAAATCAGCTCTGCTATAAGTGTCATATTAAAGTAGCCTACAGATTTCGGGTTCACGAGTACCACTGGCAAAGAGTAGCAAAATGAGGCCATCTAGTGGCTGACAGCCTCTAGCAAGAGTGAAAAAGAAAGTGAGAAAACATCCCGTTGACGTATTTAATATGAGGGCACAGGCTGTTGCTTAAGTTCTCTTCATTATTCATGTATTTAAGTCGTATTTTGGGGTTCCTTTTTTTATTACCGGTTCTTAGCTTATTACCTGTTATAAGATGAAACTTATATTAACGTTTGCAGTTTCATCTTTTCATTTTTGTTTTTTTTATCATTGTTTATCCGTGAGTTTTTTTTTTTTCCTTTTTACATTGCAGCGATGTGCTAGTGCTGTTGTATCAATGTATCAACATTCAGTTGAAATACAGGGATCAATGTTGATACCTGGAAGTGCAAAACAAGTATAAGCTCAGGCAACGATGCAATAACAAACAGTACCCTACAATAAGTACTAGAGTTTCATTTGGTATCTGTTCATAGGAACTCTCAATATGTTGCCTAAATAGGTATTAGTGCAATTGAGGGTGGCCACCGTTAGGTTGAAAAAAACAAACAAATATATAATAGAAATAGCAGAAATTTGTACTAGAACAATATGGACAGTATCCTCTGTCAAATAAGGTAGTATTATGGCAAGGACATGTGTGGCTGCCAATAGAAGAAGGTTGCTGATGAATCCTGAATTGTAAAGAGCTATGCTTTCTGCTCACTTTAAGTCAAATGCTATAAAACTGATAGAATAGCACTTCACAGTACAGATAATAACCCAGTACAGTGAAAGGAACCCAAGAGCTTCTTACTGCAAAGAGCAATTTATTTTGTAAATGGCTGAGTCAGTCATCCAGACTCAAAATAACTGAGCATTCTTTTCACTTTCTCAAGACAAAACTAAAAGGCAGAAAACTCACAGACAAGCAGGAACTACAGGGGACTGCAGTAAACGCCTAGCAAAGAATCTCAAGGGAGTAAACCCAACATTTGGTGATGTCTGTGGGTTCCAGACTTCAGACAGCCATTGTTTGCAAATGATTTGCATCCATGTAGTGAAAGTTATCCTTATATTTATAGTTGTTAATGTGTCCAATTGCTTTTGAGCTTGTGAAAGAGTAGGGACTATATAATTCCTAAATAGCTATTGCAATGTTTTGTTAAAACCCATTGAACTAAAGCAGGAATTCTACACTTCAGTTACATCTTAATTATTTCATGTCACATTCATGTCACCATGTACACATGGTGGTGTACGGAGGCAAAGTTATGAAAATTGTTACTGTCCAAATTCTTAAGGACCTGACTATGTGAGTATACACTTTGTAGTGAGCTGGCAAGGACAGACTGTTGGGGGGGAGCAGTGGGCATGCAGGCCCACTTTTGAGTCAATTCTTGTTATTAGCAGGTCTGTGTAACAAGGACCTCATGTGGAGAGCAAGACGTGCAAATGCTGTGCACTTAATCACAAGTTCTGTGTCAGTGCACTTATTCACTTAACAGCAATTATCACTGCTGGGAAGTGCTTTATGATCAAGGTTCATAAGAGTTTTGTCTGTGAGTGACTTGTGAGCATCTCTTTAGAACTTTGCTGATGAAAGATGATGTATTTGAAAGATATTGAGGATGTTATTTGGCTCAGCTGAGATTGGTAGGATCTCTGACGCAAAGATGACACATCCATGTGACCTTATCAAAGTTTTTCCCTACTGAGATATCCACCACAACACACCCTGACTTTCATTCCAACACACACAAATAGAGCTTGCTCTAATGCACAAATGCACACACTTACCCCCACCTCAACCAAAAACACCCAGCATGCATACCGTGACCACCCTTCTGCTTTCGTTCTCTTGCGTGTTCACATTCTCGACCAATAACACCTATCATGCCTCAAACACCCACCTATATCGGACTTGTATATAACCTATCTGTTGCTGCTAGCCATCCATTTCAGTCAGTTATCAGCTGGCTAGGTGAGGATTCAGTTCTATGATGTACAACAGGATGTGTTCTCACTTGCAGATAGTGATGCTGGCTCTGTTCATGCTTGTGTTGGGGAGTAGCATCAGTGCAGCACCAAGAGATGGAGAAACACTGGACTCGCTGCTCCAGAAGGAAGCAGACATCAAAGGGAATGAGGTGAGAAATGTTTTGTTTAATTTAGTGGGGTTTTTCATGCATTTGTTTGTTGCATGAAAAAGGGAAATGCACTCAATGCATTATTTTTAACCAGTAAAACTTTGATAATAAAACAATTACATTTTTATATCTTTGGGAAGGGGGAAAAGTGTTAGAATTGTTATTTGCTCAAGTCCTGATCATTTTTACATCCATTTAAGACTTGTTGCAATAATACAGAATTTAGTTGGCACATTAGCTCACAATACATGAAGAAGCTGGACCATGGTATACACTTGGGACAGATAACTTAACAGTGTCCAAAGATGCTCTAGAATAATTAATTATCTTGTGTTGAGACTCACGTCTCATTAAAAAAAATCCCATTATTTTCTTCCTTAGGACATTTCCCGCACTGTTCTGCTAAAGCTCCTTTCCGAACTGGCGGTTCCCCGCGAGAACGATGTACTTTCCGTCGACGACGGACTGAATTTGCGAAATGAAGTGGTCCGCCAGCTTCCCTTATCTCAGCGACAACGGAAAGCCGGATGCCGGAACTTGTTTTGGAAGACGTTCACCTCGTGTTAGCTGCACTGTAGCACTGCGTATTAGCGTTTATCGTGCAGCAGTTATTTCTTTCTAGCACGAGTTATATAGGACGTTTATCTTTTATTCCCTAGTTTATATTTGGAATCCAATTTCTGTAAATGATGTGAGTCTGCCCTAAATTACTAAATATGTACTTTGAATAAATATAACATGTTGGTACTACTATCCCCAGACTAATCTATTTTATATTTAAAAGTAAAGCTGTGATTAAATTTCAAACATGCAGCTCATTTTGGAAAATGTTACAAATGAATGAAAATATTACTAAGACTATCAATTAGAATATTTTCTATAAAACTCTACAGGCACAATGGTATCTTTTTATGCACTTTTTCTATATAAAGTTATTTCTGGAATAAGCAAAAAAACAAACAAACCCACAACCAAACAAAAAAACCCCCAAACAAA
This sequence comes from Electrophorus electricus, assembly GCF_041902795.1. NCBI lineage: Eukaryota > Metazoa > Chordata > Actinopteri > Gymnotiformes > Gymnotidae > Electrophorus > Electrophorus electricus. The sequence continues at coordinate 8,378,370 of NC_137509.1, forward strand.
AACAAACCAACAAACAAACCAACAAACAAACAAAAAAGCTACAAAAGTGTATGAACTTAGGCTTACCCTAAAATTATCATAGAAAAGCACAAACAACCTCGTGTACACCAACCGATCATTGGGCTACTATGCGCCAATTTATAATTTATCAGTCGCAAGAAACAAAATATCAAGTTCCAAAGCAATAAGAATGGTTGTAAATATCAGTTAGTGGAGATAAAACTGGAGGATCATTATTACACAGTGGCATAAGAAAAAAGTAGGCTACAAACATCCAGAGTGTCTCAACACCCGAGCGAGTTATTGAATTCTCAGTAACAAATTAACCCAAAAGTGTAGGCAGAACAGGGAAATAATCAGGGAAAAATTCTTTCAAAACCAATAAATAAAAAAAACCAAAACCTTCATTTCCCCCAAAAATGTGGTTTTTAGTTTAACACGAACAGTGCATACTAGTACTAGTCTCATCACTCCTCACTCTGCAGGCTCATAAAAGAAATCTCATTTGCAATGTTAAGGTGGTAGTCCTATAGATTACTTACATGTATAGACCTATAGGTTGTTTAGGACATATTTAATTACATGAATCATACCTAATAGTAAAACAGCACAACAAAAAACATTTCAATTAACAAACTTAGCCCAAAAAGGCAAACTGGGGGAATAGAGACAATCAAAGTGAATGATGAAAAAGACCCTTCCGTATACTGAATAAAAACAGAAAAATAAAGAGATCCTATTACCAACCTACAATATATTTGTTAAAGAGTGAAATAGACAGCATCAAACTGAAGAAAATTCCATAACAATTCCAAACATTCAAAAATTTTCTGGACATAAATAGTTATTCATACAACGCAGAAATCAAAGCGGGCTGTCATTTTTATAATGGACTACTCTAATTATGCACCCACTTTTTCAGAGGGTCCGAAATGCAAGTTCAAATGGCTGGGCTCTAGGCCAACTACCTCTCCATCTGTCCATTTACTACACTAAAATCTTAACCTTTCCCTCACTAATACTACAAGTCTTTCCATGATTATATCCATTTCCTCATAACACGTTACATTCCACACAATCATCATATGTAACACATATGTTCCTTCATTTAGCTGTGTTAGAACATGGAATGATCTTAAGATGATCCAAGATGGTTAAGGTTAGGACCAGAAGTTAATCTCACGTACACAAGGAACATGACCAAGAAAAGGTCCATGTCTGTTCAGCACAGTGATCATAAAGAGAAAATGCTGGCATTATACATCTAAATCATCATCATGCTTCAAGGTTAAGTCTTAGGTATGTAAAAACAGTAGTGATATCTGTTGAGGATAACAGCCAATCTAAGTTTTACAATCATTATGATTCACAAATATGTTGAACATTTCCTTCTGAAGCCAACAGGGTAAGTTTGACACAGGGGTTTATAAGTAACAGGCACTCTGCAGAGAGCAATGAACCGGACAACTTTTTTTTTTTTTTTACTTAGGTGTTTTACTAAGTGAACCCTGCTGTTTCTAGAACAGTGAATGAACTCTGAATCTGACCAAAGATCTGACTTGGAGGATGTGCAGAATAAAGTAAAAGATATTATGCAGAACATTTAAGCTCCTTATTTCAATGATTCCTACTGAGTGATTTAAAGTTTTGATTATTCAAGACAATCAATAAAGGTCTGTAATACAAATTATGAGCAGTAGCGAGTCTTTGCTATAATGTACAAACATACCCTGATGAAGCCCTAACCCTGTTTAGAGAACGTGAGCAACACAAACAAGCACCCATGCATGTGTGTATACACTCACAAATGTATATTCACAACCAGGCCACTTAAAATTTAATTCATGTCCACTGTAACTCCATCTATTTTGTTAAAGAGAAGAATACTATTTGACCATTTAAAATGGTCCATGTAAAAGACTTCAATCTTATTCATGGCTCTTTTTAATTATAAACCCTGAGTATGAGAAATTCAGCTGTCCTTTACATGATTTGTATTCTATAATTAAGAGGACACACAGGGTAGTTTGACAATTGTAGAGCATTTCCATGAATAACCCTTATAACCAGACACACACACACACACACACACACACACACACACACACACACACACACACACACAAAAAGGGGGGGGGGGGGGTGAAACATGACAGAAGGAAACTGTTAGCAGTCAGTGGAGATTTTGGCAGAGAGGTCTTGGATTCGCCGGGCACTGCAGGTCTTGCACAGAATATGGCCATCCAGAGGGTAGCAGCCCCTACCCTCTCCCTCAGATGAGAGGAGTAATCCACACTCCTGAAACAAAACCAGAGACACACCAATAGAAAAGCTAATGTCTAACTCATCTAGCTTGTTAGCTTTATTCAGACATGCTCAAAATAGCAAGTAAAGAACCACAGATCTCATTAATTACTTGAATATCAGTTTAGTTGTGCTTACCTCACAAACGTAACAGTTGACATGGAAACTGCGATCCAGAGCCACAATTCTCACAGTCTCCTCCTGGCCAGGCTCTGGCATGATGGGCTGGGCACATACAGAGCAGCGCGGGGCAAATTTCCTGATCAGAAAGGAAGTATGTAAGTGTTTAGAATTGTTTAACACCTTGTCACACCTTACAGAAAAAAAAACTCGGCAGATGAAAAACTCATCCTTAATGTAAACAGGTATCCAATATACAGTAACTTGCATCACAATTCCCCTAAAAAAGTTTCCATTAAAATATTGCTCATTGGGTCTACCCACACGAGTAAAAAGAATGTGTTCTTCATATCCTAACAAATATTATTTATTGCTCATGTATTACTGTGTTTTATTCAAAGCTCCAGTTTAGAAAAAGTTTTCATTATTTATGCATGGAGAATACAACTGCTCAGCTTCATCTGGGTCACAGAATCCTAAATCTTCAGAGCCACAGCAGTTACCTGTGGAAGTCCTCGATGCAGTGGATCTGGGAGGTGGCATCCACTGTGAAGGGCACCCCGTCCAGGCAGCAGCCACATACCACGCAGCTGAAGCAGCGTGGGTGGTAGGCCTTCCCCATCGCCCGCAGGATGCGGTCCAGGATGGGACTTGAGCACTTCGAACAGCGCTCCAGTGTGCTCTGCAGCCAGATGTGAAGGAATGAGAAAAGTCACCAAGACAGTTGCCAATGAGACTGAATTCTTGGGTGATTCATACAGGAGATGAGTTCATGGTTTTGAATTCATTCTAATACAATCAAGAAATTACATTTACTATAAATCTTTTTTTTTTTTTTTTTTAAATAAGTTATTAAAAGTGCCCAAGGGGAATGAAGAGAAAGCAAGTTACTGAAGATGGAAAAATTAATAGCAAAGGCAAAAATGAATAGAAAACACATGGTTGAGCAAACATTTGTTGTATCTAGAACGAAGAAAGTAAATACAAATTAAAATGTTTATTGGTCAAAATCAGTTAATTGATCAGTTTATTGGATTTTGATAAAAAAATTAAAATCAGTTTATTGGTCACATGCACATTCATAGAAGGTACAGTGCAATGAAATGAAGGTACGGCTATGTCATGTAAAATAAAATGTAAATAGAAGCTGGATATCATAAAGCAAATAAAACAATAAAGAAGGACCAGAAATGAAGTCAGCCTTGAGACTCACAATGTAACAGCTCTCACAGTAGCTCTTTTTCTCCAGTGCATAGAAAGGCTGGCCTCTGAGTCGGGCATGGCATGTGATGCAGGTAAAACACTCCACGTGGAATACTTGCTCCATCGCAATACAGCCACTACCATCACCTACTACATTATCCCCACACCTCGCACAGCGGCCTGATGGGGTCAGGGGTGAGTAGTTACAAGAGAGAGAGATGAATGAGAACCTTTATTGATTTTAGATTTATTGGACATAAGTGTTACATGCTACCCTCTAGGTTTTGTGACTGAAGCAGCATGCAATTTTTTAAGGGTGTGAAAGAGATACCAAAATATTCCTCCGCTGGTGGATGATTCATGTCATACACCAGCTTCTTAGTGAGTCGATCCAACTCTTCTTCTGGTCTTGACACTGGCCCCTGGTGGTACAACATACCAAATGCAGCAATGAGCATGCAAATTTAACACACAAGATTCTGACTGTACTGCAAACAATACCCAAGATCAAAACAACTTTAAACTAGGATATGTGCAACCTCTGATATAACTGCTATCTTTTGTGTAAAATAAATGGACAAAACATCTGTGAAAATCTCACCTTACTAGGTTGGTATGTTGTCCCGTGTTCTTGACCTTTTTTTCCAGGCAGTCCCTGAATCCTGCTTGGTGCCTGAACTCCACCTGAAGTGCCTTTATACACTGCTGGATCACCATGGGCCTCCTGCGCTGGAGGTGGGGGTGGTGGGTACCACTCCTGTCCCTGCCCTGGAACTTCTGGGTAATGTGGGTGATCTTGCTGGGCAGGGCGGGTGGCATGCTGGCGGGGCGGGGGTGGGGTATAGGCCTGCTCCGCCCGTCGCCCACTCTGGGAGTAGGTGACAGGCTGGGCAGTTTTGACCTGCACACTGAAGCGCGGCCCGGTAGGTGTGGAGGCAGTGGTGTAGGAGGCAGGCACTGGCTGAGGGTACGGTTTGTAGGCAGAGGAGGAGGGGGGCGCATAGGCGTAATCTGTCTGGGGAGTGGAGGTGTAATGCGGGGAAGGATGGTACTGACTCTGGGGATGAGGGGGGTAGCCCATAGTGGGCCTGGACTGAGATGGCGCCCCTGTCTGGCTAGAGGGTTTGTAGCGTTCACTGGTGAGGTGCTTGTTGTAAGGCACATTATCATACAGCTGTGGAGGAGACAGTTCACATGAACACAAGAATGAGCACTGGAGAATCCTCAGGAGTATTTCAAAGTTTGAGTATAATAAATTCATTCATATACCTTAGCTTCTTAGAACCTAAAATATGACATGAATATATGAAAATACAATTTCCACAATACAGTAATTCATAACAATGACCATATAATTCCAATGTAAGTGATGAGTGTAACTATTTATTCACACTAATTCACACACAGCACATCTGTTCTAAGAAACTCCTGTATATTTTAAAAATGTTGCTCTCCCGAATCAAAAATACTGACTATAAAGCAGCATGTACGTTTTCAAGGCCAACTTTCAAACATGGAAGGCATAAGAGAGGATCTACTGCACCTGTGCGCTTGAGTTTGAAGGGTGACTGTCTAGGTCAGCCAGCATGCAGGTCAGTGAGTCTATCTCTGCATCAATACTGGAGAGGTGTTTATCAGAGCCACGAGCCTGACAATAACATGGATGCAGGCAGTCAACACAGCATACGCGTCAAACTAAATTGCTAGCTGGCAAGAACCTGACCTCAGCAGGATACGAATAAGTAACGGCTTTCCTGCAACAATAAATGCTTGATCACCTCTATTGTTTCTTTGTTTTATACCATTAGAACTTGAATGTATATATGGGAACATGCAAAGGTTTTGTACCAAATTTCTTCATGGTTCTTTATTAATATAAATTTAAACTAATATTAGTATTAAGTAGTGACTTTCTATACCCAGAAAAAAATTATTATCTGGCATGGCTTCCTAGTCATGTGTCTTTGAAGAAATGACTTGCTAAAAGAAAGGGGGGAAAAAAAAAGAAAAAAAAAGACAAATCTGTTTGCTGATTTTTCCCTGCACAAACTCCACCACATTGTTTCTGACCAGGTTAAGCAAGACTATTCCCAGTAAGTCAATGACATTCTTCCTAAAATGTTACATCAACGCATTTCTCTATACACTGAGGAAGATTCTGACTTACATGGTGATCGTAGCTGGACATGTGTGGGTTCCAAGAGAGGTGCTCCTCTTTGGGCCCATGTCCTGGGGGATAATAGTGCTCTCCTGATTTGGGGGAGAGAGGGTGATAGGGGGATGGGCCAGAATGGTCATCCTGGAGCTGGTGATGCATGCTTCCACCTAAATAACCACACACATGCACACACAAGCATGACCAAAAATGGACTCATTTTATCAGCATGCACTTGCGACACTGGACACCACTATTTTATCAGCCAAAAAAAACCAAAAACCCATGTTCCTCTTTAGATGACCCTCTGTTCAAGCTGTCATCAGATTATTCATAAACGTTTGTACAAAATGTAAACCATAAACATCTCTGTGGAATATAATGGTAGATGATTTGCATTATTGATTTGTATTTCACAGAAACCCATCCCCAACATGTTCTAAAATGGCAACAATCATCTCTGTTGGGGACAAAGGACCGGACACACCCACCAAAACATCAAGAAACACTTGATTCCTTACTCATTTGAGCAATGTCTAAATCACTCATTTGTAAAAAAAAATGTGTCAGAATACTCCAGTGAAAATGATGAATGTCTTTTAACATAAGTGTAAAAAAGTGACATTTTATGAGGTAACAACTCAGAACACACTTAATCTTGAATAGTTTCCATGGTTAACATCAGTCACCAATATATGATCCCGGAAGCAAGATGTAGACAGCTATCACTGTTACTCTTGTTCATATTATTGTGCGTTTAGCAACTGCCACTGACAAGTCTGTAGATGTTTGGAGATTTAGACTGGGCATTTTTGTGTTCTGTGCCTAAAAAGCACTCTCACCTGGCGGTGCAGTGGCTATGTACCTTGCAGGTACACTGTTTCCACCTGTTGCTCCATTTTGATCATATACACCATATTTGGGCCTCTGGTCTGGTGGACCTTTTTTGGGTGGTCTGTAGAAGGCAGCCCCAGTGTGTGACATCTGCGCTGCAGGTCTCTCTGGGCTACCCAGAGTCCTAGGAGGCAGCCATGTAGGGCCGGACATAATGGGCTTCCACTAGCAAAGCAAAGCATGTTTTATGTTTTCTTGGATCAGAGGATGAAAATTGGCATATTTTTCTACGGCATTTTAAATTGATCTATATGCAAATAAAGTCTTCAATATAATAGTGAAAAATAAACTTTGGTTCATGTAAACTGCAGAAGGTCTGGATAAACAACTGGTTGCCATACTGAAATAATTTTATCTGTGTTCATGAGCTTGTCTTTTAAGTGGCTATGATTTGAGAAATATGGAGAAACCATGGGCAACATGATTAACTGACTACAATCAGCAGACAGAAGATAGACCTGATGCTTTGTGTAATCCCTCACAAATCAACCAACTTCATTACTAAGATGTATGCAAGTGGTTACCATGGGAAACTAGGGTCCATTTTGGGTTTCCCATGGCAACTTATGGTTGCTACAACAACAGGCTCTAAGTGTTTTTTTTTTTGTTTTTTTTTTAAAGCAGGAAACGGTAACCATTTCCAACCATAAGGGGGAACTTCCAAGGGTCCTCGAGCAAAACAGTCTCTCTCACACACAATTCCCAGAGGTATATAGTTCCTGCAGATCTCTATTGGCACAATAGCCATTGTCTTAAATATTTAGACCTGACCCTTTGTGTACAAACTTCTCCACGAGAATAATATAGGAAATGTGTAATTATCGTTTTCTGTAGATCCATCTGGAGAATCACAATGCACACCTCACAACGGTCAGTCAAGCACAAAATATTGGATGTTTTTTCAGTTACAAAACTGACTTCAAATAAAATGGTTATTGGAAAAAGTGGCCTAGCTTGCAAAATAAAAGGACCAGCTAATGAGATCTCCACATTCAACATGCGTGACGATATGTTTAATCAGTATTCTGAGACTACTGAAACACACAAACGAATACGAACAGTCAACATTCACTGCATAGGACTAGCGAAGGAACGTCTAAATTTGCGTGACAGTGCCGACTTGGTTTGTGTGTGAACCCGTTGGGTCGAATACTCCAACCCGAGGATTATTGGGCCGAAATACAGAAACTCCAGTGATGAGTCTTCTGCTTAGTGGATTCCAAAAGAAGAGAGCAGGTTATTAGTACAAATAAAATCGAAATATGTAGCAAGGACAGGAACTCTTCGCGGTAGTGTAGAGTCTATTGCTTTAGTCTTACCGATTGGTGATGGGACCGCTATAGCCCGCTGTTTGCAAGTCAGTTTCTTTAGCATACAGCAAAGAGAACTATTAAATCTTTCGCATCAAAGCGATTGAGACCGCTAGCTACACCCTGTGAGAACATAGTCGATTGTGCAGGAGAAATCAGGAACAATACAACTGTCGATTTCCGTACCTCTTCAAAATGCTCTCTAATCCACCACGTCTACAGCTGGACCGATTCGACTCTCATCTGCGAAATGAAATACAGTTTAGGTTTGGCTGTTGAAACTAAGATACGATATATTCCCGCTGAATGCGATTATCTTGGTTAGCTAGCTACAAATCTGGGCGCTGGACAAACATGTCAGTCTGCAGTCCAGGTTTCATTCCACACTTTTAGCTGTGCCCAACCAATGGCGTGCATAAGATTTATAGGATTTAAATGCGAACAATGAAATAAACTAGCGAACTAACTTTCTTGCTGAACCACAATAATAACGGTAGTTACGGTTACAGTCAGTTTGAGTGAATGATCATGCTAACTGTATATATAACTTGCGACAACAGATAACTGCAACTAGCACACTTCTTCACACCAGTCTCACGTTTATGTACAAACGACCGCAGAATTCGCCCTCGTTATTTAGCCATGTCTCCTGTTTGCTTACGGCTCTGTAAAATAAACTTTTAGACTAAGTACTTTCTATTTCAGCATCGGTTTTATTCCAGCAACCTACTTTTCCGTGGATCCTACGTATGACATAGGCCCGTGGGATGCGTTCCAAACGTGTGACGTAAGATCGTTTTTGCGCGTGGAGGTGCAGGACGCTCGAGCTATGTTGGGCAACCAGAGTCCCATATTGGAATGACAAATGGCTCGTATCCTAATTCACAGGAGAGATAATAATACAAACCTAGGCGAGACGGCTAGTCACCATTTGTACTATGCACAGAGGTACACTAAACTGTAAATGCATTACATGCATTAAAGGCCTAAATACACTAACGCAACAGAATTTTTATATCATTGTCTCAGAGAAAAACGTAATGCACAGCAATCTCGAGGGGATGGGAGAGTGTGAGAAAGATAAAAGCAACTAATACAAACAGTATCCTTTTCTATCTTAAAAATTATTTTTGTATTCGATATCTAAGCACATTTGAGAATTAAAACGAGTGTGGCGTCTCCATGCTCGACTTCCTCGAGCCTTCGGAAAGCAAATTACTCTGGACACAATATGAAGTCGCATTTTAGTCGGGTCCTGTTAGAGTCATGTGGCCAGACCCTCTTGAAATACAAGAGCGACCCACATTTCCATACTCTACAGCGTCAGAATTTTTTCAAGCTACTTTGATCTAAATGGCACTTGGGCAGTACACTCTCGGTTGCCAGCTGAGGGCCACATGTCTGCCAAAAGTGAAACGCATCAGCTTTGTAATGCACTGTTCATATTAGTATTCAGAATATTTGGGCCACGTTTGGCTCAGATGCGGTTTTCCATCCTGTGCCCTATCTCTGTGGTTTATATTTGTTTTGGGACATAAAGACGACTTGTGGTCCATGTGCAGTTTACCAGTGTCTACAGCAAAATTACTCTGAGCATTTTATTATTATTATTATTATTATTATTATTATTATTATTATTTGTTATTTGATAGCCTGATGAAGTTTTCTAATTTAACAATTTGAAAAGTAGCTCATAGTGGAGCTGATAAATGTAAATGGAGAATTAGAGGTACGCTGGACTAAAAATGTTGGAGCACTTTTGAGTGGCTGCTACTTGTCCATGCCAATACTGGGTCACACGAATATGCTTCAACAATAACCACGGACTTGAAAGAGCTTAACTGAAGTTCATCATCAAAATAAATCTATTCACATTATCACCAGTGGACTTACTCGATAATACAACTCCAGAATTGATTCCTGATTCCTGATTGATTCCTGGGCAAGTTTGTAGCAACTTGGGTTGCTACAAAATTATTATTATTATTATTATTATTATTATTATTATTAATAAGAAATAATTATTAATGTTTTAAATGTGTTAGTGGATCATGGCCCTAACTCTTCACTTAACTATTTAAAGACCAATGAACTCACATTCAACCAGAAAAAAAAAAAAAATCAATATCCTATAGTTGTCATCACATCATTTTCTTAAACACTGCCCTATAATTGTGTGACTGTTGATTGCAGTGTGAATAGGGTATTGTTGTTAGCAGGGATTTTTCTTCAGATCCATTTTTGATAAAAAGCTATTTAATGTGGCATTACCTTCTAATAATAACACTTCATTGGTTATGAAAGAAGTAAAGCTGATCTAAAATTTTAACATTTAGCAGAAAATTTAGAGAACGTTCTAAAACAGATGTGATTTTATTATGGTATTTGTAATGTGTAATACTAACCACATCTGCCTCCCTTCCTTTACATCTCTCACAAGATTTAGAAATGTGGTGCTTTTGGTTGATTCATGGGTTTCCTCATGTTTTTTCACTTTCCAAGATGTTTTTACCTGTCTGAGAGAGTGGTGAAGCAATGAAATGTCTATTGCTCATGTGAAAAACAGACACACACACAAAATGCTGAAATATCTCCCTTTATCTCTGCTCCCCATATCTCTCCTCCTTTTCAGTATTTCTCTTTATTGTTTTCATTGTGTTTTTTTTTCTCCACATTTCTACCTCCTGCCACCTTCCTAAAGAGAACAAACAATCCCCCCTCACCCAGTCTTCCACCGGATAGCCCCAGTATATGTCCTTATATGTCCAAAACACTCAGCTCCGACAGGAAGAAGCAGTTTATCACGACCACAGTTATTGTTTCAACAGCTGCAATAGAATAATTTTGCAGTGATATTATAAGGGGGATTTAAAATAGTTGAAAAATAATAACTTTGTTTATTTTTGCAGTTTTTTATTTGCCTTTTAAAACTCTTTTTGCATTTGGTTGTTAAGAACATCAGCCTGGTATGTTTTTTTTGGTATGTAAACAAGCAAAATACAGAAAATTAATAATGAGAAAAGTATTTTACTAGACCATGCATAAAAATCCATCAAACAGCCAGAACATAGCTGCATTCGCATTACTTTTTTTTGTGCCATTCTTTGGAATTTGGGTTATTATATGCTGACTGCACACCAAATAACAATTTTCTCAGTCTTAATTAAGCCTTAACTAGAGTTTATTAAAAGTACATTTAGTCTAGGATTTCATTTAATCTAAATTTATGGTGGATAATAATTAAGAAAATAACTAAACAAAAACCCCTCACAACTAAATAACTGACATGCCTACTTGATTAAGTTGTAAAGTAAGCTCTTAAAGTGAGAGTGTATATACCTTTATAAGATCTTCATAAGCTGGTATAGAACTGCAATTGAGGTACCATATCTATCTATCTGTCTATCTGTCTATCTATCTATCTATCTATCTGTGTGTGTGTGTGTGTGTGTGTGTGTGTGTGTGTATGTGTGTGTGTGTGTGTGTTCATAAGCTGTTATAGAGTTGCAGTTGGGTAATGTAGAGTAAATAGCTTCACCCCACCCAGGGCGTGCTGCAGGACGCCAGACGAGGCACCACCACTATGGATAAAAGTGGTGCTGCTGCCAGTCCGACGGACTGTACGGTTTCCGTTAATTGGTGAACCTCCTTCAGTAATGTTGTCACTTTTCCTAGGCCGCCCCCTCTCTTCCGTTACTCGCACAATGCCTGGAAGTTGCCTAGACCCACATCTCCTTCTGTTTTTTTCTTCTGCTTCTGTTGTTTTCTTTGTTTTCTGTTTTTTTCCCCTCTCTCCCGCTTGCACCGAAGACACAATTGAGTCACAGGCCCCCATGAAAACAAATAAGAGCACAACGATACACACACACACTTGACACCCCAGTCCAAAAGATACTTCCGACTCACATTAGCATAGTGAGTGTGTATTTAGATACAAGTTAGTACTAGATCGCACCTTAGCATCACAAGAAGTGAATACATTTCAAGACTGGCATGCAGACTGCTGAGGTTTTCATATAGAAAGATACTGTACTTACCAATAAAGATGTATCTAGTTCCATTCACAGGGTTCCTCCAACATTGACGGCGGTGGCGTGTCTTCCAAAAAAGGGCATCTTCCTAAAAATCTACTAAATTGCCCCTCCCCCAACCCAAAACCTAAAGACACAATTTCCACAACACTCCAAATCTTAGTCCAACACTTGCGACTCTCTAAGTCACAAACCCCTCCTGCCCATGTAGTATTCTATATAACTATTATTGATTTCTAATGATTGTGAAGTGCTTGCCTTCAGATGTTGACACCTATGATGGTATACAGGGCATTTGGAGCAAAGAGCCAAGCAGGACATATAGTATTATTTACAGAGTAAGAGTTCTGGGAAAAGGGTAGAACCGTTTGCATCATTTTTTGTCACTCATATGAAAACAATTGTACTGTACTGCATAAGGATTTATTACTTACTATTTGAAAAGGCATCCACACACCCTGAAACACCCAATCATCCACTTTATACACCACTTTATTAGAAACACCTCATAGCTGTACAGTTAGTAGTGACATCTTAAGAATGGTCAAATAAAACCCAGTTAGCACTGATCCTGTTGTCATAGTCTGACCAGTGATAAATGTGGAGGATTACAGTCTGCAATCATATACCTGTAAAAGTCCCAATAAGTTAGTTTTACCTAATAAAGTGCCCAATGAGTATATGTACAATTTAGGAGTTTGTAATGAAATAGTTGATGAGTGTACATTCTCAGTAGTAAGTGTGATAATGCAGGTGATTGGCTACTGTCTGATCCCTTAAAATTATTTCCATATACAAAACACTTTCCATATACAAATAGCTGATATCTCATAACCCTATGAGGAAACCTCAACCCTATCAACACCTTAATAAAACTGAGTCTGTGTGTTTGTGTCAGAACCTCTCCATGAACTGTGCTGAAGATGAGGTAACTTCCCATTTGTTTTCATCTTACTGGAGACCTGAGTGGGCCTCACATCCCTAGTCTCATTCTCCTCTTAGCCTTATTGACGGATGTCCTGTGGAGGTGTTCTGTGCCTGGCTCTGTGTATGTGTGTGTGTGTGTTGCACAGGAAGCATCATGGAGATATGGGGGGGGGGGGGCTGAGAGGGTGTTCCATGGTTCCTGCACATCTGTGTGCTGCATTTCTCTAGGTGCTATGAGGTTGTTTTTCAGTTGTGAGAGTAGGGGATCACCCTGTATAAATTTTTTTCACTCTCCCATTTCCTTCCTCACACACTTAACAAGGGCCATGAAACACATACACACAAACACACACACACACACACACACACACACACACACACACACACACACACACACACACACACACACTGTGGCAAGTCTTGTGGAAGGTGTGTGGAGGGTTTGTGATCTTGCTTCACCTGCTGACCTTGATGCATTAACAGTGGATTTTCTCATCTGAGATCAGGACCCAGATCTGCAAAGAGCATACTTATCTAGCATGCTGGGCCAGCCCATGTCCATGTCATATTGAATGAGATATGAAAGACCCACATTAATCTTGAATCAGCATCCCTACCCTATATGGTTTTCTTAGTAAGGTTTTCATATAAGTGATGTGTTCACGATTATTGTTTATGCCATATTACTGTATTATAGTGAACATATTACTGTGAAAAGTATCAGAAGCACCTCTAAAATAGTACTGATTACTGTTCCTTGAATGAATCCATATATCTGTAATAATATTGGGAGTGAATTGCAGCATGTAAGGAGGTTTAGGCTTAGAGTGTTAATTCTCTTTGTTTTTCAAAAACCTCCGCTTGGGCCATTTCCTGTGTCCTGGAGAGAGTCAGACAGCATCGCAGAGCTTTGCTTTGGTTAGATGAGCTCCTGGACAGTGTTATTGGACCTTCTGACCCTCTGACAATGCATTTATGCCCACGCACATGCACAAAGACATGCACTCACACACACACCTAAACATAACCCAAATCTTTCTGCATAAACCCACCCACACACACAAACAAACAAAGACTTTATACAGGCTACACACGCCTCACATCAAAAACTCCTATTTCCTGTGATCACTTTACATTGGAGGCAGGTTAAAAACAAAAAACCCTAATACACAACTATAAATATCTGAGGCACGTTGGGGCCTGGAGACTTTTCCGGCACCGCTTCCAGTGCGCGCGTGGGCCACCCGGGGAAGAGGGAAATGAGGATCCGGAAAGATATTACCCTTTTGTACGGATCTGAGGCCAGTGATGCATATTTGGTCAGGGCAAAGGTTAGGATTTGGGGAAAGGGGAAACTGTTTCTAGGTCAGTATTAAAAGGACTATATCTACAACACAGGAAATGAGCAGCCCTGGCTGCATGGAACTTCCTGCATAACATTATAAATGGTCTCCTCCCTCTGGCTGTGTTGGTCACTTGTAAAAAGCATTATCTGAGAAGAGAGCACAGAACTGGGAGTGTGGTGGGTCTGAGAACACTAGAGAGGGGTCACAAAGACACGGTGGTGTGTGTTCTCGTCCCTGCTGGTCGGGGTGAGTTGATGCTGTATATTTTAATTCTTTGAAATAATCTTTTTCTTGAATTCTTGGATTTATTTAGATCAGACTTTACTCATGCTTTGAATTGGAAAAGCACTTTTCACTGTAAGAGAAATGCTGACTTTTGCTGAGAAATGTTTGGACTGAAAATGGGAACAAAAAGATAAGATTATATAAAGTTGAAGTAAGAGTTTTTTAAGCTTTATTGTTGTGGTGTTGCTACAGGCAATTCAGTTATTCATGCTTTTTAAATGAATGGATAAATGACTGTGCCGGTGTTGAATGCTATTCTAGCCTTCAGTCTTGGTGGTTTTTATGGTCTACTTGGCTGTTTCCTATGAAAACCATGAGGGTCTCAACATTGAAACAGATTATATTTAAAGGAATCCATTGATTTTTCAAATTTATCGGAGTTTTGCATTTATTCTGTATTTATGTGGAACAGTATATACTCACTTTATTTTGCTTTAAATAGTCAAGTGACTGTGATATGAACACAGACTCAATAAGACATGATGCTTGAAAATTGACTTCTCTGAATTACGTCCATTATACCGACAATTTCAGGTACGAGTAGGGAGCTGGTCTCCCCAAGCAGATCCATCTAGAACTTTCTCTTCTAACCATTTCTAATATATCCAGGTAAGCAGTCTTTTTGTTTTGCACAAATGTACAAAACTACACCATCAGTGCTATTTAGATTTAAATATGTCTCATTAATCTTCCTTCAACAGACATTAAGCACCATGCAGATGGTGGAAGGATATCGGGTCACCTCTAGGCGCGACGTTGTTGGCCAGGTGATGGAGGCGCAGGGATATGTGAAGGAGTTCACACGCCACTCTAGCGACGTCCTGCTCAATTTAAATGAGTTACGGCATCGTGACATCCTGACTGATGCCACGCTGCTGGTGGGCAGTGTCCAGCTGCGCGCCCACTGTGCGGTTCTCATTGCCTGCAGGTCAGTCTACAGGCATGGACAGGACGTGTGGACATTCGCCTTCTCCCACCCTGCCTCCCACCCCACACCCCCTTCCTCCTTCCTCTGCCGCTGATCCTGTTTTCAGCAGAACATCTCATTGTTCAAAAGATGGTTATGTCATCCTCTTGTCTCCTGAGGCCCTTCATGTGCCCTACACTCCTTCCTCTCCCCCTTTTGGCCCCTTTTCTTTTATCCATTCGCCAAGCTGCAAAGTTGCAAGCATTTTGATGTAGTTTTCTTTCTTCACAATGGAAGAATGCACTTTTCAGTTTGGTCTTTCCTTCTAATCATTTTCTGATACATGTCACCAAGGCCTCGACCCCTTGTGAACAGTCCAGTGTGTTTGTTTATATTTTAAGTCCATGTTAGATTCTTCTGTCCATTTTATGTCTTTTTGTTTCCCTGTGTCATACCACCACTTTTTTCCTCCATGTAATCCTAAAGTGTTTATTTTTGTTCTATTTGATGTGCCAGCTTAACAAGAATCTCTCTTTTTCTCCCTTTCTATCTCTCTGTCACACCTCAGTGGCTTCTTCTATTCTCTGTTCTTGCGCCACACAACCGGTGCTATTAGCGAGCGAGGGGTTTCCCTGTCCCTGCCGGAGGGATTGGATGCGGGCAGTGTGTCACTGCTGCTGGACTTCATGTACACCTCCCGCCTTCCTCTCACCCCTCGCACGGTGCACGGAGTGCTTGCTGCCGCCACCTACCTGCAGATGGAACATGTTGCAGACACCTGTCGAGCATTCTTACAAAACGGGTGAGAGACAGAGTGAAGAACACAGTGGTTAAAAAAAAACAAAAAACCCCACATGAATGTGTTTAGAATTCTGCAATGTACATCACGCTCTGCTTGCTGCAGGCTGTGTGAATCTGACTGTCATGTGCTTTACAGTGAAAGGGTTTGTGTGAACCCTCCCCTGGTGGAGCTGGCCTCCAGTAGCAGAAGCCCCCATGTAAGCTTCACAGTGCCACCTGGTGGTAGGCCTCCCCCTGCCCAAGTCTGCTCCTCCTCACCATCCAGGCCTGCTGTGGAGGTCGAGGAGCCCAGCCCTGCCAGAGCCAGGTGAGAGAGAGGGAACAGGAGGTGGGAAAGGAGGTGGGATAAAAAAGATATAGCATCGAAAGAAATTGAAGAGCACTCTTTAGGAACAGACTCGAAGAGGTAAAAGTGCTGAACCATGTAAACAATTTTATTAATGTCCTGTAGTTAAAATAATTGTACATTTTTACAAGAGGACCTTTCATAATTATAGTAACATAAAACACAAAGTAATTAATATACTGTACATGTAAACACATGCTCTTGGTGTCTTTGCAGGGTTCCAGAAGAGAGCTTGGTCTCACTGGAGCCTGGGACTTGCCTGATTCCTATTCCCAGGCCAAAGAGCCTAAAAGTGGAGAAGCCAGAATCTTCATCCCTGTCCCATTGCACACCATCTCCAGAGAGCCCCTCCCAGTCCAGCGGGCAACCCAACTCACCAGCTGAGTCCAGCAGCTGTAGTCTTTCCCCTAAGATGAAGGTGTGTTGCCCTTGTGAGTGGGTGTGAACATGCACTGTGAGAACATTTTTTATTGATTGTGTACTTCTCATAGGAATGGGTGTTAATCCATATAATGTTTCACAAATAATCACATAAAATATATGTAACTTTTTTTTTGCATTACTTTCAGCTGTCTGTAGAATGTCTGTTTTTGTATTTCAGAATATAAAGACTGATAATTTACATATCTTTTGATATGAAATCTTATGATTATTATGTCTTTACAGCCTCGATCGGAATCCAAATTTACTCCTGATCCTAAGGCCTGTAACTGGAAGAAATACAAATATATTGTCCTCAACCCTCTCTGTGCCACACCCATTAAAGAGGAGGGACCAGAGGAGGAGCACAAAACATTTGGCAACTCGCCCTCTAGCAGTGATAGCACAGATACCACACCCAAACGACCCAAGGAGGAATGGTCAAGCACTGGACATGGGCTTAATGATGTGTATGTTGCATTTACTTTATAGCATACACAATGCTACAAATGCGATAACTCTTTTTTTATTACATGTAAAGTCATAGTTCTATATAGAATTTTCAATGATTTCTAAGTAATCATCATATGTTGGCTGAATGGCGTTAGAGCCTATGTTTAGGCCTACAACTTCAAATTTAGTTTAGTGACACTTTTTTTTTTTCTGCAGGAAAGGCCTGTCCCCAGTTCATGACACACCTTGGTCACACATGCCTTTTACTTCCCACCCTGGACTCATACCACAAACAGCAGACACTTACAGAGGACCACTGACTGCAGTGATCAGAAACACCACAGGTCAGCACAGCCTTTAATTCTCTCTTTCTCACAAAAGATGAATTAGAACTACAAGGACTGCTAACTACATGAGGAGCTTCATTCTCATTTCAGTCTCATCATGGATTAATTCATAACTTCTTTGCATTAATAGAAAATGTGTAAAAGAAAACAAACAAAACGAACAAAACAAAATAGCACTGATTGTAATCTGTCTTTTTCTACAGGTTTTTGCTCTTTATATAAGAGCTCCTGTCCTGTTGTTCTAGAGGCAGCCAAACAGAATGCTCATGCATTTGAGAAGCTTCCAGTCAAGCTCGAGAACCACTCCCCTGTGATCTGTTACTCTGGAAACCAAGGAAGCACAAAACCTGCCTGCACAGGTAAAGCAATTATTCCTCTGACATGCTCAGGGTGAAATATTATATAAATGTCATCATAATGTCATTTGAAACCTTATGTCTAATCACATTGTACACTTCATGCACAAATGTTCATATATTTTTATACATATTGATTTAATTTTAGTAAAGATTATTGATCTCTCTCTTCCTCTCTCAAGGAGATAAGCCATACCGCTGTAATGTGTGTGGGGCACAGTTTAACCGCCCAGCCAATCTGAAGACGCATTCCCGCATCCACTCAGGGGAGAAGCCCTATCGCTGTGATACCTGTGGAGCTCGGTTTGTCCAGGTACTGTACAAAAATAATGTGCCACAGCACACCAAAACATCATTACATTTTTTGTGGTTTAACTCATAATACAATGTTATACTGTTGTGTAATGCTGTAGTGCAGTGAATAAGAGCCCTGAAGTAGACACACTATGCCAGAGAGATATGCAAAGAGACTGTCCAAAGAGATTCAGTAAAAATCTGTGTAGGCTTTCACTACCCGTTTGCTCACAGCTGTGTGTGATTTTGGCAGGTTGCTCACCTACGTGCTCATGTTCTCATTCACACCGGGGAGAAGCCGTACCCATGCCACACCTGCGGGACACGTTTCCGTCACCTGCAGACACTGAAGAGCCACCTGCGCATTCACACAGGGGAGAAACCATACAGTGTGAGTAACATACACCAACACATACACACTTACACACACACACACACACACACACACACACACACACACATACACACACAAACACACATTAATCTATGTTTGTAAATGTTCCTCTTTCCTCCTCCTTGCTGTGGCAGTGTGAGAAATGTGACCTGCGTTTCCGTCATAAGAGCCAGCTGAGGCTGCATCTGAGGCAGAAGCACGGCGCCGTCACCAACACCAAGATCCGCTACAAGGTTCTGGCTGACCCCTACCAGACCAGGCCAGCCATTCTGCAGGCCTGCTGAGCAACTCTACAGACCTATTTCACACAGTTCCTTGTTCAAAAACTTTAGCAATGTTTTAGAATTTATTATGGTATTGGAATAGATTTTGGGAACAAAGATGCACAAGAAGGTAAAGGCAGGATAATTATAATTAAGAATTGTGGTTTTATGGTTGTTTAATATAAAAAGGTGGAGCGCTGCATTCCTGGAAAGCACACACATATATATATCAAAGCCTACAATAACCTTCCAGGAATGCCGCGCTCCTGCACTAGACGTGCTGAATACTATTTTGGCTACTCATTTTTTCTATTTCCTTATTTATTTGACTTGCCAAGTGTTCTCTTTCACTCAGTAGCATCACATGTAGATAAAAGGTATGAGCAGACACTGATTTCAGATAGGCAGC
Source organism: Electrophorus electricus (assembly GCF_041902795.1). NCBI lineage: Eukaryota > Metazoa > Chordata > Actinopteri > Gymnotiformes > Gymnotidae > Electrophorus > Electrophorus electricus. The sequence continues at coordinate 8,397,935 of NC_137509.1, forward strand.
AGCATGTCTCAGACAGAGGGAACATCCTATAATAAAGTTCTGCTGCTGATCGCCAAGGACTCAAACAATAAATGGCAAGGTACCTACAGCTCTCAGAGTAGAAGAACTGGGAGAAGCATTTCAATTCCTTACAAAGTAATAATACAGAGGAAAGAAAGGTAGATGGTATGCGGGGAGATGTGTTAGGAGTTCAAATGGAAAACAAGGAAATATGAGTCAGGGAAATGATTTAGCATGAAGAGCAAGACATTTTTCGGGAAAGATGTGAAATCTGCAGTGATAGTCAATGGAAGGTAAAGGAAGAGTGTTATGAATTAATGTGTAGGTTGTTTTAAAAGGAATATAAGGGCAGGTGTATAGTTAAGGAATGTTAAATTGTTTAATTCTTCCAATGTGGTCGGACTAGGGGCCATACAAGTAGGAATGGCTATGAATTAAATGTATTATTTAATAGATGTTAATTCCCAAGTGTACCATTTTTTTTGTCTGATCTTCCTTTCTTTTTGAGTAAGAGAACAGCCTAGAACAGTCATTTGCTTGCTTATATGCCAGTAGGTCAGTGGATGTCATGTTCTCATTCTTAGTGTGTGTGAACATGGCAGTCTCATCATGTTATCTTTTAGTTAGTTATGCACTAACACATTTTTCGCTCTACTAATTTTATAAGGCCTGGAGCCTATTTATTTTAAATAAATAACTTTACTAATTATGAATTAGATGTATTAGAGGATTAACTTCTCAAAGGATCCAAAATTTTGTATTAGTGATATTTTTGATTAAGGGAAACGTATATTTTGTCAATGGTATGTGATAGTCTAGGAGTCCAAGCAGGCCAAGGACTCAAACAAGCCAGGCAAGGTAAATATAAAAGTTAATGGTAAGGATGAAGATATTCTTGACATTGTCAAATGTAATGCTCTTTTGCTGGACAAAGACAAGACCTATTTTATATAAATTAAAGTTAAATTAATTTCTTTTAATTGGAGATACAGTGTCTGTGGTCATTGTCTGTTGCCTCTCTTTTTTTCCCCTCACATTTTCAGCATATACTCTTATCCAGAGGGACTTATATATGTTGCTCACTGGGAATTGAAGTGTTGCTAGAAATCAGGCTACCAGGTGAGCTACAATAGGACCTCTGAAGGGCAAAAATCTAAAAAAGACTAATCACTGATGACACATTGTCCAATGTAAGAAAAACAAGGTTGGCTTTAAGACACACTTCATGCAAAACATCAGACACTATGTTGAAGTTTTAAGTCTTCATGTCCGAGGCCCGAGAACACTTGGTGCCTCTCTCTTATGCCTCCCTTCCTCTGGTTAGCTCTCCTACAAAGCAGAATGACTCACTAAAAGGTGTTTAATTTTTCTGTGGGTGGCTAGTGAGAGAGATGCAGGGCACCTATTTCCACTCTCGATCTACAGCAGGGCACATACACTGTCATTTGTGTGTGTCTCACGGTCCAAGCAGCCTATTAATGCTGATATATGTGTTAGACTGTTCACCCAAAACTTTAATCAAACTACCGAGAGTGAAGCAGCTATTCTCTGGACAGTTTTTTAAAAATGGACTTTTGTGCATGCAGTGCTGGTCTGTGAGAGAGTCCTGTAACCATGGCAGTATTATAGTTGAATGCTACTGGCTTTTTTGACATTTTGTCTGCCTGAAGGGCAGATGTCACATCTGCTGAGCTCACTGTCTTTGTTTGAATACCAAACAAATAATGCATTAATGAGTCTCCTTCACACAACCTTATGGCCCAGAACTGTGTGGTACACTGAGCCAAGGAGAAGTGGTGACCACTGCTTGATACAGCCTAATATATATTGGACAAAACAAAAATCTATCTTGACTGGAAATACCAGCCAGACTAGATTATGTCCTCTGGAAGTCATTGGGTCATTTTTGTGGTACTTGGTACTGTGTAAATCCAGTAGCAAGTATTTTACAAAACAAAAACTTATGTAAACAAATGTCAATGATAAAATATTATTTTGAATATATTCTTTTTAATGCTGAACTATTCCTAAATAAACTTCAGGTAGACAGGAAGCGGTTTATACACTGTCACAGTAGAAGAGGTAAGTAAATGAACGAATGGATTAATGAACAGGCCTACTGGTGGAGATTTCTTTTGATCAATAATTTATGTCCTCATAAACTCTAACTAAATGGCTTCCAATAGCCCACCTAGTCCCCTGCTCGCGTTTAATCCCACCAGAGCCGTAATTAGTTTATCCTATACTCGGAAAGGTCTGTATTATGCAACTAAAATATTTTGTCCGAGTAAGACTTGTTATTGCTCCCGATTTACACATTAACAGCAGTTACTGCATTCGCGAAGTGAAACAACTATGAGCACTTTCACACATTCCAATGAGCTGCGCAAAATGTAATTCTTAATTTCAGCGCCCGTAACAAGTAAGAATATTCCGACAGTCATCTTGAGTAGCATAACGCTGCGTCACAGAAGTGACACAGCATCCGAAATTAAAAAAGTAATTTCGCGCCGCCTAGTATCAGTTCAACCAGCCTATGAAATTTTTGAGGCAGCTTTAGCTACAGCCGTAATGTGCACGTTCTAGAGGGGGCGCGTACTCAACACACACGTGTACGACTATGAAGGAAATAACAAGCAGGTGAGTTTCTAAATATTTGGAATATGTGGAAAATATATGGAAGATGACTCATTACCCAAAATGTATCTCATCGTAGAATAATAATGTATGTTCGGATAAGTACTTGTAGGACTATTATATTTTTAACATAAAAGACACTTTAGATCAATTTACATTCTAGTCTGCGTTTAGTGTAGCATTCCCTGGAGCTACTTAATTAATAGGAATGGTTCCGTTTTGACTAAACGCGGCAGCTTGTGACAGGACAGTGAGACTGAAATCGGTTCATCGACAAAAATATTATCGCATATAATATCACAGTTTCTAAACGTATTTCGAAAGGCTGAATCCATAGTTGCGGGTAGGATATTTTGGTTTAATGACACGAACTGAACACGCTAACGCAAATATGTTCTCTATGAAAGGGTGTCAAAATAAGAGTATCAGACAGTGAAACTGGAGACAATTGTGTTCAATTTACCTGATCATTGGGACGTATTACATTGTCATTTAATTTTATTAATTGTCAAAGAGAACAAAAGCCTTTGGTTGGTCTCCTATTGTCGTTAAGCACAAGTTGGTTTAGTACGATTTAATTGTGATCACATTGCAAATGCAATACATTTTATTCTATGGATTTGATCATACAGAAACATGACAAGGTTGTATTTAATACCTTATTCCGACAGTCAGACTATGTAGCCTCACGTCCACACTGAAACTGTAGTAAACCCAGTCCCTCAGTTCTCCCTGGTTCTTCGCCAGCAAAACCGGTGTCGTTTAGGCACCATAGATTTGCCGGTGTAGAACCAAGGTGTTCGTGACCCAAGATATGGAATGGCGGGGCCTCGTACTCGTCAACTTTATTTGCCACTTTGCAGAATATATATATTTTTTGTCGACGGACAAACATTAAACATAAGTTGCTACTTAATAGTTACATACTTATAAAAAATAATAAATATTTATAAATAATCTTGCACGTAATCGTCGTCATTTACTGACATCTATGGCATTTAGCAGACTCTTGTACGGCGTCCCTCTGCACCCAAGATTCTGAAAGGGTTCATTCTTTATCGTCAGACTGCTCTCTCAAAGCAAGGCCTGAAATTTGCAAACAAAGAATGTGGTCCTTTCTCTGGAACCAGCAATGTGATATTAAGAATTGTAAGTCTTTCACTGGGTATTCTCTTAGTAATGGATGAACACTAAAGTGAATACCCTCTTTTAGGATACACAGAGGGGGTGCCAACCCAGTGTTCTGTCTGTAGATGCTGCCAAGTTTTTGGTCCAGGCATTACTGGTTGAGCATTCTCATGTTGACTTGCAGTTATCACTCTGGCAACCACAGAGCAACGAGGTAAAGATTTTTGTTTTCTCTTGTTGGAATCTGGAATGTGTCTACATTTATCATTCTAATGCTAAGATTATTGTAAGGTCAGACAGTAATCTTTTAATATTCAGCCTAACAAATAGGTTTACTTTACAGTGTTTTTTTGGAAATGTGGTGTGTGTACTTTTTCATGGTGCATCTCCGTATTGCCTAACTAAAGGAGATTGTGCTGGAGAGAGTGCATTTGAGACAATATACTGCATTTACTTTGTAGTTTTTCATGAACTGCATAATTTGGGTCTTTGAGTAGCAACATGTAATTGTCAGCTGTCCCTGTAGGAACAATTATATTTTTTGTCTGTCTTCTTTTTTTTTTCAATTTCATTTGTTTTGAATTTATGCACATATTGGAATGGAGTGTGAATTAAAAATCAGCTAGGAACTGTTAAAAAGTCACCTTAGCCTTCAAAATGGCTTTTCAAAAATCAAATACATTGTCATTTTTATCTTTGGATCCATTTATTATTCTACTGCTGGCAGGTTTTCATGACAAGAAGTTAGATATTGCTGTGAGTTGTGGACGCTAGGTTTCAGCGCATAGTTTAGTTAAAGAGGTTTCGTGTGGGGTTAGTGGAACAAAGGTCATGTAAAGAACCACAGCCCTTTCCTCAGGCTGTGTCAGCCAATGGTCATAAGGAGAGACATGTCTTCGTTAACCTGGGTAGAGCACAGCTGGTGTAATACGGAGAGTTCACATCTGGGCACAAGAATTTAACTATATTTGGATGATGGTCAAATCATTGTAGACTTAGACTTAGCAGTTTCCTAACTATTAACAGTTTGTGTTTTCTAGGTGGTACCCACTCTGTCAGAATATTATGTATAACCTAATACACATTTAATAACCTAATTTTTATTACTCACGCTTCCTCACATTTTCTCTCTCTCTCTCTCTGTCTCCCATTTTTCTCTATCTTTCTTTTCCCTTTCCACAGTAGCGATGGCTAAGCACCAGACAGAAAAGCAGCAGGTGCCCTTGCCGGTAGAGGCAGCCCCAGATGGGGGGTGGGGATGGGTAGTGGTGGGGGTGCTCTTCACATCCTCTGCTCTGGTGTTTGGCCTCATTCGTAGTTTGGGGGTCTTCTTCGTGGAATTTGTGCAGTACTTTGGGGAGAGCGCACAGGCTGTTTCCTGGATAACCTCCATAGGAGTAGCCATGCAGCAGTTACTCAGTGAGTAGAGCCACGTGTGCAAGTGCAGCCACTGTTTGTCGGCATTCATAGGACCTCTGTCATACACGGTTAATGGTTATATGTAGTTATTTGCCATATGAACGTAATTATACAATGTTCGCGTGCGTGCGTGCATTCATGCGTGTGTGCGTGTACAGGCCCTGTAGGCACAGCTGCCTGTAATGCATTTGGAGCACGTCCTGTTGTGATGGTGGGAGGCTTCCTGTCTGGACTGGGCCTCATTATAGCTTCTCAGGCTGCAACACTCACACACCTTTACCTAACCATGGGACTTATTTCAGGTTACCACTCTCTCTTTCATTCATTAATTCATTCCTTCATTCATTTTTCTATTAAATGTAAATAAATGAAAAATTACTTGTATATTGTTATAATGGATTAGTGTTGTAAACCATGTTCAATGACTGTTACATATTGGCTGTTATGGTCTAGTCTTGGTCCCCGTGTTAGTCTTGGTCTTGGCCTTGACTTAGTCTTGTGGTTTCCTCTAAAATACAACAGATGGCCAACCAACTTATGTTCTTTCATTCTCTATAGGCTCAGGCTGGGCTCTGGTGTTCACCCCTTGTGTAGGCTCTGTCATGCAGTATTTCAACAGGCGGCGCTCTCTGGCCATGGGTCTGGGATTCACTGGTGTGGGCCTCTCCTCTTTTGCCTTCTCTCCACTCTTCCAGTATCTGGTAGAGACATACACCTGGCGTGGGGCCCTGCTCATCCTGGGGGGCCTCAGCCTCAACATTGTGGCCTGTGGGGCCCTCATTCGACCTCTTGTACCCCCCAGAGTCATAGCTAAGGTAACGGTCTACAATATTGTTTGGAAATGAGCATTGCACAAAGTGTTGGTTTGCGCCAAGGTCAGGATAAGTTGGAAGAACGATACTCCTTCTGAAAGTCAAGGGCATTTTAACACCGTGATGCTTTTGGAAATCTGGGATTGATTTGGCTACATTCAGTGTATTTTTCAAGAGTTATTGGCACATGCTCTTTGCTTTAATCACGTGAACAGATGCACGAAACCTGTAGCCTCAGCAGTCTGCATGCTAACTTCAAATTGTATATCAGCACTTGACTGATGGCTTTGCCCCCTGTCCTAATCCTTAGTGTACACATGGAAATGTGGAATGAATAAGCAGAATCCAGCGTTCAGCTATGAGCTCAGTTGCAATAATATAAACTTGTACAAACAATGTTGCACAAAACCGAGTGATCAGGTTTGATTTCTTTACTCTCGTTATATGCCATTTTCATTAGATAAACTCGCAGGTGGCTACATGCCTTCATGAAAATGGGCCTAGCATTTGACATGTGGTGTATTGTGCTATTCTTTTCTGTGTAAGAACACAACAGAATACCATTGGTACAAACGTACTGCTATTGGGAACAATTTTGTTGAGCACATTATACATTTTCACAAATAACCCAGTAGCAAGTCTTTGAATGTAGTATAAGCAGGAATAATATTTTTAGGATCAGGAGCAGTACAAATGCTGCAAATAAATTTTTGAGCAAAACTTCCCACTCATTTCTTCCTCACTATCCCCCCTTTTTCTTTCTTTCCCAGGCTGATAGCTCCTCCAGGTCTGCTGGCTGTGCCTCTCTCTTTTCCCGTTTCTGTGAGTACTTTGAGCTGTCGCTGCTCTCACGCCGAGGATTCTTCACCTACAGCTTAGCTGTCACCTGCTTCAATGCGGGCTACTTCATCCCCTATGTCCACCTGGTCGCCCACAGCCGTCTCGTTGGCTTCAGCGAGTACCAGGCTGCCTTTGTCATCTCCGCCACTGGCGTGACAGACATTGTGGGGCGCGTGGTGTCTGGCTGGGCCTCAGACCTTCGCCGTATGCGCTTGCTTCACATGTTGGCGATCTGGACGGGCTTGTTAGGACTCTTCCTGTTGCTGTTGCCGGTCAGCTCTCTGGGCCGCAACTACGGCGGTTTGCTGGTGGTCAGCCTGGCATACGGGTTCTGTGCCGGGGCCATGACACCCCTGGTGTTTGCAGTAGTGCCAGAGATCGTGGGCATGGAGTGCATGCTGGGAGCACTCGGGCTCCTGCAGATGATAGAGAGCACGGGAGGGCTGCTGGGAGCACCACTGTCGGGTAAGAAGCAAGCACATTGTAGGCCTTTAAACAGCTAATGTTTCAGACAGTTATGGAAGGAGCCTTGTGCCACTGCTTGTTGAGGTATTTGTGTCCTCACCCTTAGTTTTTTGAAGTTTTGTAGGTCTGATGGGATGATTTGGTTTGGCTGATGGAGGTTAATAGCTTTAGGTGTCTATATCATACTTGAACTTGGATCAATAAAGTCCATCAATTGTTAATTGGTGACTCCTGTCACCTTATAGGAATCAGTCAGGCTTAAGGATGTTTGCTCCACGAAATAGAACCATACTAAACATGAGATGATGCTTATCTTATTCATGAGCATTTTGGGGACATTCAAAATGATAATGGAAACAAATTTTATTTATACACAGCCTGGCCAAAAAAAAAAGGTCTCACACACTAATATTTCGTTGGACCACGTTTCTGCAAGCTTCTGCAATGTCACAACATTTATTTCTGTCCAGAGTTGCATTAATTCCCCCCCCCCCCGTGTCATCAGGGAAGAAAAAATCCATTGATGGAATAACCTGGTCATTCAGTATATTCAGCTAGTCAACTGACCTCATTCTTTGGGCACATAACATTGCTGAACCTAGACCTGACCAACTGCAGCATCAGAGATCATAGCACTGCCCCCACAGGCTTGTACGGTAGGCACTAGGCATGATGGGTGCATCACTTCAGCCTGATGCGCCCATCACTCTGGAACAGGGTAAATCTGGACTCATCAGACCACATGACCTTCTTCCATTACTCCAGAGTCCAATCTTTATGCTCCCTAGCAAATTGAAGCCGTTTTTGCCCGTTTGCCTCACCGAAAAGTGGTTTTCTTAAGGCTACACAGCTGTCCCTTGAGTTCCCTTCACATTGTGCATGTGGAAATGCTCTTACTTTCACTATTAAACATATCCCTGAGTTCTACTGTTGTTTTTCTACAATTTCATTTCACCACACATTTAAGTGTTCGCCGATCAAGATCATTAAAGATTTTTTCCGACCACATTCCTTCCTCAAAGATGATGTTTCCCCACTGTCCTTCCACTTTTTAATAATGTGTTGGACAGTTCTTAACCCGATTTCAGTAGTTTCAGCAATCTCCTTACATGTTTTCTCTGCTTGATGCATGCCAATAATTTGACCCTTCTGAAACAGATTAACATCTTTTCCATGACCACAGGATGTGTCTTTCAACATGGTTGTTTAACAAATGAGAAGCTACTCACTGCATCACTTAGGGTTACATAACTTGTTGCCAACTGAAACATAATCACCCATGCAGTAATTATCCAATGGGAGGCTCTTACCTATTTGCTTAGTTAAATCCAGGTGGTGACCTTTTTTTTGGTCAGGCAGTGTATATTCAGGTATGGTCAGGTCATGTTGAACAAATAAGACAAAACGGAAAATAAAAATCCGAACAGGTGTCGTGACACTTAATCAGAGAACTGATGAAGACTTGTGACAGTGGCAGACTACAGGCATCACAAACAAAAAGTAAAATGCCAAGGGAAGGCAGGAGATGGACACACGAGGAAGTCTGTAGGGTTTTTAGCAGGCATTTAAAGGATGTGAAGGAGACTGTTACAATGGCTTTATGGAAGTGGGCTCCAGAGTTGAGGTGCCATGACACTAAATGACCTGGAACTCGAGGTCATTTTCAGGTGGTTTGGCTTTAGCTCAAACTGATATGGCAGTGTTTCTTCTGTCTTAAACTTTGATGTAAATGTGACTCTTCATGGCTCAGTATCTCAAGTCAGTTTAAGTCAGGTTCATTGACATATGCATTCAGAATACTGAGCTTTAAAATATACAGTGAAATTCTTGTGCTATACTAGGTATTGTAGTCACTGCTGTGCTACTGTCTTTTATCTCCTCTCAGGTTGGTTGAAAGACTTCACAGGCTCTTACACAGGTTCCTTTGTGTTAGCTGGCGGGTTCCTCATCTTGGGCACCATAATAACAGCAACACTTCCCCATTTCTGGTCCTGCACCACCCCTCCACCCCCATCACCAAAGAGGATGGGCAAAAAAGAGTGCACTGAAGACAGGTTACTAAAACAACCTTTATCCTCAGACTCTGACCAGGAGAAATCACAGTCCATGGAGGATATAAATTACTCATGCCAGAGTCACTCAACAGAACCAGTACCAGAACTGAAACACACACCACATTCTGCAGACAGGACAGAGGGCAATGCTGCATGCTGATTGGCTGAAGGAGAGGTATTCCTTTGACACAGAGAACATGGTGACTGACAATTGTTGGCCAATGCTTAGAGTGTGTACATTATCATACCATGCATATCATGGTGAATGTTAACCTGAAAAGATTGAGAAGGAGCTAATCAAATTATTGATTTCAATAATTCTAAAGAATTGACTAGATTCATACACTGTCTGTTAACTGCACTAGAAAATAACTACCTTGTCAGATTTTAGGGTCTGACCTTTTGAATTCGTATGGGAAGTGAAGTTTTGAAGCATAAATATCTCTAAAGACTAATATAGTAAAACTTAAAGGAATATTCCTCTGGAAAAACTATGCAAGTCAAGGGCTTGGGTTGGAAACCAGTGACCTGCAAGATGCAGTTCTGCACCTTTTATTGTATAACTAAACATAATTTGTCAGAGTACACCTAGAATGAAACAACATGAAGGTCAAAAAAGAATCTAAAGGCATATATGCAGCAAATTGAATGGTTTAAATGATTTGTTAATTGCTTCAAACAACCAAAAAAAATGTACTTAATGTAATTAATGTACTTAATTTTGGACTTTGTGAAACTAAACTGAATGGCCTAGCTACATTTTGTCATTTTGCTAATCTTGATAAACAATTGCTGATCTTGATTATTTATGAATTAAAGTGGCTATGAATTAGGCATATTATTCAAAGGCACAGGGTTGGATTGCACAGTGATTTACAAAATATGAAAGCACAATGCAAATATGGCTGATTTTATGGGTCCTTAGCAGTTAGCAACTGTCCCAGCTGTGTTGTATCCTGCATTGTGGTAACTCATTCAAGTTCATGCCAAGTTCGCATCATAGGGGTGTAAAGGGTTGTTTAGCTGTGCTTTGCGTTATGCTTCGGTTATGGAACATTTTTGGCAATTTATTTCTACTCAACATGGACAGACCAGTAAATTAAGGACCTATATTGGCCGTTCTTTTTTTTTTTCCAACAATGTCTTTACTAATTTTAACATCTGAAATGCACCCACACACCAAGATGTGTATATTTAAAAGCACATACAGAGATTCAGGGTGCGTGTTGCTGGGTATTCTGATTTAAATGTAAAGTTCGACACCGGCTGTTCTAAATCAACCATGTATCACTGGAAAATCTTATGGAGAGCAATCATAGGAGGAATGTTTGAACAGGCTCCTTAGTGTATGCTCTTTTGTGTTCTTGTGCTTGAAAGTCAGAAAGCCTTGAAGCTAGACAAATCTATAAGCAACCAGGCATGAGTTATGGAGTTTGTTTACCAATGTTTCCACATACTGATGTGAGGAGCATGCCAGTGGTTGTGTGTTGAAATATGAGACTTGGGTTCTTGTGAGTGCTGGCCTTAAACATAAGCCTTAATCTCCCCTAGTGCCAACCATCACAACCACACAGGAGAAACGATCAAACCACATGCACAAACACTGCCGTTTTTCTGGCCCTGCCTCGCGGGCAGCACTCATAACGTTAATATTCGCACTTTGGCCAGAAATATTTGTCATGGTAAACATCCTGCTGTTGATTCCTTTCTGTAATAAATACAGAATTACCTGTCTGGAAATACAACAAAAAACCGGAAGATAAAACACATGATTGGTATTTTTTTTTACATTTGAGCTGCATATTTTTACTTGTGCTCTTCTAACTGATTACAGCACAAAGCTATAAAGATTCTTGGCAAACAAGTTGCAAGTTAATGAGTGAAAGACCAAAAGGTTCAAGTTATGTTCACTATATTGTTTTAGCCCTTTATTTTTTGTGTGATGTTGAATGCTTGGAAACAGCACAGGCCTTTCTTTGGCCCATTCTAGGTACCTGCGGTCCTGTTCTCACAATTTTTTAATGTTGAGTTTTCCAGGTTAAAGATTATGCACAATTGATTTAGTTTAGTGTTTGTTTTTACTATCAAAAGTGTAATAGTTATTGTTTTTAATAAGAGGGTGTATTTCATAAATGCCTGTTAACTCCTTCTGTGTATGCGTACATTCCTGCAATAAGAACAATATTAAAGATAATTGATTTATGAGCAGAGTACAAGCTACAGTAAGTCACACTTAAAACTAATGGCTAAAGCATTTACATCTCAATAGGCACCATATGTGCTATTTAAATATGAGTTACATTTAATTAAAAACACAAAGCTAGCTGGTACTGTGTCCTATCCAAATTCTGGCTGTTCTGTAATGCACAAGCATGCAGCTCCTCAGGTGAACCTCTGGCAGGGATGTGATTAAAAAAAAAAAAGTCCACCACAGCCCCCCCCCCCCCTTTTTTTTTTAAATCAAATGATGCAACACACAACCTTTATATTGTTATCTGTTCTTACACGTATTCAAGTGTGTTCAAATAACATGGTAGATAGATATGCAGTACATTTAAGGACTATGAAAATCTTTAGGTAGAAAAAGTCAGTTGTTGGGAGATGCGTTTGAGCAAGCGGGTTTATTTATCTACTGCTTCCCTGAAAAGATCTTTCGTGGCCTCAAACAAGTCATGCACATGAAACTTGATTCTTACACAATGGGGGAAAACTTCTTATGAAAAGGAAATGAAAAACATGAGATTCTTCTATTACCACCCATCTAACATGAGATGTGAATATGCTGCTATAACACTGTGTTTCATAAGAGGATGAAGTAAAAGCACTCTGACCCAAAGAAAATTAACTTCACTAAAATTCAGTTCATTCCTTGTGTTTGAGGAATATTTAAACATTTTTGCAATATTCCTGTAATAAAAATATAAAAAGAGCCTGATCGGTGTGATTTTAAACAATGTCCATAGCCAGAGCCAGTGTGGCTTAAGAAAACGGTGATGTCACTCTGTCAAACACTGCATCTTTGTCGTAACGCCCACTAACGCTGACAAACTGAAATGAGCTGTTCGCCTAAGAGAACAACAAATGAGTCCGAGGTCATGTCTCTGTGTGTCTGCGTGTTTGGAAAACAAAAAACCTGTACAGCAGTGCCATCTTGTGGTTATGGGCTTTTAATGTCAGTGCTGCGGCGCTTCAGCTTCTCTGGGTTGTGGGAGGCCATTTGAGAGAAGTCTCTGAAAATATCCTGATAGGTCTCATCACCTGTAGAGGGGGCAAAAGGAAGGTAGGGCAGTTGAGATGAAGAGAGGGGAATGAATTTAATTTCCTCCTCATTAGTATGAAATTATATTTCCACAAGTTAAAAGTGATGATTTTTGCCTCACTTCCTATCTTAATCTAATCAAGATTAAGCAATATTAAGTAATGAAATGCTAGAACATGTTAGTACATTTCAACCGGTAAATACACACTGCTTTGTAACATGCAGCCACTGTCCCTTTGTAAATCTGATCCCTCATGAAACAATGCAGTGTAATCTGTCCCCAATTTTTTCAAACACAGACACAGACACACAAACACACACACATGCAAACACAACACACATTATTGATTTGTTCTCACACTTGCAGAGCTCAGAGCAACAGTGTGTTATAATATGCCAAAAAGATAAATGAGAGTGAGTAGAATCTGGGTGAGGCAATTCAGGTCCAGTATAAAAGGTAAATTAAAGGTTTAAAAAGGTCAGAACAAAAGAGTGCATCTTGTATTTTCAGTGGTCAGTCTTCTGAAAATAATGTTAGAAAAGCATTTATAAGTAAAATTAGTGTGTCGCATTAACACTTTTATGTTCATTTTCCTTTTTCCTAAAATGCTGGTATACAAGGTGGACCAGAGGCTCTACGGGACAGAGTGGTGGTGACAGTCCACACTGTGTTTATTTTAAGTATAAAAGTGTTAATGCTACTGGTCCAGACAAACAAGTAGCAGAAGAGGAAAAGGATGCGAAAGCATGGCAGCATGCCAGATCCGTTACCTGTGGCACGCTGCACAGATGACACACACTGCAAGCAGTGGACACTTGGCCGTCCATCTCAGGACACACACACAATGAGCGATACACACACACACACACACAGAGAGAGACACTGACATGAAGGCAAGCTGCAGATGCAAAAATTGTCCTGCTGCAGAACTGCAAATACCTGGCACTAGATAAGTAATAGGAATCGAACCAATGGCACTCCAACACACAAATATTCAATAGTCCTAAAGGTCACTTTCAGTGACGTTGGAATTTGGATAAAGCCATTTATCCATTTCATTTAAAAAAAAAACCCAACAATCTACCTATAGCACCAAATATTTGTGCACCTCTGCAATTAAATGGCAAATAAACAAAAGAATAAGCACAAGGCCTAAACTTTTGAATCCTGTTCACCAGACCTATAGCACTATAGAACTATACATTTCCTAGAACTACATTCCCCATCTTAATATTTCCATGGAAGGCAGTGTTAGCAAAAGCCTTCCTCTGACATATAAACTTGTTTTGGTTTTTTTGTTTACATGAAATACAAAGAATGTACATGACTCTATACATTAACTATGTACATATTTACTGCATGAAACATGAATGCGCTTTACACAGGATTATGACAATATTACTATTCTTAACTTGCTGTAGCTTGCTGCACTCTTGGAATATGATTTCTACAACATTGTCACATTTTGTTACCTATTCTGGTCTTTGGTGTTCAATATTAATTGTAACTTGATTTTCAGCTAAATCAAGTTACAACTTTTTCAACTTCGTCATGTTTATTAAGAGATTTGCCACATGGCATGTATTCACTAAAGCAGCATTTCCCCATCCAGTCCTCAAAATGTCCAATAATTTCAGGAATCTTAACCAAAGTTCTTGCTTGTTCAGTGCCTAAGGTGGTTCCTAAATGCCTGAAAGCTTTTCTTAGTTTGTCCAATCAAGTCCCCATATCCACTCCCCCCAGCACAACCTAGCCCTTCCGAGTGACCTGATTGGGCGAAGCCATCCATCTCCCGCATCTCCTTATTCATCTTGGCTATTCTGAGGCTGTGAAGAAAAAGGCAAAGGGATAACCATTGATCAGTCTTTCAGTCAACAGTATGTCCTTGTAAACAGCATCCTTGTAACAGCATGGAAACTCCTTTACCGGTAGTCTCAAATCAGTTATTCTGTTTATGTTATAAGCTTTGGGTTTCAACAGCTGAAGTTAGCCACGAGAGTGAAACATTATGGCTGCAATTTCTGAAATGTTGCATTTTCTTTTTGTTTTGTCAGTCTTCTTTACACTGTTCATTACACCCCCCTCCCCGCACTCACAGAGTAACAATGTCAGCGTTGGCACTCTCTACTGCTATGGTGATTGGGTCCTTCTCGTTGATGTCCTTGGCATTATAGTCTGCTCCTCTCTTCAAAAACAGGCACACCAACCTGCCACACACACACACACACACACACACACACACACACACACACACACACACACACAGAGAGACAATAATCAAATAGGAAGGGCTGTGCCTATAGTAGCTCCATTACCCTTTGCTTAGTTTTGTACTGCTGAACGTGTGTCTGTATGCAGGTGTGTACCCGGTATGTCCCAGTATTGTAGCATGGTGTAAGGGTCCTCTTCCATCAGAGTCAGCCTGGTTGACGTTAGCACCGTTCTGCAGCAGGAACTCGCATGCTGCCAGAGAATTCTGCACAGACACATTAAAAGGACCCTCACTTTCATATTATTAACAATACAGGACACACATTCATGCACACACCCACACATGCATAGTAAGTAGATACAAGCATTGTCTCTAGAACACCACACATTTTTCACACTGGTAAACCGGTGGTGCTACTTCCTGTTACAACACATTTACACCGATGCTGCTTATATGAGGCTTTTTTGTGAGAGTTTATGCTGCTGACTCACAAAACACAGAAATATGCACAAACCCACACTCACCAGACTTTCACAAACAAATAAGCACCCAACTATCCTCCGTACACACTCACCACGGTAGCTGCCTGTATGAGTGGTGTTTTGTTGTCCTCGGCTACATTAACCCAGTTGACGTCAGCTCCGTGAGCCAATGCGTCGGCCATGACCGGAAAGTGCTGCAGCGTTGCAGACCTATAGAGTAGAGCGCCCGGATGAAGACCACTCAAGTCCTCCTCTTCCTCATCTGCAGGGAAACAGGCTGGTAGTGAGTAGTAGTTTGGCTTAGGCCTCTGCATGACATCTCATTACTGTGTCCATCAGTGTGAATGCATAAATGATGAGCATTACACGTGCGAGTAAAACACTTCATTGTTGCCCATTCAACTCTTAATCCTGTACATTTATTTTCCTATTCTGTTGTGTATTATCAGAAACTGCTGTAACTCATTTGGTTTTTGCCTGTTACTACAGGGGAAAAATCCTGTCATGCTTGATCAGTGTGTCAGTTCAGGAATTCTAGGCCAAAACACCTGTCAGAATGATTGATTTAGCTATTGGGCATTTCAGTTTTAATATGTAGATAGTAAATTGTTTTCTACCCAAGGACTAATAAAACTGTGATTGTGAAAATACACAATAAACAGTATTATTCTGTGTGTGTGTGTGTGTGTGTGTGTGTGAGACCTTTGGGAGGAGCAGTAGTGGTCTTCATTATTTCACTTGGGGTAAGGCCTGGAGAAGACACACAGATTCACAGTTACTGATGTGTCACCAAACCATGTGTGCAGCATGTGTATCTGTTTGCATTCGTGTGTATGTGTGTGTGTGTGTGTGTGTGTGTGTGTGTGTGTGTGTGTGTAAAACCTGTGAGGCGTGGCAGGGTGGCTCTGTTTGGCTTGGGTTTTAGAGCGGGACGTGTGCCCTCTCTTTCTTGTGTTGTTGCTCGGTTACGGCGTGCGCTGGAACGTCGCAGGGGTGGAGCACGGCCTGTTTCGGGAAGTTTGTGGATAAATTTTTTCTCCACATATTTCGAGCGGATCCATGACTCCTTGTCCTGCCTAAAAAAAAGAAGAGTGCAAGTTATTATTCTGTAACAAGAGCATACACACCTAAAAAACTAAAATAAGCAGTTTCTGATGTAATAGGTGTAAAACCAACACTAACACATCAGAATCTGTGGCTATATCACCAGTAACTACAGTAAAGCTATCACCAGTAACAGCTATAAATCTAAACATTGGTGTTACCAGCCATTCCTTTTAAAGCAGGACAAAGGAGCATAGGGAAGTTACTTTGACCAGTTCAATGGCAGGCTGAGAAGTGATACTAATCCACTGTACATTGTTACAAAAACACGTAATGTCTGTAATGGTGTGTAAGGCCAGTGATCAAAAGTCACATATCTTAGATTCATACAGCATATTTGACAGGAGAAAAAGCTCACCTGGGACTGGAGGGGTGTGGTTTCTTTATAGTAATTTCTTCAATGCGCGCCTCGTAGATTCGGTTAATGGCTGTATTTCCTAACTCACACATCAGCTAAGGGGAGAAAAAGAAAGTATGAACATAGGAAGCATGAAAATGGTGTGGATGTATATTGTTAGATTTCCAAAAACAGGAAAAAAGATTAAAGAGAAAAGAAAAAGTAGCGAGAGCATGCAAGTGTGTTCTCACTTTAACGAGTTCTGGCTCCCAGGAGTCCAGAGTTAGAGACCGCACTTTAGAGAAGTGGACACCCAGGCTCCTGCAGGGATGAAAATATAGATGTGTGTAATGTTACAGCAGCATCTGTGTGTGTTTCTGTATATGCGTACCAGGTGTGTGTTACCTGTGTATTCCAGAGCAGGTGATACAAAGTGTTATGCCCAGGTTAATGGACGCCCAGTCAGGTCCAGGTTCTCTGCAGTCACAGCAGTGCCCATTCCCTGGGATAGCCTGCACCTCCTCCAGTGCTTTGCAGCCAGAGTTCTGCTGCTCCCCCCCACCGATATTCATGATTCCAGACACAGAACTGCAACGCTCCCTCTGACAGACACACCCAAACAAACACGCGCAATCATCAAATATGCAACTATGGAAATGCTGGTAAAACTAATTATATTGGAATTAGGCTTTCATATTGTGTGTGTCAAAAGCCACACACAATACCTCTACATTCAAATGTAGGTGCTGCACATTACTTGAGGAAGCACAAAGTTGCTGGCAGTTAGCAGCTCCACATGCCTGTGTGTGGGTGTGGGTGTGGGTGTCTTACGGGGCTGAGAGCATCCTCTCTCCTCTCCTGAAATGCTGAGGCGATGCTGTTCTGAACTGCACTCATCCAACCTTGCTGCTGTTGCTCCGAATCTGCTTGCAATAGACAACTCCTACACACACGGCAATAATTTAATTTTAATAACTATGGTAATTTATGCAGCTGAATCTTTGAACAGCAGTGCACACAAATGAAATGTTATTGACTGAACAAAAACACAGCTTGGAATTAAAGTTTCTCTTTAGTAGGAAACTACTAAAGAGAGAATAAGTATAGCCAAGTTTCAAACCAATTTCTCTAATTTTTTAATGCACTGTACATGACCAGGCAGGTAGTTAAACAGTTATTCTGATATTATTGCCCGTAATGTTTTGATGCTTGATCATTTTAATAAGAGAATTTCTACTGAATAATATTTTGTCATGGCAGGTAATAATGTTTAAGTGGTGTTTCTGTCAGGATATCACACATGCATGGAAATCATTGGTAGTTAGCGTTATCAAGTCTCTTTTTTTCTGTGCACGAGACATCTGGCATATCATCTGTTGGTCCTATATGTCCCACGGCCTTTTAACCACAGCTCTGCATGAATCATAAATTGCATTCCATTTATAGTTTTTATTTCTTTTTTTTCTAGTTTTAGTGAACGCTCATGCTCACACACACACACACACACACACACACACACACTCACTTGGCGGGAGAGACGACCTCAAAGCAGAAGCGTCTCTCCTGTTCAGTGCACGGTTTTACTGTGCACAGACGCAAGTCCTCCACCACCACTGTAGGTTGCTCCTGGTGAATAAACATATGTGAGTGAGTGAAAGTGCATGTCTGGTTGAAGACTAAAATTTGAAGAAGCTTATGTTTTGAAAATTTTACTTTGAATTTCTTTTGGTAGACCAACTGGTTCTTCTGAATGGAAAACCAGCGTCTGCAGCAAACATAGCCATGCATGAGTGTGGATGCGCTCGCACACACAAACACCAAAATTAACAAATGCATACAAAACACTGTAACTCCCAACAACATAACATTTTACAATGGCTAAAGAACATGTTTGGACACAGCAAATGGCGAGACAGAGATGACCATCTAAAAGTGTGGGGCTTTTTTCCAAAATCAAATTCATTTAAAGCTAGATACAAATTAGCCTAATGAACTGATATCATAACAAGGCGCTAAGGGAGGTGGAATGGAGAGGGCTGGCTGGTACCTGCTCCATGTTTTGAAGGCATTACTGGCTCTCTTGTAGAGGTATCCCTCCATTGCAATGCCAGTGGGTGCATCCAGGTTAAAATCCATGACTGAGTCATCATAAGACATGTCCTGATAATAGCACCAAAGACATGTTAGCATATTATTACTGCTCTAATAGACTGGTGTGTGTGTGTGTGTGTGTGTGTGTGTGTGTGTGTGTGTGTGTGTGTATATGTGTGTGTGTGTGTGTGTGAGAGAGAGAGAGAGAAGCACCTTTTTCTTGATGGCTGCATGTCTCTGTTCCATGTCCCTTTTCTCTCTTGCAGAATTCAGAACTAGTTTTGTGTGCTGGAGTGAGATGGGGGGGGGGGGGGTGTAAAAAGACTTTTCACCTTTCAAAACACCCTTTTTTCAAAACAAAAAAAGTATATAATAAAATAGAGAGAGAGAGCGCGAGAGAGAAGGAATATAAATTTAAATCTATCTAGATGCATATTAAATGCAAGAATGAAAAGGATGTTTTACACGTAAGCGAAGATTGGCCTCTGCATACTCATGAGATCAACCACATTCCTTAAAATGAAATGCTGACCCTTTCTTCTCTAGAATGTCCAGAAAGATCAACAAGTTTATGAGTCAATTTTATAACCCTCAATTTACCCTCCTCTCTCCAGGAACTCCGAGCTGAACTCTAACCCTCTTTTAGCACTTTTTTTGTAGTTTTCTTTCATTTTCAACCCTTCTTTTAGTTTACAACATACTGATATTTTTTAAAAACCTCTTCTGAAAGAAGAGTCATGTTGATATAATCCTTTCACTCAGCCTGTCACCATTTCCTGTGTAGGCAGGAAGTTTTGTGGCTTTCACAGACCAGTAGAAGGTTACTGCATTTCCTGTTTTAAACGGCTCACATACTAGATAACTAGAAGAGAAGGCTTGGGTAGGCTTCAGTGTGCATTCTAAAAGGTGATCTTTTTATTCTGGCCTAAACCAGGAAATAGAATGTACCTAAGTCAAGATGTAATGGCATCTTTAATAATATACAAGCAAAGATTATAATATTTATTTATTGTATTTTCTAACTAACCTAAATATACTATAGTTCATAAAGTTATGTTTAATGTGAAAATCTGAACAGACAGGTTCGTCAGCCACTGATTTATAAGAAAAGCAGAAAATCTGCACAACTGAAAGGGTGTACGATATGCACTGCTTCCTGTTTCTGCTTTACGCCTGCTAACTTCCGGTAGTGATAGATGCTCTGGGTCTGTCCCTGTGCCATCACATTTTCAGGGAATGTGATGGCATAAAAGAAGGGATGCTTGTAGAACCGCCCCCCTCCATCTGACCCTTAAAGTTAATAAATATAATAAAATCTGTATTTAGGTCAACACTCATAGCACACTGTAACATGTCCCTTTACCCTCTGTGGCTGAATTTTGTCTGTCTGACTAACCTCATCGCCGAGGTGCTTGCGGTACTCCTCCAGTTCTGTGAGAGACTGGTGGCCCTGCTGGAAGAACAAAGCCTGGGCCTCCATGAGAGAGAGCATCTGTTTTACACACACACACACACACACACACACACACACACACACACACACACACACACAAAATCGGGGTTGATCGTGTGTTTTATTTTTAGCTAACCAAAGTTTCTATTTAGGAATCCTTACATCAGTGATCATTACATAAACACACATACCACCAACAGGATTTCAGTCTTCTTCTTGGATTCAATGACGTTGATCTAATTTGGGGAGAGAGACAGAGAAACAGAGACACAATGAAAATAAATACTCCTGTGCCATTTTGATGCAAATTTGTACCTGGAGGCAATTTATGCCCTTTACTAACTGCAGTCTGGTCTGTTCTGAGGCACAGGTATGAACCCGAGCTGCAGTAGCTCCTGCGTGTCATTGTCTACAAAATGGCACCTGTCTACAAAATTGCAGTGGGTGTGATGACCGCATAGCTCACAGCAAGCAAGCAAGCAAGCAAGCAAGGGTCTGATGGATTAAAAATCCCCCACAACTATTCTGGTTATCTTTCACTCCCTGTGTGTTTGTGCGCATGCGTGTGCTTATGGTCACAGTTCATGATCATATGCAAAGTCACCGGTGTGTACATGTGGAATGTAAGAATGCATGCAAGCGTGCACCTCCAGGACATAGTCCAGCGCCCCTGATCTGAAGGCTCTGCGGGCAGTGAGGAGGGCCTGGCTGGCCTCCTCAACCTCATGCTGCTTCCCCCGAGGCGCCTGTGCATTCCTCCCCAACGCTGCCTCCAGAGTCTCACTGTTACGCTCAAACTCCTTACGCACATCCTTAAAATGCTTGACATCGCTGAGAAATACACACATACACATAGCCAAGAAGAGAGAGAAAGAAGGTGAGAAAGAGATAATTTAATGTACATTTGTGTTATTAATTTGTATATTTAAAATTGTGGTTCACTAGCAACCCATTGTACAGAACATCTGAGTCACTGCCTGCCAATTCCACAACATTCAAAGATGAATCATCACGATAAATCAAAAACGCAACAAAGGGGTGGCAACATAAAATCAGCACTCCACAGACTTCAATATGTAAATTCTATGGGAACTTACTCCTTCACAAAACCCTGAAGCTTCAGTTTCACTGACTTCTGTGTGGCTTCAATAAGTTCCTGCCAGGAAGAAATGATGAAAGAGAGAGAGAGAGAAAAGGCCCAGTGGTTACTATGGAGACATGGTGGCATAGTTTTATGGTTGCCATCAACAACGGTGGAAAAAGCCAATGTGAGTGTTTCACTGTACCTCCTGAGCACTGAGGATGATGGACAGCTTCTTGGAGAATTTTTCCAAACAGTCCTGAAGGAGTAACCAAAAGTGTACAACAACCTCATTAAAGACTTCTACACTCTCACCGACAGACAGCAGTTTCCTCACAACATGCTCCACAAAATGGGAATGGGATTCAGAACCTTATAGACCTCATTAAACTCATATCCAAATGAATACATGAATACAGATTCCTCTGGTGTGCACTGTGTTATATAACAGTGCTGCTTCTGCATGCAGTATGTACTGGCCAAACGTGATCATAATACAGTCACAAGGTCCTCTTCGTATTCATAATATGAGTTATCACATTCTAACGTTCCACTCTGGGCCAGACTATGTGGTTAAACTTGAACTAGTCTCAATGGACTCAAGCTACCCCGATTAAGGTTCTGAGAGCTCTAATCAGGGCCACCTACTAACTGGTTATGCCAACCATGCATGGATGAAGAATGACTAGACTGACTAAATGACTAAATCTGCCTTTTCTAATTCATGTTCTTTTTTCCAAATGGGATGGTGGATACCAGGCACCTGGAAATCCATGTGACAATACTGATACAACATCAGTGACAGCAGTGAAACTGTAACTGGTAATAGCAAAGGCACTCACCCCCATAGTACTGTCCTCAGAGCAGTAGTGTCCCAGCTCTCTAAGCCCATTCACAAAGCTCTTACTACTCTGGCAGTACACTTTCCCTGCTTCCAGCATGGAGTTACACTGCTTCACCAGCTGTACAAATGCAAAAAGAGACAGGCACAGACAGACAGACAGTCAAACAAATAGGTACACACATTCAGAGACACAGGCACCCCCCCCCCCCCCCCCCAGAGGTAAACATGGACACAGAGACAGAGACAGAAACACACACACACACAAATCCTGACCTTCATTATCAGTGCAATAGCTCAAAGGAGGAAGTGCTATGGATCTTTACTGTGGATTGTTCACAGGAAATTCAACAGGAGTGGTTAAAACCTATTGAACTGATAATTCCTCTTTCAGGTTCCTGCAAAAGAAGTGAATACTACCTCTCTTCACAGAGACATCACTTGGAAAGGAACATAAGGGAAAGAATGGCACTTCTCTCAAAATGGATAATCTGACATTTGGAGTTCATTATAAGTGTACAGTGGAGTGTGTGTGTGTGTGTGTGTTTGTTTTTTTTTTAAATATTGTTTTCATAAAAGTCCATCAAAGAGCAGATTACTGGTTGTTAATAGGTCTCTCACTTGCACTGGGTTTTGGCTCTCACCTTTTCAAGACGTGTCTCCAGTTCACTCACATTGCCCTCCACCATCTCAATGGCTGCCCTGATAAAAAGAAAACCCAGTGATCTCAAGCTGTAGTTCTTACACCTTTTTTTTTTAATCTCTCTCTCACACACCCACCCACCCCCACTCACATTCACACCCCATTTGCCAAATCAAGAACAATTTCCATGTTTTTTTGTGTTTGTATGCATATGCGTGAGTGAGTCAATATCTCCTCTTATTCATCATGTACACACAAACACTCACAAACGCACAATGTTCAGGTCAGGTCCTGCGGTTTCCACTAGATATCACAAACACACAGGACAAAGCAGAGAAAGGGAGACTGAGAGAAAGAGATTTGACAACCATTTTTTCTCTTCTCAATGTAAAGCTGTGGACTTGTAGACAGAAAAGAAGAGGGAGAAGAAAACTCAAGAAAAATCTTAAATAACTCTGCAATGAGAACACTGTCATTAGTGTAAAATGACCCGAGTATTGCAAAATCCCAACATAATAATTATTCAGTTTCTGATGCAACTGAACTAGCCTGGTTTGTCTGCCTGTAAATGTGAATTTGCTTGAGACAGTCTTTACATTTCCGTAGTGATCCTCCTCTGACAGCACACTTCCTGTCTCTTGTTTATCATCTTGGTATCAGCTCACTTCCTGACCCCCCCCACCCCCACCCAAGTCATTACCTAGCAACGGGAGACAGCATCTTAGAGTTAACTTAGCCTGGACTATGTTTATGTCAGAGGCCTCTTTCCCGCTTTCAGTCACTACCACTGTTATTCCATTTTCCTTCACATAAGTGGCTGTGTATAGCTATAAATGTTTGAGTGGCTCTTGAAGCGGAAAGATTACAAGGTGTTTATATCTAACATTTCTGTATGCAGACATAAGCAGAGATGCAGAGAATGTCTGCGCGCATACAGGTATGTGCATTTCTGTCTGTCTGACTGTGGCCTACTTCTGTAACCCACTGCAGCATCACACACACACACACACACAGATCTGCTACAGACAGCTTCGGCACTGTACGCTCAATCTTTAAACCCTATTAGTCCATCAGTAAAAAAAGGACATACTTCTATGCAAGGACAAAATTTTGCAAGTCTGAAAAATATAAAGTGAAAACATTAAATGCTAATATCACGGTGTGTTTTTAGCAGCATTAAAGTCACTCCCAAAGTAACAGGAACAATCACCAAGCTCCAAGCGTGCATAGTTAAGGAGTTTTCCCCTCCCCTTTGCTGTCACCAGTGGTGATTCCCTGAGTGTCCTGAAAATCCCACTCATTCTTTCCAGCGCCGGGGGGGGGGGGCAGCACAACCTGTCCATGGACCGCAGTTCTTTCGCGAGAAGTTAACGTCAGTGTTTCCAACTCTTGTAGGCTATTAGGTTTGCCCTCTCCATTGTGCTAAATAACTTTTAAACGTCAGATCTACAGCCAGAAACTAATAAAATCTAGGCGGTGTTGTTAGAGCTGTTACTATCTTGAAGATCTGGACCAACTGAAGATTAACCAAGCGCTATTTTGAGAGTTCCATTATTTGTAACACATTTAACCGTGGTTTAAGGGTGGCTTACCTGAACCTGGGGGAGTCTTTTAAGCACTCTTCGAAGTCCAGTTTAACTGTCATGTTGACATTCGAAACATGCAATTTATACAGATAATACTGCTCCTTCTTGTGTCATTAGGGGTCCAAACTTGAGCTCTTGTGGTTCCTTTGTCGTTGTCTATCCTGCGCCAAGTATCAAATGGCGTCCAAAAATGTAGTCATCATTAGATACCACAGTAAATAAGACTGGAATTCAAGGTCTCGTTCTAGTTTTATGACTTAGTCCTTTGTGACAAAAGATCATACTTTCAAAAAAAGTTCTGGACCACGTCCCTGCTAGCCATATGTCCAAAATGATCAGAAGAAAGTGGCATATAGACATATGTATAAAATGCCAATAATACATGTAAGCATAACGAGCAACACAAAACTCTAAAAAGTCGTGCAAACAAGGTCGAGTACAATTTGTCAGCTTTTTCTTCCCTCCCAGTGCGCGTCCTGATCAATCCTTCCAATGTGCACCAAACGCTAAATGTTTCTAAACATTTACACGTTTCGATTGTACCATTATTTCAGTCAATTAAACCCGCAGGAACAGTGATGACTCCTCTGGGAATTAGCTTTAGTCGCCGGACACACTTCTCTTCGCTTTCCTGCGCCTTGGCCATCGGCCCACCCCCAGTGCCTCCATTTCCGGGTTTTGAACGCTGTGCTCCTCTGCCGCATCGTAAATGTACAATAAACTTGAGATCAACCTTGATGCCCCAGATTGTAAAGTGGCTGTTAATGTGGTTATTAAAAGGCGTAATGATGGGAATATGGAGTTCTCAAAACCACCAGTTAAATATCTAGAATAATCATTTTGCTCTAAATTCCTTAGCAATTCTTCTCCTTCCTCCATTCTATTCTATTTCCAGACTGTAGTGTCTGTGCTAAATCATTGGGACTAACCATGTATGGCTGCTGTACATAGAGTTGAGTGGTTTGGTTCACTTTCACAAATCCTGTGGCACATATTCTTATGCACGATCAGCATTTGCCCTGTGCTTTATCAATTATAGTTATTTGCCACTAGAGTACGGGATATATGAGTGTGTGGAGCTGTCGAGACAGGTTACCGAACACTTTGTGAAGTGTACTGGTTAAACCTGTTGTGCCCCACCTGATTGCAGAGACAAAGAAATAACTAAACTGAGAATATGGAGCAACAGCCATTCTCAGATAAACAGCACTGCCACAGTGTAAGAATGAACAGTCCACTAACCGTGTTGCACCTGTACACATATAAGCGCAGACAGCCCCAGATACACACGTAAACACTCAGCACGCCCTGACTTTCACTGTCATTATTAGAGAAAATAAAGTGCTGTCAGAAGAAAGGAGCAGAAAAAGAGAAAGGGGAATGTAGATGTAGGTGTAGATTCATGGAAGGTGTTTCTAAAGTGCGCTGTGAATGCATATTTAAAACTTCTGTATAGCAATACTCAATGAAAGGACAAAAATAGTCAAATTGCGCCCTCTAGTGACCACTAGAGTCTATTATAGTTTTCATATCTTAGATGAGAAACGTGAGTTTCCGTGGTTGGATATCTACATTAAAAAGATTGTCAATTTGACAACGATGAACTGATTACAAATTAGTCTTTACACTAATTTCCTTTACTAGGCTGCTCAGCATTAGTGTGAGTACAATGAGATATTCATATATGCACACCATAAAGAGTTAATGGTAGAAGGACAACATTTTCATTTTCATTACGATAAAAAGGGCGTGATATACACTACTCTGTCAGCAAATAAAATTGAAGCTGCTGGTTAACACTACAAATACGGACAAAAAGAGAGAAAAGGGTGTTCATTACAGTTTACTGTTATAAATTGAGGTTTTTAAAACTATTGCTTGGTCTCCATCCTGTCGCGTTTAGGATATTCGTTTATCCAGAGTAACTGCGCTAAGTTTGTTCTTTCGTCTGCGCCTTAGCTGTTTTTTTTTTATTAAATCCAAAATTCTGTCATCGTTCCAAAACGACGCGTCTTCGTGGACGACGGGCGTGTGCGCAGTAGCTTGCCGATGTAGCAGATGGTTACATACGTAGTAAACGAAAAATCAGTAGAGAGCTTTTATGTGGTGAGTGAAAATGGATCTACAGCAATGAATAAATAAACAGCGTGGTAGTAAAACTCAAGTGGACAAACGTGCAGCTCGGTCAGTCGTGACTTAGGTTCAGGAGGGGAAAAAAGCCTACGCATGAAAGATCGTTTCAAGTCAGTCATATGAAGACCAGCCGCATAATCGCTTTCATAATGCGGGCGTGAGTAACATACCAGAGTAAAACGGAGGGGAACTGAGTGTAGCCTAACGGAGGGCCAGTTTGCGGCTCGCCACCTTAGGCTCGACGTCCCCGACAAGCGGGGAAGTGTGTTATCGAGACACCAGTATGTCGAACCGAAAGCACCGGGACAACCAGGAGATATGTGCCCGCAAGGTACGGGAGCTCGCCCAAATAGGAGCGAATAAACACTGCTTCGAGTGCAGTCAACCTGGGGTGACTTACATCGATATTACAGTTGGCTGCTACGTTTGCACATCATGCTCGGGAATGCTGTAAGTGGCCTTAAATATGTCTATAGCTATCGTCTGTTCTGCCCTTATGTAATTTTGAGAGTTCAATTGTAATTATTAGTATGTCTTGTGATAGTCTTACGTTATTGTCGGAGCTGTTTGTGTAACCAGATAGAATCATATAGTAGGCTATTACGTGTGTAGAGAATATCACCATAGGGTAAGCCCTCAGTGTCTCAGTAAGTCTGTAAGACACACGCCTTGGGTGTTTACATTTTAATTCACTCGATAATCACTACTTTGTCATTTTCAGGCGTGCCCCCATCGCGCCCGTGTTACGTTTCATTTCGTCATGGTACCAGATTTGGCGTCATTCTAAGCCTTTTTGTGCATGTCAGCAAGCTACCCAGTCCAGCGCTAGCTTAGGGACGCAGACATTTCCTAAGACATCAGTGGACTGTACTTTCTGATAGTTCCACGTAGGCTTTACAAGTAAGCTAATTCACCAACACAGAAAAATAAATAATTATACCCTTTTTCACGATTATATATTTCTGTTATGCATTCATTGTCGTCACCTTCATCCTCGGGCACCTGCATCACCTAACGGTTTTTTTTAAAAATTAATTTCTCAAAAATTCAATGTTTCATATTCCGCATACTCGTAATCTATATGTTTTAGCGTATTGCGTCTTTTTATGTGTACCTTTTCGCTTGTTTGCTTATGAATTTCTATTCGCGGTTTGTACCTCTTTCCTTTTTTCAGGAGGGGGCTCAACCCGCCCCACAGAGTCAAGTCCATTTCCATGACAACCTTTTCCCAACAGGAAGTAGAGTTTTTGCAAAACCATGGCAACGAGGTGAGTGGGGCACACAGTACAGTAACGGAGTGATGCTTCGTGAGTTATATGGGCGGTACCCATGCAATAACTACTTCCTATTGATTCGCCACCAGTGCGTAAACCACACCTTGTAATAAAACGCTGAGAAGCACAAAATAGGTTTGCAAGAGAACTTTGTGGACGACTTCAAATTACCTGGTCACTTGTTAAAAATAAATATGCTTTACTTGCATTCCATAAAGCCTTATTCAATATTTCTAAGAATTGTATAGGTTACTTAATAGCGTATTTATTCATGTGTTCTTGCAAGCGAGTGCGTGTTCTTGTTAGTGTGCGCCGTCCTGCAACAATGACTCATACATAACATCAATAGTCATAGTAATAAATAAAGACAGTTGTTTATTTAAACCACAACACTTTAAGATATAATTCAAACAATTCTTGAAATTATTCAAAACATAAACTTATAGGGAAAATGATCTGTTCTCAATTCGAGTGTGGACTTGAACTGCCTCTTCATTAAAAATGCAATATGCACTATGATATGCTATGTCCCCATCTAAAGACATTTTAGAGGATCTTTGAAGAAAAGCTGTTGGAGCTAATAAGAGTGGGATCAAAGGATCATCCATCCACAGTCAGGCAGTTGGAAGAAAATTAACATCATTGCTACCGTTCCTAGCAGTGGGTGACAGTGAATGTGTGTTCCTTGAAATCATCAAACAAGTGGACAAGACCCATATAGTTGCCGCTACAGATCCACAGGCATCCCCTGTACTTGATAACATCGGTTTACATATCTCGCATAAAAGAGCAAACACTGAATCCCAGTGGGAGATTATTACAGAAGGAAATCAGAGCACTACAAAAAGCATGGCTGCCTCGCTCAAGGTTGGTAAAGACTGCCCTGATGTTTCAAATTACTATTGAAGCAATGTTTTTGGTATACAGATAACTGCACACTGTTATATTTGGATTGCCTGCTAATAGATCACTATATACTGTAAAAAAAAAAAAAAAAAAAAAAATTCCAGCTGTGAAGCATGATGGAAGGTATGTACTGGTGTGGGCTGCTTGCTGTCTCAGGGACTGGATGGCTTGCAACCACTGAGAAACCAAATAATTCCAAGATGTATGACAAAATTCTATAGCAGAATGCCAGAGTTTATGCCTTTGATCCAAAATCAAAATGGGTTAGGTCCTGCAGCATGACAATAGTCCGAAACACAGCGGTAAATCAACAACACAATTGCTCAAACAGAAGACATTCTGGGTTTTAGAAGTCAGAGTCCTGATCTCAGTCCCACATTAATGCCGGGGTATGATCTGAACAGGCTGTTCATGCAAAAATTATTGGTAAGATTAAAGTTTTGATTATAGGAATATGCCACAAGATCTCTTAGTTTCTGTGAAGGACTGATCAGCAGTTACACAAAGCATTTAGCTAAGACATTGCCAATAAGGGTGGTAGCACTACTTACAAAATATATGGGTTCGCACATTTTTTTTTGCTTCAGTTACTTTGGCTGTTTAAATTATTTGTTTAATAAGATATGGTACTGTAATATTTCTATATTGCTTGCAACATAAGACTATGAGGAATGCTAGTAATTCAAAAGCTTGCAACTATATCTGTGTGACATGGTAAAATGGTATGTTGTCTAAGGCTATTCAGATATTTAAAATGAGGTGTAGGCTATTAAGGTTACGGATACAAATAAAAAGGCAACACACAGTGGAATCATGTGAATTATTGTGTTGTTCTTGAGTCCCACATGGTCTCCAGTGTCTCTGGTTCCCACCACAAGTACATTCTAAGTGCAGCGGGGAAAAAAATACATCCATTAGGTTGTAAACAACAGTGTTTCCCTAATTGTGGACATAGAAGGAGTTTCTTTCCTTTTGGTAAGAGGGTAGGTCATGTGGGAAAATGAATGTGGCAGTTCCTTGCTTGGTGAATGTGTGTGAGTGTGTGTTTTGTTCTTTTTTTTGGGGGGGGGGGGGGAGGCTGAAGTGCATAAATATTGAATGGGAGTGTAAGTGCACACATCTGAAGTATCTGTGAAGGGCTTCACATTCTTTCATAGCCTACACATACACACACACACACACACACACACACACACACACATAAGCTGTCTGACAACTATTTATTATAAGTCACCCATTTGTTCCAGCAATAGTCCCTTATTAATGATTTGTTGGTAGGAACATTTTTTAGGGAAACAGTCCTAAATCAGTAGTCTCAAGTCTCTGAGTCAATTCCTCTACTCCTGCACAAATGGTATTGCTGACTGTGGCAGATATGCACTGTAGATATGAATAGGAATGAATAGCCATTGACCATTGTAATTGCTTGGCTGAAGAATCTGTGTGTGTGTGTGTGTGTACGTGTGTGTGTGTGTGTGTGTTTAAGAGACTGCAGGATTTCAAGGCTTTGACTTGTTTTGTGTATTGTTGGCTGGACTTCATAATTTGTCAACCCAGCATGCAGGTCATTGATTAAACACATGACTGATCACAGGAGCTTAATGGGAGTCTGAAAACATATTCTACATTTATGGGAACTGCAGGTTGGGAAGAGGACCTGGCTCTGTACATTTGACCCAAAGATTGATGGCTGCTTTGACACACGCGATTCACAGAAGTTTAAAGAATTTCTTCAGGATAAATACGAGAGAAAGAAATGGTAAGTTTCTACACATCTAATATTAAAGTGTACATGGAAGGTGGTATATGTTAGGGTATCTCCAAAATTTGAGTTTGATGTTAATCATTCAGCCTTATGTTTATTCGTCCATGCATCAATCTATTTAATACATACACATATTTGTCTGTCTATCCATCCATCTATAAATACATCCATCTATTCATAATACTTTGTTTAAGATAAATGCATCAACCGTCAAAATGAATCATTCTATCCATCCATCCATCCATCCATCCATCCATCCATCCACCCTTATTACACATACATCCATTCATCCATCTGTCCATCCATTCATCCATCTGTCTCTTTGCTCTGGTGGTTCTTATGGAGTATCTTTTAATCTTCTAGGCATTTCTCTAAGAGCAAGACCAGGAGAGATGTGGAAGGTCCGTGGAGCCCGGGGGTTCAGGCTGTGCCTGTTCCCCATGGCCCTGCTCAGAGTCAGCCTCCCCTTGGGCATGCCCTGAACCCCATTGCCAGGCCATCACGCACGCTGGTGAGAAGGATAGAAACTTGGGGAGCGGGAGGGAGGTTATATAAAACAAAAATGTTCAGTAGAGGCTGAAAAGAGAAAATACATGAAGATAGACATTTAGAATGAATAAAAAGCATAATGCACAAAAATTAGGAAGGCGTGCAAGTCAGTTTTTATTCTGTCAGACTAATATACATAAATATATAGGGCGACTCCTTTATCTTGCAAACTTCATTAGTAGGGTGTATGAATGTATATTTGTATGTCCGTGCTTGTCCCAAAGTCTCAGTCTCAGTTATCAGCGTGGGATAGACCTCCAGCTGTGTCTCCAGCTGATGTCCGTACAGAGATGTTTACAGCTCGGCCCACTCGATCACAGAGCTTCAGAGACCCCACCATTAAAGGTACAGTTCACTCTCTTCTCCTCTTCTCTCCTTTCTATTTGCTTTCTCATATCTTGTCTGTCTCAATGACAATCATATTCTGTATGCTCTTTGTGTTTTTATACCCTCAAAATATTTTTTAGTGTGATGATTCACTTTATAATAATTTTCAACAACCTCTCCACCTCCACATTTAATCTTTCTTTCACACTCTCTGACTCACTTTCTCTCACACTCTTTCTCGCCTACTCTTTCTCACTCTCTCACACTCTCTCCCACTCACACAATTTCTCTTTCTCTCCCCCTCTTTCACACTCACACTCTTTCTCAGATTCATTATTAGGTGGGCTGGAGAGGCAGAGGCCAGGGACAATTTCACCAGGAATGGGACCCCAAAGCCGCCTCCCCTCTTTCCCAGCTCTCCCCCGTCCTTCAGGTAAACACACACCACACACACACACACACACACACACACACACACACACACGCACACACACACACACACACACATACATACACATACACACAGACACACAGACACAGACACATACACAGACACACACACACACTCACACACATATACACATGCACACTCACACACAAGACACACACACGCAATACACACACACTCACACACACACACACACACACACACATATGCACATGCACACACAGACACACACACACTCAGACACACACACACACACATACACACACACACACACACACACATACACATGCACATGCACATGCACACACAGACACACACACACTCAAACAGACACACACACACACACACACACAGACACATACACACAGACAGACAGACACATACACACACAGACACACACCCACACGCACACACACATACACATACACACAGACACACACACACTCACATACATATACACATGCACACTCACACACAAGACACACACACACACACAATACACACACACTCACACACACACACACACACACAGACACATACACATGCACATGCACACACAGACACTCAAACAGACACACACACACACACACACACACACACACACACACACACACACACACACACACACACACACACACGCATGTAGATTCACACATGCCCAGAAAGTTAATGTTTTTTCTATTCCTAAGCTGTCTTTCCTTTTGTCTCTATGTATTCTATCATCTTAGCAAGTAGCACTTTCAAAAACAGCTTCACACTAGGTAAGCCACATAGTGTAATGGCTTGTATGTGTGCATGTACTACCATCTCAATTATCTGTCTGACCACAAGTCTGAGGACAAGCTAATGGGACTAGGGAAATCAAATCGGTAAAAAACTATGTGTGTGTGTATTTGTGTGTGTATATGTGTATTTATAAGAAAAAGAGATTGACCATGCAATGTTTATTTTTGTTAATTATATGTCTTGTGCTATGCATGTACCCAGAGTCAATTTCAGAAAGGTTTGACTTTGTCATTAGCAGTGGATGTGTGTTGGTCAGTTGTTCCTCTGCCACTGTCTCTTAAAGATGAAGCATCATGCTGAATATATATTTGTTGTATTTGCATGGAAATGTGTCACAATCATCTCAAAGGGCTGAGAGGAAAAGATGTGCGATATGTTGGGTATATGTGAATCGATATCTAAATGCTAGCGATGGCATGGCCATTGATAGAATGCTATTGAACGGGCTCTGCATGGGCTCCAGGCTGGGACTTCAAAGCTCTGAGTCTCAGTGTCAGCAGGTGAAGAGGAGACACCCTGATCTCTGGTAACCAAAAATAAAAGCTTTACAGGAGAGATATATTTTGATAACACTAGGGCAGAGCTTTTGGAATGTTGTGGAATTTTCTAATGATTAGCGATCTTGATTCTGTTGAGTTCATTCACACACAGCTATACTTAACAGTACATGCAATCATAATTTTCCGAACAAAAAATTTTTTTTTTGTGAACTGCAGGAATATGGATCAAGAAAAGTGCTATATTAGGTAAGGTTCAGTTGTCCTTAATGAAGATAGGAATGTAATGGGCCAGACAGTGCAGTGCAGAGGTTTACTCACATATAACATTGTGCTAATGAAAGGCTTCTTAATCTGTGTTGGCGCTGGGACAGTGCATAACCATGCACTCTGCTGGTCCCTCGAGACTGGCCTTGTCCTTCAGGGGTCTGACTGACCCTCATCTTTCTGATTTAGGTCGCACAATCTCCTCAGGAGGTGGAGGTCCCTTCAGGGCATTTCCTAAATCTCTGAGCCTGGATCTTGGCGGTCGTGGCTCCGCACACAGTGTCCTGAGCCCTTCGGCTCCGCCCCGTGTCTCTCAGGATAGGTATGCTGCCGTGTCTCAGCTTGACAAGGCCTTTTCCAACAGCACACCTGCCACAGGTAACTGTCCACTGACTGTATATTCCCTAATTGTTTTGCTTATTGGTCAGATATGTAAACTGATGCCTTTTCCAAGATATATATATGTGTGTTTTTTAAGTCTAAATGTATTTGTTAATATTGTATTAGGTGTTGTTTCTACTGTGGTTACGTATAAGGGTAAAATAGTTCAGTTTGTTTTCGACATGTGTAAGAATGGCCTCCTCTTAAATGCATCTGAGGTATATAAAGAGAGTGGCCATATGCAGAAGCCAACAAGTGAGGGAGTTTTACTAAACAAGTACTTGCTCATGGTGGCAAATGGGGATTCATGATATGGATGAAATACTACAAATTTATATTTTTACAGAGTGTGATTGTGATATGATTTGCAATACATTATTAACAAATTGTCTGAGAAATTTAGCTGTAAGGAACTGTGACAGAGATCATAATCTAATGAACAGGTCTCTGTAGAAGGCAGTTTTGCTCCTAAAGTCTACAGTTAACATGATCCTTAAGTCCTCCAAGAGGGTCACCTAAAAGAGCTTCACTTGAGTTAATACAGTAATTGAATGATACTTAAAGTGATGATGAGATTCTCATAAGGGAAAACAGCATTGGCAAGCCAATGACAATACATCAAAAACAGCAATGAAAAGGGGTCTCAGTGTGACTGTAAACGGGGTGTCTTTGTAGTCGTTTCCACAGCTCCCTCTAGTGGCCCACCACAATACAGCACCCTGTTTGGCAACAGGCTCTCTTCTAGTTCCACACCGGCAAGGTAAGATGCTATAGGTTGTACAAATTGATTGGACAGCATTTCCTGAACCAAATGTTACTCTTACTCAATCATGAAAGCACCAGGTTGACTACAGTAATCACTCATGGTGAACATAAACAAAATCAGGAATATACCAGCATGAGAGATTCTCTTTACTGCAGTATTTTCATGATTTCAAATCCATTAAAATCAGTGATGCTCCCTTGTCCTCTCCTAGCTCCCCAGGTGTTCCAGAGGTCACTTCTGCTTCTCAGACATTTGCAAGTGAGCAAATTTATTAATTAAAAAGACCTTTGTGGATAAATCAGTAAAGAGCACAATCCAAAGCACATTTAGTTTACATTACTCATGTCTATATTTTTCTCTCTCTCTATTCCCCTCTGTCTCTTCCTCCCTTCTTCTCTGCAGATTTTCCCAATCCATTCAGCTCTGCAGCCAGTACCTCTCAGCCTGCTCTATCACCAAGTAATCCATTCAACAGTACAGCCAAAAGTAAGCCAGATCCCAGAGGTTTCTGAATCACGCTGTTATCCAGTCCTTGTAATGGGTCAACATTCTGTGGATTACTGTTGCTTGATGTAGTGTTACAAAACACGCACGCATGCACACACACACATATACACACACACACACACACACACACACACACACACACACACACACACACACACACACACCTACCTTGCATTTCATATATGCATACAACAACACAGGGTTGCTTCTTTTAATTCCAGATTAAGAAAAATTATGGTTTGGAAACCAAAATACAATTTTTTAAAACTCTTTTTAAATTCTTCTTATGACTTCTTATGACAAGCAACATGTCAATGTAAAACTGCATGAATCTTTTCAAATATTAAAGGCCCACTGCAACTCCAAGCACAAAACTACAGATATAAAACATTACGTATTATAGTAGGTTAAATTTAGGGAGTTTTAGAGAGCTTTTATTCCTTTAAATCAAATAAACTGTTTACTCCTAGAAATGTTCTTAAACCAAATACACAAATACAGTACCAAGAAAAACAGTGATGTCACCTGGTCAGAGCAAATGGTTTTCTAAGACAAAGTGCAGGCTACAGTCTTAGAAACATGACACCCTCTCTTAAATCCGGAAGGCATTAATCATGTGAGTGCAATGAGATCGACCATCCCTTTGTATGTCTGAGACATCTCACTCTAGGCCCACTGAACCATGACCAGCCCCTAATTAATCTATAAGTCATGGGATATAAAAGCCAAACACTGAGCAGCGTATTCATGCTGTGAAACCTGATACACACTGGCCCATCGTCCTTCCTCTCGGCAGCACGATTCCATGCATGGAGGAGATGGGAGAGCCCCAAGCCTGGATGGGTGGTGGGACAGGGGCGCTCTGACATGTCTGGGTGGGTGGGGGCCGCATAGGGTGGTGGGATGGGGGCTCTGGCATGTTACCAAGCCAGTAGTCAGAATCCACTGAGTGATGAAACATGGCAGCTGTGACATCTGATGTCACAGCCATTTTAACAAATATTGTTAATCACTGTTTATTAGAAAGTTTATTATGAAAAAGAACTTCTGCATATCAATTAAACATGGTGAAATTGTGCATTGCACATAATGAAAGTCCAGAGGGACAGTACATGACTGTTGAGCTTAACACAGTTGAATCAATTGTAATATAATTACATTAGTACTGTCACACTTCAAATATAGTTCAACTTTAGCAAACAGAACTTGATGAGATACATAACAACCCAAATCAGTGTTTTTTTGAAGAGTACAACACAACATGATGTATTCCAACATGAATTCCTTGTCATTTCCATTGTAATTGTTCCTGGTTGACAGGTGACTGCAGTACAGTTGTGACACCCTCTTCATCAGCTTTCTTTCCTCACTCCGACTCCTTCCCTGCCCAGAATGCTTTTCCACACGAGCGAACCAATAAGCATGAGGCAAATGGTGAGTGCACACTTTCTCTTGTGTAACCATCCACAAGCTTCAGTAAACGGCTGGTATAGTCTTAAAAAAAAACCTTAAAGGGGTATTTGGGTTTATTGTGCCTTAATCTATGTACTGTAGATGAACTGACTATTTCAACTGAAAACAATTTTGATGCATCTATTTTTACTTCAAAATAATGGGAAATAGTGTCTGAAACACAGAGTAAGTAGTTGGGATTGTAAATAGGTGCTTAAAAACAAAAAGGTGAAACACCTATGTTGTAAATCTGTCATGATTTTTTCTGTTTTGTAAATTAGGAGGTTAGACGGATGTTAGACATGTAGAAGTACTTTCACATATAGGACTACATTTCCCAATGAAAGGATATCTTAGAGTAACCTTTTATAGTTTTGCTCTGGAGTTGAAAAAATGGACAAAACTTTACACAAACAGCCTTGCTAAGATATCCTCTCTTCCTAATCTTATCCACTTGTAGTAAGAGTCTATTAGGCATATCAGTTAATTAAATATGGTGAAACTGTGCTTTGCACAATTGTGCTTTAGCATTTACGTTTATTGACAATACTGTCATGTAAAAGACATGTAAAAATGTTTGTCTGTGGTAATAGACAGCTTACTACAGTTGAGTAGGTGTCTGATTGGATTATAAAATGAGTGTGTCTGATTGTTGATACACCTGGTTTGTAGGTTTCACTTCTTTCCCTATGACTGAGTCAACCACCAAAGTCCAGCGACCGATGTCTGTCAACCCATTTACTGTGAGTAGCAGCAACTACTGCTCCCTAGAAATGTATGGTTGCACATTCAATCTCTCTTTTGCTAACAGTTCATTTAAAAAAGTCAAATTGAATACAGAATAGTGTACATAGTTAGTTTAGATAGTCTAGTTTGGATACTGTAGTTGGATGTCTTAACCAGGTTAAGGCAATAAAACTAGGCCAAATATAGGCCAAACGTACAAATGTTTCCATGAGAGGGTCATTTGTGAGTGTGCATATATAAAAGTGTCCTTGTATATAAGTGTGTATGTGTGTGTGTGCGTGATCATGAACTTAATTCCTACCCATTTGTTCTCTCAGGGGAATGTTTACCCCACCAGAGGAGCGTCACTGAACCCTTTCATCTGATCCCACTACCCTTCGGCTACAGAGAGAGAGAGAGAGAGAGAGAGAATATATGTATGTGAGCAAGAGACAGATAACTCTAAAGAACTGGTGCCATTTCAATGCCTCTAAAGAATTCCCCTTTCAGATAGAAGGAAAATACACATGCCTGCCCAGTCTTCTTAGTGTAGGTTAATGTGTGTGTATTAAAGAGTGTATTACTTATGTCTATATTCCCAATGTGTGTGTGTGTGTGTGTGTGTGTGTGTGTGTGTGTGTGTGCGTGCACAAACTACAAATCGAAGGTTTGTGTATGTCTGTGTATGTTTGTGTATTCGTTTGTGTGGGTGGGTGTATTCATGCCATACCTTGGATGTGTTTGATAATAGAAATCAACTCATGGTATAATAGCAAGAAGATATTCATGTTATTGTTCAGGTACACACATGCATATATACACACACATGTACACACACACACGCACTTAGCCCTATAGACAGCTGCTTTTACTTCTGCTTCTGTCTCATCTCAAAACCTTTTCTAGTCTTTAGCCTCCACCCAACTAAGCTGTGTTTCAGCAAAGACTCTTACGTATCAAGTTCCAGGCATTAA
Source organism: Electrophorus electricus (assembly GCF_041902795.1). Classification (NCBI taxonomy): domain Eukaryota; kingdom Metazoa; phylum Chordata; class Actinopteri; order Gymnotiformes; family Gymnotidae; genus Electrophorus; species Electrophorus electricus. Next base: position 8,436,138 of record NC_137509.1, read on the forward strand.
AGAAATGCAGAGGGCAGCAGGCAACTTGTGCTTCATATAACCTGTACATTTTTCCTTAGCTCTGACTGGCCAGCCTTCAGTTCTCCCAATGCATGTTAATAGGAGTGTGTTAATGAATCAGTCTTTTTCATGTGTTTGTGTATGTATGTGCAGCATTTAGCATTTATTTCAACATGAGCATTTAGTTTTTTTTAAAGATCGCATTTTAAAGCATTTCTATGTGTGCGGTCAGACTGCATGCACACCAGGAGTGAGAAGCTGCTGAATGTACTGCATTTTCAGCGATCTCTAAAAGTCTAACTCATGTATATGGACCAAATATTGTCATGTTCCTGTACATTTTTTCCTCCCATTTTTCTTTAATTTTTGTACTGATTCATTTAAAAGGTTTTTGTAAAGAGAAGTGTTCATAAAAGGCTATTCATATTTGTCAGTGTGCATCTAATTGTTTATTATATATATATATATATATATATATATATATATATATATATATATATAATGGAAACCAAGCATTACCTTGAATTTGCTGCTTATGGATTTCATGCAATATATATTTTTAAAATAGCATTTACATTTATATTTTTATCTGTATAATACCATCGTTGCATTACGAATGTATTTGCACTTCTTTATGGCTTTCAACTGGAAATTAAAAAGAAAGGTATTACTTTCACCTTCAGTGTGACCTAGCCTAATTATTATTTCAGGATGACTGCAGCTTTCTCAAAATAGCTGGCAGACATTATAGCTGTAGTACTAGAAATAACCAGCAGATGGCGCAAATTAATTTAAGCAAATTGGAGACCAATCGGAACCGCCTTTAAATTAATATTTGTAACTAATTCAAAATGGAAGTAGTCCAGTAGAACTAATCCGCTCTTGTGAGTTATTCTTAATACTTTCCTAAAATGTTGTTTTTAACAGATAACTAATAAATAACAACGCGCTGTTGTATGTTATAGTTATATTAATACAATTTATAAATAATAATAAAAAAAGATTTTAGATTTAGTGGGGCTAACGGTATAATTTAAGAAAATGTTAAACTTGAATCAGTGCGTCAAAAATGGCTAGTAAAGTTTGGAATGTTTGGTCAGGACGATTCAGCAGCAAATGAAATCTGATTCTAGTTCGCAGCCTCGTGCTCTGGAGCCAGTCTCCCCCCTCTCGTGCTCTCACACACTCTTAACTACAGAGGGACGATAAGTGACAGGCCCCACAGTAGCACCGTGTGCTAGGATTTAGAGGCGGGGAGCTGGAGGACTGTATCGTATTGTAGCTTCAGTAATGGGATTTAACTACTCAGGCTAATAAATAGACTAGAACGGAGTTACTTGCAGACGGCGCCGCATGTGCACGTCTGTACGGCTGGGTACTTGCGCGGTTTAGGCTCGTACAGGAAAAAGCAGCGTTTAGCTAATGACATTATTTTTGGAAAGGGGAAAAACTGCACGAACCTCTCTCTCCTTGCGTAAATGACTTTTCTGAAGGGAGAGAGGGGGACAAGAGATATATTTGTGGTTACCTAGTTCGGCTAAACTTACCGGTGAAGGATTAACAATCCATCTGCCGAACCATGGAGAACCAGGCAGCCGAACCGCCAGCCTACGATGATGTTCGGAAAAGCGGCTATCTCCGTAAACAGAAATCCATGCACCGGCGATACTTCGTCCTGCGAACAGCCTCAGAGCGTGGCCCGGCCCGACTCGAATATTATGAAAGTGAGAAGAAATTTCGTGGAAAAGCGCCCGTTCCCAAGAAAGCACTGGCTCTGGAGACGTGCTTCAACATCAACAAACGGGCCGACTCAAAGAACAAACACATGATCGTTCTGTACACCCGGGCCGAGAGCTTCGCGGTTGCGGCGGACAACGAGGCTGACCAGGACGAATGGTATCAAGCGATGGTAGACCTCCAGTGCAAAAGTAAGCCCGTCAAATTCGCCCCAATACTTTGTCGGTGGCGAGCTCACTGAGCGCACTCGCATGTGTAGCGTAAAGCGCAGTTCTTGAATTCACGTGGCAAGTTTTGACGGCCTCTTACTTTGTTTCCAATATGTGGGGTTTCAGAGTAGTGCAAAGATTACAGGTTTGCGCTGGAGGAGTAAGTATAATGTACCGTAGGCTACACGGTTTTATGGAGCACTTCTGCACAGAATATCGCACGACATAAAGCATGTGCTTTTAGTGCATCCGATCTGTTGACTAAGATCATTTCAGTCACTGCCGATTTCGTATATATGTATCTTTATATGGTGTTTATATATTTGACCACTACATTGATTTACTAATACGGTGCCTTTTCCTTCTATCTTGGTGTGCACTATTGTGGGAAATTGTTCGGGCTTGGTCGTTGGCTTTGGAGAAGGGTGTAAAACTATTTGCGACCCTTATGTTCCAGTTGTTTTGCGGGTCTTTCTTATCCACGCCGCCACGCGGAGGACATAGCTTATCGTATACGTTCAATGGTGATTATTTCCTCAGGCAGTTAACAACACCATCCGATCTTCAGAAGGAGAAACAAAATGTTTTCCTGTTTAAGAAGAATCAGTTCTCAGTTGTACTCGCTTTCTTTGCTTGAGCCCTGCTATTTTCTGGAAGTCAGCAAGGAACGAGTGCCAGAGTACACATTTCTGCTTGCATTTTTCTGATGTTTGTACTGTGCTGCCACTCATACACGCAAAACCTAGCAAAATAATCAGTGAGTGCGCAAAGGCGTTTGTTTACAAAGTTATAGTGTGTGGAGCCAAATCCTTCTGTTCAATGCCCAGAATCATTTTAATCTCTTAATTCTGAGCACAAAAGCATTCCCCACAAATCCAGATGACCCACTAGATGTCATTTCCAGCAGTGTTTGTGTCAGCTAGCCTGCACTATGTGAAATGACTCAGAATCTCACAGTTGTCCATTTTGTAAGGGACTGGACCTTAAGACAGCCTAAAGTAAACAGCAGCGAAAAGGTCAATGACCATGTCTCTCTCTCGTAATCAACCCATCTGCTTGCCTGACCGTCCTTTGGCCTCAAGAGATATCACTGATAAACCATGTGACTCATATTCAGCAAATGAGAATCTTAGGCAAGTGTGGTGTTACCTGTCATCTATTATATAAATGAGTTAAGTGAATGGCTGCTCGATTGTTTAACCGGCATCTTTTAGGTTTAAGTCACAACGGTCATTTTAAATTCATTTGCCTAATAATAATTTCGTCTTGGGTGTTGATAGTCAGAGCTTGTGATTTGCCCAAAAAGTAATTAATTAATTAATTAATTCATTCATTCATTCATTCATTCATTCAGTTGGTTAATTGTCTGTTTATGCTTGTTCCCTTACTTGCATGCTTGCAAGAAGAACAAGCATTTCACTCATATGAGTGTCCAAACTCATTTATTGCAGTTGGTTTTAAAGAGCGGAAACCAGCAAGGAAAGTTTTCATTTAGCAACCAACATTTCTGAGATAAATGGAACCTTTGGTATGTACTGTAGTGTAAGGTACTGTAGCCTGCTGCACAGTACTGGTATGGATAAAAGTATTCGCACCCCTTGAACCCAAAGGAAGAACACTGAATTATGGGTAGGGGGTGAGGCAGTGCACATAGACAAATATTTTCCCATTGACTAGGTTCCTGGAGCTAAGATGCTCAGTTTCCCCTGCCTATTACTTCTACAACCACAGTTTGAGGATGGAGGCCACAGTTAGTCATTGGAGGGTTTTATATGTGGAAAAGTTTGGAAAAGAAGGGAACATTTTCAACCAGCAAGTTTAAACAATGCTGAACAATCTAGTTCAGAAACCAAGTGTTGACAGACGCACTCATGCTGATACAGACCCAGACACACATGCAATCACACACGAACACACATACACTTTCGCACGCACACACACACACACACACACGCACACACACACACGCACGCACGCACGCATTCAGCAAAGTAGGTCCTGGGAAGCTTACTTGTACAAAAAGATCTGGTGGAGGACATACAGTGCAGAGTAGATATTCCAGTGCTCTGTATTTGTTCAGCTGTGAGGAGGTACTGTGGCAGAGGAACAGCACTCCACACCACCTGACTGGTCCACAGACACAAACACACGTGCACACGCTCACACACACACACACACACACACACACACACACACACACACACACACACACACACACACACACACACACACACACAGAAAGTGGTGAGCTCTCATAGCAAGTCTTCAGGGTTTAGTCTGTTAGGGTTCTCTTTCATATATATATATATATATGAACTAAACAGAGTGGAGGACTGCAGTGAGACTGTCAGAAACTGAGGGTGAGAGATGGTATTGGCTGAATCGTGGATGTGTTTTATTTTCCTGTGTCTGTAAGTCAGGTCCAGAAAATTGACTGCAGCTAAGCGTCAGAGAACTGAGTTTGTTTACAATCACACTGCACCACTATACAGTCACTGCCTCAAGGTGTGTGTGTGTGTGTGCGCGCATGTGTGTGAAGGAGATCCCAATCAGTGGCTGTTGTTTAGAGGTTAAACTCTTCTAAGTCTTGCTTATCTCCATAATGTGATGGTAATTATTGTCCCTGTGAGTGTCTCTCTTTGCCACACACAGAGTGCTATTTAACTACTTTCTAAATATGCTGTAATAGCCTGGATCACACAAGCTTGGGCCTGTTACACGACTATTTCCTATAGTTTGACCTCAGCCAACACTGCATTACAGCAGCGTCTGAATCTTGTCCTCAGACAACTAAAACATACCCTTTCCCCTGAATGACCTTGTGTTGGCAGTTCGTCCAGTGGCTGGAATAGGCATATACTGTCTCACTACAAAGTAGGCCTGTCATTGAGTCTACCAGCACAGTATGGTTTGATATGATTGTGTTGTAACAAAGTTACACAGGATGACGATGTTAGTGTTTGTCTGTCTGTCTATTAAATCCCTTGTTGTACAGCTTATACTGAATTAGACCTGTTTCATTAACACTTGTATAGAACAAAACCACACACTCACATGCAGACACACTAAAGCTGACCTCATTCTCTCATTTCATCCCCACCAGAAATTTCTCACTTTAATTGACTGAATTACGAGTGGGACTTTTATTTTTTGACTGGCTCATAATAGCCACTGAAGAGAGTGAGTTCACTGGGTCCCTTTGATCGTAACCCGTGAGATATTTCTTGCTTGCCAGCACTGTCCAGGAAGATCGTTTTGAGGTAAAATTAAATGAATAGCTTCAGTTTTAAGGGAAGCAGCAGTCAGGCTTTCACTGAGGCACCACTGGTGTTTAGGACTCTTAGTGCGGTTCTGGGAAATGATGTCCGTGCTCACCAGACATTGGGAAGCTTCGAGACTGAACGTGTTTGGCATTGTGTGCTGTTGGAGCCGACCCAGGCCGTGCTCAGGAGAACGTGCCACTCGGGTCCTCTCACTGGCTCTCAAAATGCGCGTATTGCCAAATAGTGTACAGCCTCCAAATCATGTAGGACTGTTTACAGCACAGGATAATTGAGTCAAGCCTGTGGCCCAAAATATAGACCTAGAACATATGGAATGCCGTGCGCAACACACGGCCACACAGAGACAGGCAAATTCGTTTTCTTGTAAGTGCACTCAAAAAAAGTATAGCCCAGATTTTCAAACCAGTGGCATCTCAGCCACCTCCTTGTGAACACAGGTCTCAGAACTTCTGCTCAAGCTTTAGGATATGAGCCTGCTGTCAGACATATGCACAGAGTCTGGAAAACAGCACGTCACCTGCTATGCACCACTATTAACGGCATGGGTAGTGTGCTTTTGAGAGAGTTCCACCTTTCCTAGTGGAATCTCTCATAGTGCTACTGGGAACTATAAGGAATGAGTGGGGATTCACAGTTTAAAGATCAGCCACTGATCATACCAGGATTACTCCAAAACACACAAACACTCAAAAATGCACACAGCTTCATATGGTAGTGGCGTGACTAACAGCAATGAAAGGTTTCACCCGTTCACCTTATACATTATGCCTTACACTCCAGCCTGTATATGAAGATTCTACAAAGAGATGTTAGACAGATGACATGCTGCTTTTTAGAGTTCATATTTATTAATTAATTTATTTTTAAAAATCACAAATAATTTTGTGGGCCCCTTCCTGAAATCAGATGCAGAGATACCAGTAGGCGTTCCCAGTGGGGAAACAGAGTTGCTGTACCCAGAAGCACCACTGATCATGTGAGGTTTTTAGAGATTTTGGTTCTGATTAGGCCTACCGCTAGACCAACAGGTAGATCTGCCTCTAAAGCTGGGTGTGGTTGTGGTAGCCCTGTATAAGCAAGCCTGGGGACTTAAAAGAGTATCCTGTGTACTTTCCCTGCTAAAGTGACAGCAGAGTGCTCTGTGTGTGTGTGTGTGTGTGTGTGTGTGTGTGTGTGTGTGTGTGTGTGTGTGTGTCACAGTGAACTAGGTTTACTATGCCAGGTCTCAGTGGTAAACAGCAGATCTTCTCCCGCTCCCCCACTCAGTTACTGCTGTCATGGTTCTGAGATCAAGCTTGCTATGAACAGCAAAAAGAGGACCACAAACAGTGTCCTCAAACGACATGTGAAATGGAAAATTAAAGACAGACCTAAGTTCACGATTCTGACCAGCAAGCATCAGAGAGGGTAGGACAGTGCCAGCTTCTGTGTGTAAATGTATATACGTGTGTGTGTGTGTGTGTGTGTCTGGGTATGTGTGTATGTGTGCATCTATCTGTGTTCTCTGATAACAAAAAACACGTGTGAAAAGACGCTCATTTAGAGGTGTGTGTGTGTGTGTGTGTGTGTGTGTGTGTGTGTGTGTGCACGTGTGCATGTGTGTGTGAATGGCTCTGGTTGGGAGAAAGAGGCGGGAGTGTGAGACAGACGGGGACACTTGGCAGCTAAGTAGAGACTTTGAGATCCCAGGTTTTATTTATTCTGGATGAATCACACACTTGCTCTCTCTGTTTCTCTTTCTCTCTCATATACACACACATTCAAACACACAGACGCACACAAACATGCACAGCTGTTTTTCTTTCTTTGCCACTGACTTGTCTTTGTCCTATAAAAAAAAGCTGAAAGCACTCATAACTGGACTTTGGCCCTCACTTAGTACAGCATTTTGTCCTCATTAAGAAACAATCCCTCTCATAAACATCTCTCTCTTTTCAGTGATTAGTAAACAACTGGTCCCTGATGGATCTCATCTGTATTGATCTTGACTTCGATACAGTGCACCATTTCAATCAGATTATTAATTCAGGTTATTTGTGGTTTTATTTTAAAGTAATTTCTTTTTGTCAGTGTATTGATTTTTTTTCTTTTTTTTCCTTTTTTGTTTGTTTTGATTGCTGTTATTGTTATTGCGCCATCGTCTCTGTGCACACCAAACCGCTCTTATGTAACCGAGTCTGCACCCTGATCACCCCCTACCTCCCACTCCCCATCATCTCTGGCTCCCTGTGGTGGTGTACAATAACACACACACACACACACAGCTTAAAAACTGAAACCCAGTTGGATGACAGATATTAGGCCAAACTCTGCTTCTCAAATTGGTTCTGGATACAGCTGAGCCAAGGCTAGACCAGTGTTGTCATGCTTGTGAATCTCTCTAAGCAAGCTGGATCTGTTTGAGGCATAGGTGTCATGAATCCCCTCAAATCTGTGTGTTTGTGTGTGCGTGCATGCTATTATGAGTACAGTGTGTTTGTTTCACTGACCAAGCCAAGCTCAACTACACTGTTGTTTGTGACCTATTTTTTGATTGTGTGTACGAGTCATGTGTGTGTACAAGTACATGGATGTGAGTCTGTATACACATCTGTGCACATACAGAACACCAGGACCTCAGCATACCTAATGAGCCCCACCTTGTCGATATGTCTGCCAGCTGACATCAAATCTTGATCATCAGGTGACCAGAACAAACAGGCTCTAAAGCCCCAATACACAAAACGAAAGAAAGTGTTGTGAAAGAGAGAGATTGTGTGTGTGTGTGTGTGTGTGTGTGTAGGCGTGCATGCATGCGTGCGTGTGTTTGTGTGTGTGTGTGTGTGTGTGTATGTGTGTGCCCGCCATCAAAGCAGAGGGAGGTAGTGCAGGCAGGGCACTAATCATCACAGATTTAATGTAAGCCAGTGGCTGTGATTATTACTGCCAATGAGACACAAGAGGAAAACAAGCACAGAGTAGCCGCACAGAAATACACTAGTAAAATCCAATATGAACCAATATGAACTAGGGCTGTGTTGGCTGTGCCCTCTGTGTGTGTGTGTGTGTGGGGGGGGGGGGGTCGCCATGTTTCCATTCACATACTGAACTAAATTTAAGTAACAAATTGTTGCCAAAAAAAAAGCTAGACTGCATTTTCCTTCACCTCTGTTTGGGTGAATAATACTTACTACCATATGTTTGTAAGTACCTTCACTACAGGAAGAATGGATAGAGTGCATGAAGAAGTTGAAAGAACCAAAGGAAAAATCTGATCTCATTTCCTCTTTCTTTCAGTCCATAGGCAAAATGCATTTGCTAGTACTCCAGTACTGATAATGGCCATTCAGGGGAGGTCTCTTACATACAGCAGAGATGGCGCATGGTGGAGATTTACATTAGCACTTTAGCTATAGATTATTTTATTTTAGTAAATGAGTATTTTACCGATTACTCCGTCGATTAAGTAAACAGAAAAGGAATACATTTGCTTTATTAAAGAGCAATAGTAAATATACAAGAGAACATGTCAGTTCTCTTAAAATGAACTAATTGGTTTCTTTTTCAGAAAATAATTTTTAGTATTTAAATTGCAAACAACAATATGGGTCAAAACTAAGCCTATTTTAGTGCATTTAATTTTAATTCACACAACATTTGTGTGAAACCAGAATGTTTTTGAAAACATCTAGATTTCTCAGAACACAGAGCAGTTTATTAACCCAGTGTAGAAAAGTTGATTCCCTAAAAAGATATTTTTTTATTCATTCACTTCATTCATTCGAAATATAACTGTACGTAACGTAACTTACTCCAGTCCATTTTATTTAAATACCTAATACACAGATCCAAAAATGTCAAATTCGCCTTTACTCAAACATATCGCCTTCACTAGAACCTGCTCGACCTTTAATTCTGTGAAGATACTGAATTCTAAGAGCTTATTCGTAGCCTCTCTGTCGCTTGCTAATGATTCAAGACGATGCACAAAAAATACCTTTAAAAAAGTCACCTTTGGCTTCTTCATGTTATCCTCCCGCCTTTCTGTGTTAGAATACAATATAACCTCGCTTTAATGCTGCGGTATGCTCCCACATTTTTGTTGTTAGCGAGCCTAGTATTTAGCTACTGAATCTGTTTGAATCTGTTTTCGGTTTGCCAGATATTTTGCTAATATTTTGCGCGAGTCTATGGGGCATAGTTATTTGTATTAAACAAAACTTCGATGCAAATAATTAGCATCAATGATTTTTAGTATTCAAGTCACTCAAGTTTCAAGGAATCGTTTTTGCCCTATTTACATAGACTCTTTCCTGAACATTGTAAAATGTTAAGTGGCAATGATGTGATTGCCATTACATCACTTATTCATGACCTTGATTTCTATTACAGTTTATCACAATTTCTTCATCAACAAAATGCATTACCTCAAGGGAGCATTAAAGGGATTTTGAGAAATTTGCAAATTCTATAATTAATCTTTAATTGATGCATACATTTTTGCCTTAAAACACTTACAAATGCATATGTGTATGCATGTTTCTTTAACTAAGTTATAAGATATAAGATACTGTTTGTGTGTTTATACTAAACACATTTGATCTATACCACATTAAGGATAGTAAAAGTACTCTGTTTAATATTATGTTGCTTAGCAGACACATATATATAACACAAATATATCATTACTGATATTCAGTACTTGTCCATTTTGGTCGCAGAGCATACATATTAGTAAGCTTTGTGATGACCTCACTATGGTATATAACTGAGGACTTCATGATAACTCTTAAACACGCATATGAATCCAAAATGATTTGCTTTTTGTAGGGTTTTTTTATGGTTTGTAGGTGCATTTTTGGCCAGGCTTTTTACTTTCTTTAAAATGACCAGCGAAAACAGGTTTTCAATTTTAAGATTGGTTTAAGATGTGATTCGCGCCCCCCCCCCCCCCCCCCCCAGGTTATGATTAGCTCCAGTTGCTCCTAGGCGAAATCTGTCGTGGTGTTCTGTAAAGGAGGAACTTATGGCACGGCGTGTTCTTAGATCAAAGGCACTGGAAGAGAGCAATACCAGCATGAAGTGCTGTGTATTTATGCAAAATGGATTTGAAGTAAGCATTCATTAGGTAGAAAGAGCACATGCTGTCAAGAGGCTCTTTTAAAATACCATATAGAAACTGTCTGTGTGTGTCAGAGAGATCTGCTTTTTCAGACTTGTACTTTAACTTGCATTTGTCCATTATTTAACAAAATCCTTTTTCTCTCAGTCACTCTTTTTCTCTTTCTCTGTATCTGTTTCTGTCCGTCTGCTCACTCATCACTCAATATTGCTTCATCGTTTTCTTTCCTTCTGTCTGTCTGCAAGTTTTTAAAATCATATTTTTCTGTGTGTATGTCTAAGGACAGCTCAGCTGGAAGTGAGAGGGGTGGACTCAGACTATTAAATATGTGTGTACCTTTGTTTCATAACACATCTAATGTTGTCTACAAGCTTCAGAGTCACACAAACAACACAGACATACTTAAATGCATGCACATACACAGGCAGTGTTATGTATTATTGAACATTGGCTTTAGTGATGCTAGTGGTGTGGTAATGAAACAACTAAAACCCTACCCCTAAATTTACCACTTAGATGTAAAAACCCTTTTGCCTCTTTTCAGTTTTTGAAAAAAAAAAAAAAATTAGCACTACTTCTATAAAATATTAATGTGACCTTGCGAGGACCAGCAAATATCTTGACATATCACCCTTCTGTTGGAATCAGGTTTGGCATTTTGCGAGTGCACTAACATTGTGAAAGCTGCAATGTAGGGGTGAGTCAGAGTTGTGTGCGTGATGTCCTAGTGGTCGAGCACCGCAGTCAGCTCTCCTCTATATGGTTGCGATTGTGTCTCGTTCTCTGTTCTGTCCTACACACGTTCTGTGGCACAGAAACACAAACAATGGATTTGGGAATATTGTGTGTTTCTGAAATTTTTTTCAGACACCGAAATACGAAAATACGAAACCTTTGAACACACAGGCGTGCACACACACAAATATGCATGAACACATACATGTACACAAGATAATGTGAATTTATGCTTTTGTAGTGAGATCTGTTTCTCACTCTCTTATACACTCGAGTCTCAGTGTGAAGATAATAAAGACAAAGAAGTGAAGGAAGAACACATACACATTAACTTCCGAAAGCTCAATGGCTTTGATTATATTATGTCAACAAACAGCGCACAATAGTTTCTCACAACTCATCTCTTAAAGGCACAGATAGTTCAGCTACATTGTAGTTGCAGTTATTACACATGATGAAACAGCTCACACACAAACATGCCAGACACAAACATTCAGACATAAATGCACATTATTTATATGATTATCTAAGCTGGTGGCAGACCTTAGAAGAGCACTTATGTAATGATATGCCTCTTTATATACAGAATAACAAGACACAACTACACAAAAACTCCTGCAGTATGCAGAAAGAGCAAGAGAGAACCTTTCAGGTATTGCTGTGACTGCTTTTGGCTTATTTTGCTTTTTCCACTTATTGAACATTTTCTTTGGTGCTGGTCGTCACTTAAATACCTTTAACAGAACAAGAGACATTACTGTGTACCATTTACACAGGTGAAGGTGGCATGTAGTGCTAGAAGACTATGTACATTGGAGTGTTCTAAGTGTTATCATGAAGAAAACTGGACAGTGACTACTTAATAAATAAGCTATCAATCTTTTAGAATGAATCCAGAAGTGATAAATATGATATATACATTGAACTCATGTAGATATCCAGCTGTAGCTGAATGCACTCTGACTGTATATTATAAGAATGCGTTATTGCAGATTTTCTCTGCTTCTGTCATCACAAAAATGCCTTTTCTATACTTCTGTTTTACTGCAGAGTTCAAGTGAAATTTGCAAAGCAATTAGTTTAAACTTTTTGCTTTTTTTCCCCACAAACTTGTATATTTTTCTTGTTGCTGTTGTTCTCTGAAATGTGCTGCACAGTCTGGCTTTTCCATGCAGGTGGGATTTGAATATGGTGGGGGTGGAAGTGCAGCACTGAACTGCAACATGCGGGTGGCAGCTTTTTGGACATGGAGGTGTACCTTGTGGTGAAGTCAGTCAGTGCTTGTAGTGTGCGTGCAGAAAACAGCGAGCTCAGGAGTTTTCCTAAGAACTTGTTTATCAGTGGACCAGGCTTGCATAACTGCAAGAGCTGTATTGGTGGAGAAATGATAGCATTCTCTCCCTTCCCTCCATACTGCATCTGAGGTGAGTGGGAAGGTCATTTTGGTTTTCATAGCTTCCTGGTTTCAAACTTTCAGGTTGTTCCTGAGAGCCTCTAGTTACCGTTGCACGTGCTGACTATTGCAATGCATGTCAAGCAGCAGGTCTACTTGGATATCAGGACCAAATGTGACATATATTTGCTTTTGACTAAGAGTGTGACTCTTACCTCTGTCAAGTTAAGGGCTGCAGGTGTGTTAGCTGTGGTCTGTGTGTTTGTGTAGGCTGTGTATAAATGAGCTTTGTCCCTCTTGATGCCACTCCCTCTATTATGCATGCAGTTTTGAAAACCAGAGGAAATAAATTTGCAGTCTGGTACATGTCTGGTATTTCTGAAGCATGTCTAGTTTGTGGACAAAGTCAAAGCATTTAAAAATAATGCAAATGTGTAGTGATACCTGTGATAAATTAAATTTAATACTTGATACAAACATCATATGTAACTTGTGACAGCTGATAAAGTGTGTGTGTGTGTGTGTGTGTGTGTGTGTGTGTGTGTGTGTATATATATATATATATATATATATATATATAATATATAAATGTGTGTGTGTGTGTGTGTGTGTATCTTAGCTAACCTATATATGTCCTATGTATGTTTATCAGGTTTATCAGTAAGTTTTTTTTCTGTTGTCTTCTGCAGGTAAAGCACTATGTGATGGTAATGCTGGAGACTATGGAGTGCCCACCCCAGGACCTGCATTTAAGGAGGTCTGGCAAGTTAAGGTTTGGCCCAAAGGCCTGGGCCAGGCCAAAAATCTAGTGGGCATCTATCGCCTCTGCCTAACAGATAAGACCGTCAACTTTGTCAAGCTCAACTCAGATGCAGCAGCTGTTGTATTGCAGCTGATGAATGTGAGGCGTTGTGGCCACTCAGAGAATTTCTTCTTTGTGGAGGTGGGCAGATCGGCAGTAACGGGCCCTGGAGAGTTCTGGATGCAGGTGGAGGACTCAGTTGTGGCACAGAACATGCATGAGACGCTACTTGAAGCCATGAAGGCACTTAGTGAAGAGTTTCGCCAACGCACTAAGTCACAGTCTGCTACAGCAGGAGGAGGGGGAGGTGCTACTGCATCTAATCCAATCAGTGTTCCATCTCGCCGTCACCATCCCAACCCTCCACCCAGCCAGGTGGGGTTCATGAGACGACCACGCACAGAGCCACCAGGGAGCAATGGAGGAGGAGGTGGTAGTAGCAACAACGCATCCCCTACACCTCGGCATGGCTTTCCCAGGGCCCGTACTGCCAGTGATGGAGGAAAAGTAGAGGAGGGAGTAAGTGTGGGGTCAGGGGGCGTGGCATCCAGTTCAAGTCCCACCACAAACGGGTCCTGCTCCAGCACGCCGATCCTCAGGTCTACGTCTGTGCGTGCTGCAACTCCAGTTAAGGCTCAGCATGCTTTGACGAGGTCTGTCTCCACCCCAGCCCCCTCACCTGGCCAGAATGTGTCCTCTAGCTCAGGCCAAGGGTCTGAGTATGGCGGCATAGGTGCTGGGACAGCTGGAGCTGGTGGGGGTGGAAATGGGGGCACCTATAGTCAAATTCCTGTCTGCCAGCCCTCTGTTTCAGGTTCCCTCAGTGACTGTGGTTCCTCAGATGAATATGGCTCCAGTCCAGGAGAGCACTCACTGCTGTCTCAGGGGGGGTCTGCTGGTAGTTCAGGTGGACAATCTCTCGGTGATGAAACAGCCAATTACATCCTCATGGCCCAGAGAGGACCATCCAAATCACTGCCATCACAGAACTCTTTGCCCCAGACCAGAAGGCTGCTACGACGCTCCTCTAGCCGTGAATGTGAAGCTGAACGGAGGCTCATGAGCAAAAGAGCCTCCTTGCCACCCATGGCTCTGGAGAGGCTTGCTCCTCATCGCAGAGGAAGAGAGGCAGAGGCAGAGGAAGATGACTATGCCATCATGTCTCGAAGCACCAGCCGCGAGTCTTTCAGCTCACGTCAAGACTCAGAAACGACTCCTGCTGGAACTGGGTATCTAGATATAGCTACAGAAGCCAAAGGCGAAACAGGAAGTGGTGTGCCAGGTGGATCAACTGGTAGTGGTAATGGAGCAGTTGACAATGGGTATATGTCCATGTTGCCAGGAGTAACTGCTTCTCCGGTCTCCCTGTCTCACTCACTGTCCATGTCAGTGTCAGACTCTGACTCTAAACCAACTGATGACTACATGGCCATGACTCCCAACAACAGTATCTCTCCACCTCAACAGATCCGTTTCCCCACTGCTAGCACAGATGGCTACATGATGATGTCCCCCAACAGCAGCTGTTCTCCAGACCAGCGTGGAGTTCCAGCAGCCTGGGTTGGCAACAGCAGTGCAGACAGCAGAGCTGGCAGTGATTATATGAACATGTCACCTATCAGTGTACGCTCTGCCAACAGCACGCCACCTCCTCATGAGTCCCTCGCACCATCCAACCAACACCCTCAGCAACCTCCTCCTAAAATGGTATATTCATACTACTCTCTACCCCGCTCATATAAACACAACACTCCTACCCATTTTGAGGATGGTCCTGGGAAAGGAAAGTGCCTGGGTACTGGCAGTGGAAACAGTAATGGTCGAGGTCATGGCAACAGTAGAATCACCTCTCAGTGTCAAGAACTTAGGGTGGGACGGCATCTGTCACTTTCTTCCTCATCATACTCGTCTAGTTCCGCCAGCAGTGAGAGTTTGGGAGAGGGTGAGGAGAAGCTCACCCAGGCTACACGGGCAGTGGCAGGGGCTCGTGTGAAGGATGCTGGGGCCCTGCAGCACAGGCGGGGAGGGTCTGGGGCAGCCAAACAGGGACTGAGCCAGAGGAACCGGCCTCTCAGCCTGTTTGTGGATGTCTCAAAGGCCAATACCTTGCCCAGAGTCCGTGAAAGCCCACTCCCACCTGAGCCCAAAAGTCCAGGTGAGTATGTCAGTATTGAGTTCAAGAGTGAGAAAAGCATCAAAGGGGGAGCCAATGGAATGAAAGGACTTAAGCAAGGTGGCTCTGTACCTCCAAGCTCTCTTCGCCCTTTACCCAGACCATCATCTTGTGTTGCTGGGTTCTTACCACTTTCTTGCAGCCCCTCTACCACTATCGCTCCACCTTCTGCTTCAGAGTATGTCAACATGGAGCTGGGAGCCTCTCCATCCCCTTCATCTTCAGCCTTGTCTCTCACGCCACTTGGTTTCCCTTCTTTCCCTACTCCCCCAACTCCACCTGTGACAACGCCCAAAACTTGGGGTGAGATGAGATCAACCCCTCAGAACGAGGAAGAACCTGAAGCAGAAATGGGGCATAGTGGGCATGTGTCAGTCTCTCAGTCGGGGGACTCTCCTGTAGAGTGTGCAGACTACACCGAAATGGCCTTCGGTCTGAGTTCCAGCACCACTACCAGCTCCACCTCACCTAAAGCCACCTTGACTGACAGACCTGAAGCCATAAGTCCCACCCTGGGCCTTAATTTAGATTTTCCACCATCCAAAGGCCTCAACCCGGATCATGGGGCAAAGGTCATCCGGGCAGACCCTCAAGGGCGCCGCCGTCACTGCTCAGAAACGTTTCTGCCTCCTTCCTCATGCCCTGTGAGCTCCTCTACCTCCATGTCCATGTTTAGTGAGCACACCCAAGTCATGGCACGCCGACTTGGGTTAGATGGCATGCTGTGGGGTAGCAGCACCACCCTTGACACCTCATCTCAGTACGCCTCCAGCTCTGGGCTAATTAGTCTACCTGCAACCCAGGCTTCATCTGTGGAGCAAGGGCTCAACTACATAGACTTAGACTTGGCAAACAAGGAGAGCCCACACCCCTCCATAGATGTGCAGACTGCTACCCAAACACCCGCAACGCGACACCTCTCGTCCGTTTTTGGTACTGGAGCTGCCGGAGGTGTTGGAGGAACAGTAGGTCCTAACAGCAGTGCTTCAAACCTCAACACCTATGCTAGCATTGACTTCTACAAGTCAGAGGAGCTGCGTTCACATCAAGGCAGCAGTAGCAAAGATGGTACAGGTAAGGGCCGCTCTAACTTCATTAAAAAAGTGGTATTCTCAGTTCACAGTTCAAGTCCTGTGAAATACATTGGGTTTTGCTCAAATGGCAGTGCCATTGTGCCTCTGAACTTTTAACATGAGCCTGATCAAGAAGTGATTAACAAAAATAGGATAAAGCTTCACGGGATCATGTAGTTCTTTTCAGGCACACAGTTCTTTGTTCAACTCCATTTCAATCCCTTTGCAGCCTGCCTTTTGTTTTTCAGCAGCTAATAACAGCGTGTGGTAAAAGACTGAAAACGATCTATTGCCTAATGATACTATATGAGGCTATGCTGCTCTCTTGTACTCATTTTATTCATGGCCACCTGGCGCCGCAGGGTACAGATGTCACCTGTCTACTCAGCTTTGCCTTGCCAACAGAAGCGATTAGACAGCCATGGCAAGTCCTCTATGTCTTACGGTCGTTGATTCTCCCCACTGTTTTGCCTTGTGCGGGTCCCACAAATTCAGTTTTGGTGTTTGAGAGCTGCGAAATGTTTATTTGAGTCACAACAAAGGATGGCCTTCAGAAGAGTTACTCAAGCAGTTAAAGGTTTTTAATTTTTTTTAGTTTCTCATATGAAAATTAACATCAGGGCTCAAGTTAGGGAACCCAGATTATCTTAAAAAGGCAGCTTCTGCCCTGAGTGCAAGGAGAGCAGTCATGCTGCCTCTTTTCTCAGCAGTAAGCAAGTGTGTGAGCTTTTCACATTAAGTCGATAGCGTGGCTGTGGCGTTGGGAGGGAATGTAGCGCACTGGCTGTGAATGTTGAAAGGGGGCCAACTCAGCGTTGGGCCAATGCAGGCACAACCTCCAGCTCCCTTTTCTGCACGTAATAAATGATCCTTTTGTTCAAGGCTCCTCTCCCTGACTTGCCATAGTGTATGTATGTTTGTGTGTGTGTGTGTGTGTGTGTGTGTGTGTGTGTGTGTTTGTGTGTGTGTGTGCGCCTGTGCACACATTTCAGCTCCAGCCGGCCTGAACTCGGTGCTCCTGCACTCTTTTTCTATCTCCCGTTTTCACAAAACGTCTCCCTGCATACGAACGCAGTGGGAGAGTATGGGTAAAAATAGATTTTTGGGCTAGAATGAAAAGTTGGAAGTGTTCCCTCCTCTATTCGAGGGAGGATGAAAGAGACAGTGAGAGGTAGCGATACAGAGAGTGAGGCAGAGATACAGGGAGGGTGAGTAAGAAAGAGATAGCGTATGAGAGCTAGAGTAGGATCGAGAGAGATAGACAGGGTGAGAGACAGGCAGATGGTAGAGGCAAGAGAGAGTTTGGGCCAGATTGGTATGTCGCATTTGGCAGTATTTGAGGAAATGGTCTGAGCTGTGTATATATATTTATTTTCCCGGCACTGGGGATGGAGCGATTATCAGGGCAATTGTGGGGATTTTCCCAGCCAGTGACACCAGATAGGGTCTCTGTGGCGACATCTGAAATGAGAGAGGGGGAGAGAGAGAGAGGTGGAGGGAGAGATGGAGAGAAGAGGGGACATAGAAAGAAAAAGAGAAATGGGAAGGAGGAATAAAGAATATGACGTGAGAGTGAGAGCAGTAGAGAGGGAGCAGGAAAGGGAGGGAGTGATCTAGAGAGGCATGCCAGTGGAGTAACTATGTCTGGGCTTAGGAGGTTGATGTGTGTAGGTGTTTGCTTTCTTACACTCTTGATGTGTCAGTGTGTGGTTGTGTAATACAACTGTTACCAGTGTGGTCTCTATGCTTCTCTTAATTCTCGCTCTTAATCTCGGTGTCATTCTGGCTTGTCGCTCACTCTGTCCCTCTGTCAATCTGATTCTTAACTTCTTCTGTAAGTCAAACCATGTTGTAGTAGTAACAGTGCAAATGCAACTTGTGTAATTTTCTTTAGCAGCTCGTCTGTTTGCAACTGCCAGTCCACAGCAGTCAATCCTGCAGGCATTGGACATAGTTGTATATCTGTGTTGGATACCTCATTATTTCAGTGTAATTTTTGGATGTTGTGACACTCATACTCTACACTGCGAAGGAATTTAGGAGGCGTTCTGAATGAGTTTGGCTGGAACATATGGCCCTTTCAGCACAATTCCTTTACAGTGCATTGAGAATAATTATTTACACTATAACTGACAAATATGAAAATGTAAGCTTCTGAAAAGTATTTTATTGCATTTATAAAGTGCAAGTAACACATATTGTCTGCTAAAATAACATCTGGTAAAATGGTACCTTCACATTTCCCTAGGATATTCTAGAAAGCATCTCTCGTGCACTTCTTCCAAATCTACGCATGAGTACACACACATGCACACACAGAGTTCGAGACTGTAAAGCTCTGGCTGGTCTCCACCCTCCAGCAACAGTGCCACGTGTGTCTTTTCAGTGTGCCCAGAGCCGTCGTGGTTAGATGCAGGCATAGCTACTGGCACCAAGGGGGGGTGAATGCCTCCACAGAGAGAGCGAGACACACAGACAGATGTGTTGCAGACAGAGCATTGCAGGCTGCTGCCAGCACAAACCAGCACATGGGAGGCAAGGTGAAGGCTATGCCATATTTGGGCTTTTGCATTTGCACACACACACACACACACACACACACACACACACACACACACACACACACACACACACACATATATGCGTGCACACACACACACACACACACACACATGCACGCGCACACACACACAGGCTCATATTATCTTACAGTCAGAATATGTCCCGAACCACCTGAAGCACTTGAGTTTTTCAAGTGGAATGTTCTTGAGTAGCCAAGTCAGCCACTGGACCTGAACATTACCAGGAACATTACCATGTCTGGGGTTTTCAATGGCTAGGTCAGCTAGTTCAAGCAGCATCGATTTAATGTCCTCAAAGTTAACCTGTCACACTTTATCTTGATAATTTCAAGGTGCTAGAGTACAGATAGATGCGTGTTAAATGAAAATCATGTCTTGTTAACCATGATTAGTCTGTCTGGTTACTTATGGAATGTGCTGCAAATGGGCATTAATGTGTGGACATGCATACTCAGATGCCCACTGCTAGTGTGTCTCACTGGTGGTCCTGCTCCACGGTGGGTTATAATGGCTCTGTCTCGCTTTCTCTTTGACTTTTTCTCCAGTGGACCACCATTTAGATTTTCTTCTTTGCAAGAAACACACACATAGCAGGCAAACACTCAGTTACTCTGAGAATCTGACACACTTTATTATTCACTTCATAGTTTATACAGTCTGAGGTTTAATCATTCTCCCTTGACAATGAACATCACAGTGGTGAGGCGCTCTAGGTGACCTGTGAGTTACAAAATTTCTACTAGAAACAGTATAGCTGATTGATCGCACTACCTGAACTGTATGTGATCTTAAACATATGTGCTGGTGGTATTGAGAAATGAATTAGCATTTTTCTGTGAAAATGTTTAAATATGACATATGTCTAGTATGGCTTAGAATCCTAGGTGCTAATAATCAAGAGACCTTGATTTCATTTTAAGAATAACCTAAAAAATCAGTTAAAATTCTCAACTTAGTAAATAGGATGTGCTTCTTATAAAGGAGCCACTAAATTGCACAAAGCCACTTTAATGGAATAATCATCATAGTTATAATAATGTAACATTACTGTTGACTGCTTATTTAGTGTAAGGTTTATGTTTAGGACACTTCCTTTCTTATAAGTATCCTAAACATACTCTTAATAATCTGTTTACCATACCACATATAAACTGTTTCACTGGATTAAGTACTTTTGTGATTAAACCCTTAGTGAGTCATTTTCCCAGTCCTGAAGGACCCAAATCTAATGGCCACAAAGCAAAAATAAGATGGTCTTCAAGAGAAGAGAGGAACAGGGGCACAGGAGGGATGAAAGAGAGAGGAGAAGGGGATTAAATTAGGCTATTTAATATGTGTTCCTGAGACAAACTAATGTATGCATAGTCCAGCGTCTTGTGGTCTAGTGGGAGAGAAGGTTTGGGTCATTTGGTGCACCACCCTGTCTGCTGGGACATTGGGTTCACTTACCCTGTTACAAATCCAACATCAGTTAGTGTGTTTAATGTTAATGACAGTTATGTGTAGATGTAGATAGAATCTGATTTAGCACAGGAAAAAAACAAACAAACAAAAAAACCAAGCAAAACACCTTCAGCCTTTCTGAAAGCAAAAGCTTGATGTGGGAAGCGGGGGAATGTGATTTCAGAAGTTAGCAACAAAAAAGATGGAAAGAAAAGGAAGCTTACAATGATGCTATACTTCATACAGTGTCTCCTGATAAGGTATTAGCTATTTGTGTTCTAAAGGAACAAGTACTATGGAGAAAACACTTGCATTAGAGATGTAAGGCAGATTTGTGTGTTTAAGTATAATACACTTTTTCAGACAATACGCAGTGCTCCTTTAAAAATGAAGGTTAAAAGCGGGTTAAAATTTGGTGCCGTTGAATGTCCTTGAAGCACAATATGTAGATGTAGGACAAGACATGTAGATGGAGATGAGACAGAGAGATGGGTGTCTTGTCACGGTGTAATAACAGTCCAAAATGATGTAATTTTCACAGTGTAATAACAGTACAAAATTATCATGGTTTCAGCTATCATGGCGATAACTGACAGTTTAAATGAACACAAGTGCAAGTCTTTGAAGAATGCCATGTTTAACATGTTTACTAATTAAAGCCAAAACACCAACTGATCTGCCAAACAGGGTTTTATTAAATTATACCAAGTCAAGAGGTAAAGGCAGATTGTGGGGAAAAGTCCTGTATTTTTGATCACACTAAAATCATGATAAATTACATTATTTCCACTGTGAGGAAATGTGTGTGAACTGAACAAAAAAAAAAAAAAAAGGACAGAGAGAAAGACCACGACCAGCTTCATTAACTTTAGTTTGACAGCATAACAACCCCACGGCATCTTGTGCTGATGGCAAATAGGCAGGATGCATGGGACTTCAATACCGTCTCTGTTTTCTCCAACTTAGTCGTCTCAGAAAGACAGGCATGCACAGAAGAACGTGTGGAGCTTTTTAATTCAAAAGCTTTCAAGTGACAGCAGTAATGTGGGAGGCTAGGCTTTTCTGTGTGGATGTAATGATATGTTACATCAAGAGATGGAATCAAGTTAAACACTTAAATGCACTGTCCATTATTTCTGCTTGTTTACACTAAATTTCACACTTTGAATTGATTTGAACTGAATTGGCCTACTGTGGGTATTTTGGTGTGTCTGTATATATATCTGTGTGCAGGTTTGGAGGGTTATTTAAAAATATATTCTGTTACTACTGATTACCTATTAAAAATGAATCTGTAACCTAATTCAAATTACTTTCTGTAATTTATGAAGTACTTAACCCACTGACTAGATATCAGAACACTGGTCCCCTACAGTGCCAGCCAGTATGGCCACCAACAAGCTCTCACATTTTCTGGTATTTTCTGGTGTTCTCTGGTGTTGTCTGGTATTCTCTTTGTGGAGACTGATGAGCAACCCAGCAGATGTTGTCTGAATGTTGTCCACATAACCATGTCCCTTCCCCAGCAGTCCAGCACAGCTGAGGAGGCCTGAACTGCAGAACACGCGGCACTACACTCCTGTCCAGCTGGTGGGCTCCACGAGAGCAAAGTTCTTCATAGCAAACCTGGGGAACTTTGTTAGAATGATTGTTCTGAATGTTCTAGTTCTCGCAGTAGGAGAACATGGACTCATCTATTTAAACATTTTGCCAAAGACAGTCCTTTCGTTAGAAACTGCATAGCATGCTGGGTTCTTCACCCGCACCACATTATAACTAGAGTGTAAGCAGTTTATGATCTGATAATAGCTGCGCAACATAAGAAGAGGAAAATTTTAGTTAACATGTACAAAGCGATATGAAGCAAATAGCGCAATCCTATGTTAACATTGCTGTTGCAGTGCAAGTCGTCATAGGAATTGTTCACTTGTTTAGAACTATTAACAAAAGGGTTCAATTGTAATCATGCCAGCAATCACCATATCTTTAAAATGGACCAGTTTTCTAATTACTGCCTTTTTCCTGTATTTTTAATGGAGTTCAGTTACTTTTTTGGAACCTGATACATAATGCCATTACATGTGTTGCATTATTACAAACCCCTGTATGTGTGTCAGTTTGGAGAGTGTGCTGTGTACTGTTTACTGTCCCTGTCTCGTGCTACAATTGAAGACACTTTGTCAAATCCCCAATTATGAGAACCTAAACACAGTGTGTTAATGCGAATTACATAATTTGTCCTTCCCAGTGTACTATTAGACTAGTACTTGTCTGCTGTCAATATTGTCAGATTAACATTGAGATAGTCACATGGTAATATAAAAATATGTGAATGTATGCTCCTCAGTATATGCGCAAATGAATACTGGTCTTCATGTGTCACTGTGTGTTTACATAGCATTCCCTCTTTCTCTACATGTCTCTATGTCCCAGGTTGTTAAAATGTGATTTTTTTAAAAATGCCTTAAAGTGTTTTGTGGTTTCCTTCAAAGGCTTTTCAGTGCTGTAAAAATGCCAAGTATTGAGTGTTCATCTGTTTAAAGAGGGCAATGATTTACAACCTGCAGCCCTAACCACAATCCTGCTCAGCCCTGCCCCTCCCTGGCATTGCTTATTGGCTTACTCTATCAGTCTTCTCATCTGCCAGCTCTGTCATTCCATTTGTCCATTTGCCCGATCGCTTGCTCAGCACAAGTGAGCATGGCATGGTGGGTTTGAGCATCAGCATATACAGGTACAATACAGCAGGTGGAAGGACTGTGTGTGTGGTTATTGTGCCGCATTTAATAAATATTTGTTTCTTTGATTACGTTGTGTGAGCGTGCATGCATGGGTGTGTGTTGGTGCATGTGCGTGTTTGTGTGTGTGAGAGAGAGAGTGCATGCATGTGTTTGTGCATGCATGCGTGCATGGATGAGGGTGTGGGTGCAGGTGCGTACATGTGTGTGCAAGCATCTGTGTGAGAATTGCATCAGTGCCCTGAGGTATTCTTTTGTCGCTTAATCTCTCATTTACTGCAGTGTGAGATGGGAAATGGGAGGATTTTAAATCAAATGGAAAGATTACTTAATCCCCTTTTAGAGAAAGAAAGGGAGATTTATTGTACTGCATCCTGTAGTAATCCTGTAAGTTTGGAAATGTCAGTTGACAGGTCATTGAGAGTCTCTCCTCTCAAATATTCCTCCATACATTGTTTTGTTCATTATGGAAACCTTGGACACTTCCGTCCTGTTGACTTGTCTGTGGCCAAATTGATTCAGTTTCGACAGACTAAGGGCTGAGCTAACTTTCACTCTCACACCATCACACAGCGAGACACAATGGCCACCAGTGTACAGAACAGGCTTGTAGAGGTGGCATAACTCACTGTGACGGACTGTTTTAGCAAATACTGGGGATAACAGCAAATATTGAGCAAAGGGAAGAAAGCAGAAATGAGTGATGGAGGAAGAGAGAAAACGAGAGTGAGAAAGAAAGGGAGGGGATAGCAAGAACTTTGGTTTCTCCTTGCTTGTGCGGCAGTGGAGTTAGGAAACGCATGGTTGCTGTAGCAATGCATATAAGCACGCCGCTCTCCTTTCTTGCAGAGTCTGTCTCTCGTGCTCTCCTTGCCTGCCTCCTTCACCCTTGTGTTTCCCCGGTAACTCACTCCAGTCATTCTCCTCTCTTCCTTCCGTTTGAGTTTGTCTCACTAGGAAATCTATTTTTAAAGTCTTTTGGCCTCTTTTTTTCTTCCTTTATTCTCCCCATCCATTTTTATTTTCTGCCATTCCTGTGCTCACCCATGTTCTGCTGAGCTCGCTGGGAGAGGATCAGCACTGCTAGTGCATGGGAGTACTGATGTGACCAGTCACCCACTGCATCTCAGGGGTTCATACTGACTGTGCTGTGTTTGGTGTGTGTGGTTTTGCTCTGTGGACCGAATGTTAGTGTAACTGCCATGCTTACCTGAGAGATTTCCTCCTACGTCTCAGATCTGTGTGTTTTAACATGTGTGAGTGCTTGTGTGTGTGTGTGTGTGTGTTTTTGTGTATGCAGCAGTAAGAGCAGACCCAACAGGCCTCATAGTAGTCAAGGTGAGGTAAAGAGGAAAGAAAGATGGACAGATAAGAGTGTGAGGCTGGGGATGGGCATGTAGCCACATGCTCTTATTTTCTGCTGGCAGGTGGAGGCGACATTAGTGTGTTGATGGTCCAGCATGTGTGTATATGTCTGTGTTTGTGTGGGTATGAAGTTAACCTTCCACAGTGGGTACATGTGTTCTAACACCAGAGTCAAATACATCAGAAAAACATTAGAAATCACCTAGGTCATAATTCCTCTTTATTCCTCTTCTGTCTCTCTCATCCTTTCTTATTTTCACTACTCGTTCACTACTACTTTTGCTCTCTGTTTCTGTTCATATAATCTTAAGCATTTTCATTGTGTTCATATGTTTTTACCATTTAGGAATGGATCCAAAAATGTACTTTTCTACTCATATCTTTGATTTGCATGTTTGTAGCTAGCAGTGTAGAGAACAGCTGCATTTGGTCCCTAATTTTACTTCATTCCCCTCCTTTTGCAACTCCTGTTGTTGCTAAACTTCTCTATTTCTGTGGAGTTACACAATTCTCATCAGCCCTTCACAATCTCCCATCCCCCAATGCCACCAACACATGTACGTACACACACACACACACACACACACACACACACACAACCCCCCCAAGCCTCCAAGCCAGGACCCTCTCTTGAGATATTTTATCCAGAGATCAGATCTCCCTGCACTCACACACAGGCACATATGGGCACACATTTTCTTTTGTGCAGACTACACAAACACATGGTTATATGTAATGCTGCGAGACACATCAGATTCTCAAGATATACACGATTGTACCAAGGCAAAGTCCTGCATCAAGGCAAAGTCCTGCCTTAACATCCTGTCAGTCTACAGGAAACTTTTAATATAGTAACTGGAAATATAATGTGCTTACCTCTTTTTAACTTGGTAAAATAATTACTAAATGTTGTAAACTAAAGTTTAAGTGCTCTCTTGCAGACTAAAGCTGTCTGTAACCTGTTTTACATAATTTTTTAGGGTTGCTGCTGGCTGTGTCTTCGTGACCTTATCAGAAGTGCAGTTCCCTTTCATGAATCTAAAAATATCACCTTGTAATATCCAGTTTAGAAAAACAGTAGACCGCATTTCCAGGTGATAAGGAGAGACTTAGAATGCTGTTATAGCCCATGTTCTCTGTGCCATTTGAACTTACTCTAAGAGAGATCCAGAGGATGTTGCCATGCTGAGGAGTATTGTACAGACAGAATTTAGGTTTGAGTCCCAGTTGTGCCACGTGTCAGAGGTGTTCAGTATGGCAAGGGTGGCGAATCATATAATGTCAGTTCCTGGGTAAAGAGCTTATGGCATCCAGAGAGCAAAGCCTTATTATATGCAACTGAGGAGGCATTTCTAACACAGCCAGTGTGCATGCATGTGTGTACGTACATATATATATGTGCGTGTGTGTGTTTGCATGTATACATACATGTGAGTGAGAGAGGGAGAGAGAGAAAAAGACTGAGAAGACAGAGAGAGAGAGGGGGGAAGGAGAGAGAGAGACAGAGAGAAGCAGAAAGAGAGAGGAAATTGAGTACACAGAAGTTGCTGAAAATTGAGAGGGAGTACAGTGTCTAGTAATAGGGCAGGCCCGACATGCACTACAGATCAACACACGTACAATAAAGCCTCTGAACCTCACCAGGCAGTTTTTTTTTCACCTTAAGTGGCTTTGATCTAGTTATGCTCACATGCATGGCCATACATTGAGTGTGTGGTGGTGTATGTGTGTGTGTATGTTTGACACAAGTAGATAGATAGA
This sequence comes from Electrophorus electricus, assembly GCF_041902795.1. Lineage (NCBI taxonomy): Eukaryota > Metazoa > Chordata > Actinopteri > Gymnotiformes > Gymnotidae > Electrophorus > Electrophorus electricus. The sequence continues at coordinate 8,462,534 of NC_137509.1, forward strand.
GAGAGAGAAAGAGAAAGACGGAGAGACAGACAGAGAATGTGTACATATACATGTAATCTGTGAAACAGGAGTGCTTTGTGTGTGTGTGTGTGTGTGTGTGTGTGTGTGTACTCTGTATACCATGTATGTTCTGTGAATCCTTGTATATGTTCTATGAATCCCTCTGGGCGGTACTGGTTAAATCTTGTCAGAGTCAGATAAAAGAACACCCTGAACCAGAGGCTGAGTTGCGTAACACACACTTACATTGAATCAACCAGAACTGCCTTTACCTACCATTAGCTTCTGTTCATAGAAGCCTCCTAACTCCATTCATTCACTTTATGACTACATGTCTGTGGTTTTTACTATTTCTAATAAAGGACCGATAAGAAGCCTTTGTGCTGGAAAGTTAAATGAACTTGTTTTTAACATGCAGCACAGTGCTCAATAGATTTACAGTAATGACAATCTGATCTCATCGAAAAGGTCCTGGCTGCCTTCACTGGTTAAATAGCTGGAAAGAGGAGGCGAGTGCTATGGGACTGGAGTCCTGCAGTTATAAAGACACCATTAGTAAATGGGCCTGCATCTTTTGGCAGGCCCATTTACTAATAGACAGAACGTCTCTGAGGCTGCATAGCTGGTAAACTGCACTAGCCAAACCAAGGTCTGTGTTCCCTCTGGATAAGGCCTGTGTTTTTCTCTGTTGGAGGAGACACTCTCTAACCCAACTCTTTAATATGTACCTCCTCAAAAGAGAAGGCCAAACCCCACTCACAGAAGCATAAAAACAACAGCAACAAAAACCCTTTTACAAACACAACTTACCTGACGTGAGCTGAATCACTTGTGATAGAATGGGGAAGCCACTGAGCTGTACAGTGGTGTGGCCCTTCAGGACTGAGCAGGTACGGCACAGCTCTGAGCTACGGTCGTTCCATGGTGGTTTTTCTTATTGACTTTTTTTCTCCAGTCTCCCATTCTTATCAGTGTCCTGCCTTGCCATACATAGAAGAGGTGCGTCTGTTTAGTGTTGTGTGTGTTAGTGTTGTGCATCTGTGTACACAGATGCGCTTTCGGTGCATGACATGGCGTCTTTTTGTTTCTGAGAATGCCATGGTGTCTGTGTTGCTCTGGTGCTAGGTTAAAAACAGCAGTGATACTCTGACATGCTTTATGAGGTGTCTTGACCGGATCTTCTACAATTACCTCTCTCTTACTCTCTCGCACAGATGTACGCAAGGGCGCAATCTTTCTCTCACTCTTTAAGCAGCACTTTTATTTTCTTATGTGTTGAGCTTTATATGCCTCACACCCCAACAGAAAACTGAATGGGAAAAAGACCTGAATTTGCAGTTTCTAAGGGAGGGAAGAGAGAGAGTGAGACCAATAGAAGAGTGGATTTTCCGATCTTCTCATCTTATTCCTCATTCACTTAGGGCACAGGCAAAAGAAAGACTCTTTTTTGCTGTGCATGAATAAATATTTGCAGTGTTGGTTGTTGTTGGTTGTACTGTGTGTGTGTGTTTGTGTGTGTGTGTGTGTGTGTGGTTCTGACCAAATGCACTACTGTGTGGTGTTGTCACAGAAGTGCTTTGCTGTCAGTCAGGGGACTAAAGTTATAGACAGCAACTGCACCACTTGTATTGGAGGAGGGGTGAGAGGCTCACTAGACCCTATTCAGGTTTAATGTGTGAACTGGCATTTCATTACAGTTTGTTCGCATGTGTATGTGTGTACGCACTGTGTGAATGACCCAAACAGAAACATCTCTGCTAAGCACCTATTTAGCATAAGGATGTCAAACAGTACTTGCACTTTGGGGTCAGGCCTTGCGAAATTCTCTCAGTGCCTTAAGCAACAGCCATCACAGATCTGCTGACTGCAACAATGCCGGAGAGCGACGCTGAATGACACACGGGCTTCCCTGAGGTGCAGAGCTGAGTCTGCTCCTGTCGGTGTAGTGCAGCCACACCACGCAGGCGTGTGAAGCCCCTGGCTGCTCACACTCCTTCTACTGACAAACGACAGGGTTTCTGACACTCTCAGTCAGCTGCACTCTGAGACAGAGTGAAATCAAGTTTGAAAAATGTTTCCCCCAAAAAACAAAGCTATGGAATATTTTTAAGTATTTTATATATTTATATATATATTAAATATCTTGAACTGATCATTTTATTGAATGATGGCAAAGCATTAAGATAAGATTCATTTAAATACTGTCCATTCAAGCTGGGGAGAATGAGTGTTTTATGTGTATTTGTGTGCTCAATATTTTTGTAAGTGTATTTAAGTGTGTAACTTATGTTTTCGTAAAGTACTTGCCAGAATGTGGTGGAACTGCTCAAGTGACAAAAGACAAATGAATCAACCAAGATCTATATGCTTATGTATGTGTTTCTAGGTATGCATGTCAGTGTGGGTGTTTTCAAACGTTCTATGCTTGATATACATCTACTGATGTATACGTTAGTGCTTCTGTGTGTGTGCGCGTGCATGATTGTGGTACATGTGTAGAAAGTTCTTAAGCTTTTTTTGCACCATTGACTTAATCCCAGGACATGCCAAATTAGCTAGCAACCTGACACACACACACACACATTTTAAATACACTCACTCTTTATTTTATATAATTAAATACAAATACCATATACATGCTCAGATGCTCTTCTAAACTTGTTCTGGTATTCTTTCCATCATCTCAATTTTACACACACAGTTAATGGTAACTTTAAACTCTTTATTAATCTCTCCATATTTCTCCTGCTGTCTTCCTTTTTCTCTGTCTCTCTGTATCTCCCTCTCTCTTTCTCCCTTCTTCCCTGCTCCTGAACTCTCCTGTTTGAAAGTCCCTGTATTGCTAGGGTGTGGCATATAGCCTATACACACTGACAACCTTGAGGGTGAAAGGGAGTGTCAATGATATAGTATTAGCCCAGAAAGGGTATACCTCTCACTTTGTCTCTGCTCTTTCTACCTCTCGATCCCTCTCACTCTCTCTGTCTCACACAAAAACTCAGAGCATTACAATATGATAAAGCCATCTTAAGTAATTGAGAGGCAGAATCTGACAGACTGATTAAACATGTCACAAACCAGAGACACAGACTCTTACACATACACACAACCAGACATTTATAGCTAAAGCAAAAATTATAAATCAGCAATCGTGCATATAGTGAAAGTGAGAGACAAAGACAAACTGAGAGAAATGGCTCCCAGAGGCATTGTTAAATTGATCAGTGCAGAGATGGAGAAACACATGAAGAAATGAGAGATGGATGAAGGGACAGACAGAAAGAGAGATTGCTATCCTGTATTTCATTACTGCTCTTAAATGAAGAATTCCATCCTACTGTCACAGCAGAAGCAGATTGTCTGTGTGTGAGAGACAGTTTTTAAGTTTTTGCATCAGACCATCTCTTTATCTGACATGGGTATCTGAGGTTCACATGGGTATTGGCAGCAAGACGTGTGTGTGTGTGTGCGCGTGCATGTATGTGTGTGTCTGTGTGTGTGAGAGAGACAGAGCATGCTGATGTCTTTTCTGTCTCCTCTTGTGATTATTTGTGAGGCTTGGTAAGTTGCTGTGTTCTGGATAGCACAGTTTGTTCTGGGGTACTAAATATAGCGTCATACAAGAGGTGGTGGGGGGACTGTTTTTACAAATGGAGCACAGGGCGAGGAAATTCAGGCAGACAAGCAGAGAACATTGGTCAATTTTCAGTTCATCATGACCATTTTATTCACCCTATTTCAGGCTTGATTGATTTGTTTTTCTTCCTTACTGAGTTGCTTCATAGGTAATAGGCTTTTTAAAGTTTCCCCTTCATATGGTCATATGGTCAAATTATGAATATGGTCAAATACACTGCCTGGCCAAAAAAAAAGGTCACCACCTGGATTTAACCAAGCAAATAGGTAAGAGGATAATTGTGCTCCATTGGATAATTACTGCATGGGTGATTATGTTTCAGCTGGCAACAAGTTATTTAACCCTAAGTGATGCAGTGAGTAGCTTCTCATTTGTTAAACAACCATGTCAAAAGACACATCCTGTGGTCGTGGAAAAGATGTTAATCTGTTTCAGAAGGGTCAAATTATTGGCATGCATCAAGTAGAGAAAACATGTAAGGAGATTGCTGAAACTGCTAAAATCGGGTTAAGAACTGTCCAATGCATTATTCAAAAGTGGAAGGACAGTGAGGAAACATCATCTTCGAGGAAGCAATGTGGTCAGAAAAAATCTTGAATGATCGTGATTGGCGATCACTTAAACGTGTGGTGAAATGAAATTGTAGAAAAACAACAGTAGAACTCAGGGATATGTTTAATAGTGAAAGTAAGAGCATTTCTACATGCACAATGTGACGGGAACTCAAGGGATTGAGACTAAACAGCTGTGTAGCCTTAAGAAAACCACTTGTCAGTGAGGCTAACTGTCAAAAACAGCTTCAATTTGCTAGGGAGCATAAAGATTGGACTCTGGAGCAATGGAAGACGGTCATGTGGTCTGATGAGTCCAGATTTACCCTGTTCCAGAGTGATGGGCACATCAGGATAAGAAGAGAGGCGGCTAAAGTGATGCACCCATCAGGCCTAGTGCCTACTGTACAAGCCTGTAGGGGCAGTGCTATGATCTGGGGTTGCTGCAGTTGGTCAGGTCTAGGTTCAGCAACGTTATGTGCCCAAAGAATGAGGTCAGCTGACTACCTGTATATACTGAATGACCAGGTTATTCCATCAATGGATTTTTTCTTCCCATATTCCAAGAAGACAATGCCAGGATTAATTGGGCTCAAATTGTGAAAGAGTGGTTCAGGGAGCATGAGACATCATTTTCACACATGGATTGGCCACCACAGAGTCCAGACCTGAGCCCCATTGAGAATCTTTGGGATGTGCTGGAGAAGGCTTTGCACAATGGTCCAAATCTCCCATCATCAATACAAGATCTTGGGGAAAAATTAATGCAACTCTGGACAGAAATAAATGATGTGACATTGCAGAAGCTTGCGGAAATGATGCCACAGCAAACGCGTGCCGTAATCAAAGCTAAAGGCGGTCCAACGAAATATTAGTGTGTGTGACCTTTTTTTTTGGCCAGGCAGTGTAATTTTATGTTTGTTATCAATCAATCTTTCTGTGGTATTGTAACAGTGTAAACGGTTCAGTCAGTGTGTGTTCTGTAAATTCTGCCAGAATACTACTGCCAAATTCTGCACCCGATTTATTGCTAAATCAGTACATGCCCAACTGCTGGAGCTAGTGAGCTGGCTCATCCATCATCTACATCATTATGTGGGATCATGCTCTGCTTGTGGTGCTGGATGCCTGACTTCACTCAGATGAGCTGACATACATAAACCATCACAAACCATTGTTGTATTCCTCCATAGTATTCCTTCTCCGAATGCTCAACCTTGGTCTGAATGCAGGGGTGAGGGTTAAGACCCATGGCTTCTTGGAGACAAGAGACTGCAAGTCGAGCTTGGTATTGGCAGGTTCCTCGTAAAAACACTATGAATGTGTTCACACATGGTAACACTATATATGGTGAGAAAATCAGCAATGATCAGTTTGATGGAGAGCTTTAAACTGCAATGTAGTGACATGATCACTGTGTGATTCGATGATATGACTGCAGTTGAGATTTCATGACGTAAATGTATTAATGGCTAACCACTGATGGATGGAAGTCAGACCAGGTTTTTAATGCATCTTTTTTCCCCACCAATGTTTAAAAATGAGTAAACAGCACTGCATTAGGAGGAATCAGAGCTATAGCTCTGTCTGCAAGCAGGTGGCATCATTTCCCAATCTGCCAGAATGTTCCCAATCCCCCACAATGTTTCTAAACCCTCAGAATATTCCCAGACCCCAGAATGTTCCCAATCCCCCAGTGTTCCCAATCCCCCAGAATATTTTTAAACCCCCAGAATGTTGCCAGTACCCCAGAATATTCTGAATCCCCCAGAATGTTCCCAATCCCCCTGAGTGTTCCCAATTCCCCAGAATGTTTCTAACCCTCCCAGAATGTTCCCAATACCCCAAATTGTTCCCCAACCCCCAGAATGTTCCCAATCTCCGAAAATGTTCCCAAATTCCCAGAATGTTCCCAGTCCCCCAGCATGTTCTCAATCACCCAGAATGTTGCCAATCCCCCAGAAGAGCAGACAGCTCTCACTACCCTGCAGCTTTGTTTGCATGTTTTGGAATCACTCTCACCAACAGCAGCTCAATAATGAGAGAAAATAGTAGGATATTAGTCACAGGAAAAGATGGAGGAGTGTAGAGGTGAATTGAGCTCTGCTCTTTGTTTTATAGGTGACATTTAATAATAATCAATTCAGGGTGGCCATGCGTCATTATAATTTGGAATGGTAACTACATTTTCAGTCAGTGTGGATTTTGTTTGTGCTGAAATATCATGTTTAGTGGGCCGTTGCTGACGCACACAAACTCAGACACACACACACACACACACACACACACACACACACACACACACACACACACACACACACACACACAGAGCAAGTACACTGTTATGCCTGGCAATCAGCTATATGTGTCTAAAAGTTGTATTCTTTCTATCTCTCTTGTGCAAAGGTTTTCAAAAGCACACAAGCACATTCTCAATCGAACCCACACTCTCGCTTACAAGGTTACTGCATGTCATCTTGGCCATTTGCCTTTATCTTTATAGACACTTAACCCTCTTTAAATTAAAGAAGCCATGAGAAAATGTCACAGTGCAGTTATACACAGTCCCACAGACAGAAGAAAATGCATTGGATGCTTCGTATTGATTTCCATAATACAGTAGTGCTCACATTACAGCTGAATGATCGTGTTATGTGAGGTCAGTGTGGCTCCTGTGCTTGACACAAAATCTTTACTTTTCCTGATGGCAGATTCACTACAGACCAGATGCTCATCTATGAGCCCACAAAACACCACTGATCTCAGTACATTTTACATTAGCAGACTCATAGATGGTGGGTTGACTCAAGTTTCACTACATGTACTCCGTATTATACAAAGCTCTTTTATTGACCTTCCGTAAAAGAAAGAACTCCCCAAAATTATGACAGGTCTAATATTTGCTTAGAGTGTTGCATTCTCTTTTTCTGAAACCCCAAATCTCACTAAAATATATTTCTCCCATCTTTTTTCAGAATGTTGATCTCTTGGCCTGGTACTTTGGAACTCTGGGAAACGAAGTCCAGGAGCCCCCCTGCACACTGCCAGTGCAACTGCCAGAACAGAAACTGGGATATGGCAGTGTGGCGTGTACACGCACAACATCCATGACGCCACTCAAGCACTTTTGAAAGAGACAATTAAAAAATCTCTGTTAATAAATCTCTGTTTTTATTTTGACTTATTGCAGCAACCAATAGGAACAAGTGCCAAAAGAGTAGAGTGCAAGAACTCTCCCTGCTGCCTAGATTGTTTTTTTCTGTAACAAGCAAGCACTGTAGCCAATCAGAGGACAGTAAGAAGAATGCTTGTTAGCCTGGAGCCAATGAGATCCAAGATTCAGATGCTTGGACATTTGGAGTCAAATATTCACAAAAGGATTCAAACAAACAATGGCTGAACAAGAAGATCACAGTACACAATATACATAATTGAAGATCACAGTTCACAGTATACATAATTTGCAAAAAGTGCCTATTCTTTATGAAAAAAATACCTTGATTTAACTGAATAGCTGACTTAAGTTTTCAAAGAAAGGCTTTTATTGCTTAGTGTTGGAATTGATGTAAATAGAACTGAAGTGAAAGATTGAATGATGATAATGATGAAGAAGATGTAATAATGATCTTAAAGTAGTCTGTGATGTGATTTTTAGTTAATTAGCAAAGCAGTCTTTCTGTAAGCCTCAATATTCCAATCTGTTCCACTACTGACTGTCTTTCTGCTTATTCTGTTCTTTGTCTTATTCCTGTTTCTTTTTTCTTTTCTTGTCTTTAAATGTTTCAGCTATGCAGTAGTACTTCAGTGCCTGTCCCCCCCCCCCCCCCCCCATCCTCTGCTCATACTAGCATAAAAGATAGCGTATAACAAAATGGGCTATTTTTACATGTACTCCTGAGGTGGGAGGTTTCTCTGTGATGGTACCTGCTGTTATTTACCTCATATGGCATGTAAGCATGCTAACGCTTGCAGTCACAGTACACAGTGGACTGTACCAGTTATGCTTCAGATGGAAATATGAAGGACACTGCAAATTCTATAGAGTGTGTTGGATGTTGCCTTTCACACTGATCTGAGACCATTTTTGTTTTTCTGTTAAGGATCAAGGTAAGGATTAGTGTAGGTGTAGCTGGCCCTACATTAATGTAAAAGGGCAAGATCTACCTGGGCTATAACACCACTCCTCACCCCAACTCCAGTTTTCATACACTCAAAGGCAAAGAGTGAAAAGGTTAGACTCTGAATGCAAGGAATTCTCCTGATTTTGATTTCCCATGTTCATGATTTATGATAACTTTTTTTATTCCTCTGTCATTCTCAACCTTACTCCTCGTTTTAACAATGGTTAGTGTGTGTGTGTGGGGGGGTGCTTCTCATTCTGTACTGTCCCAGCACTGGCCAAGCCCATGTTTGCCTGGAAACAGTGCATAACAAATAACCTTTATTGCATCCAGATTGGGGCTGCCTGCATCAGCATAGAAAGACCCTGCTTTGTAATCTAGAGGTAGAGCAGGCAACCCCAGTGGCCCTGGGAGGGTCCCATAGCCTTTACACAGGCACACATCACAGCCATGGTGCACATGCACTCCAGAACATACCTCATGCCTTATACTGGTGCAGTTCATCCAGGGCACTCATGCCATAAACAGTCATGGTTGAGAGTGGGTTCTTCTTGCCTTCTTGTCTCATGAATTTCAGGAAGATTTGAATTCAGTAAAGTAGAACTAAAACTAACTGTATATTTGTCCCTGCACAGTACTAGCTATATCTGTCAAGATGGCATGCAGTCAGGAGGCTCTGTTGAAGTCTACACCAGCATGTCATCTGCCATTATATGCATTGCCCAGCCATTGAGATATTTATGAGGGAAGTTTTTCAGAACCAAACTGTGAATGCAATTTTACCACTCGAGTCTTTGAAAGAATCCAGATGAGGCAACAGCACCATCTCCCTCAAGAGTGTGTTCATAAAGGAATACAGAGTATAACAGATAATGCATTTGATATTGATGATGTAAGATTATATATGTATTTTTGAGAGGGTGGGATCATTCTCACAGTTCTTGCTGCTGTTCTTACTACAATATTTTGTGTTAGGGGAGTAGAACTTACCAACAGGTTTCTTCTTATGTGCTAAACTTTTGTTTCTGTAATTCATGTCACGTTGCTTGAAAAAATAAACGGCAGTGTGATGCTAACGTTTTTAATGTTCTTTTCAAAAAATAAAAAAAATATTGGAAACATGGTGATTTTACAGTGGCTCACAGTCAGCTATTTTGAAGTCAGAGCCATACAAGGAGGTGGAGAGTTGCTCCAGTCTTAGCACGGTGACACAGAACAAACCAGGGTCAAAACCAGCAAAAATAAATAAATAACACCAAAAGCATTTATGCTCATTTATATGAGTATAAAGTTGGGGCAACTTGAACTTCCCTGATCTGATTAGCATCTAATGCAAAAGGGGCTTTGTTTAAAAAGAGACATAAGTATAGCTTACCCAGCATGCACTGTAAAACGACTTGTCCCAAGCACAAATCAGTATTAATTTTATGTAATACAACATGTTTACATTGTGGTGACACTTTTAGCAGTAGACTTTAGTCAAGTAAAAGGTTCAGTGTTAAGTTTTTATTGATTGATTGAAGTAATAGCACTAATGGATTTTCAAGCAATATGACCCGAAATATGAACCCAAGAAATATGACCCAGTCTAATGTACAACAGTTGAAAGTTAGGCTGATTGACAATTCCAATTCTGTGATAAATGAGAATCCTTTAGTTTATTATCAGTCTTTCACTCACTCAGTATGACTGATTTTCTCTCTCTCTCTCTCTCTCTCTCTCTCTCTCTCTCTCTCTCTCTCTCTCTCTCTCTCTCTCTCTCTCTCTCTCTCTCTCTCTCTATGGAAGTGATGACATGTCCTTATGCAGCCACCAAAATACACAAAACATTCATTATGCTACGTGTATGCGTGTGTGGTGTCTGGTGGCAGATGGTGTACTAACCACAGAGATAAATCTGTATTATGTCTATGGCTGTAACAGTATCTCAGGTGAACAGCATACTCAATGACCAGGAATGACGCGATACACACCTGGACCATGTTTACACGCCGCCTTTTTTTCCATAAAGTGTGGTAATCTGGTCAGGGCCTATTTTTTGAGGGAGAGAAAGTACATTACCAGTATGAATCATATTTAAAAAATGAACAAATATTAGATTAAAGCACAATTTTATACACCATATACATACACAAAACGGCACCCTGTAACATTGCACCGCATGTACTGCTGTACAGCAGCAGTACAGCATCACAGCAGTAGTGTGCAAAAAATCAAACTTGTTATACACCTAGTGTATACTTAATCCAAACACCTGCAGGCACAGAAACATGGATCTGGCAGTATTCTATCTCTGACCTGTTTTTACACACAGGTGTCTCTGGCTCTTATTCCAGTTTCTGGTCTATAAGGTGCCATAAGGAGCCCGGGGCCTCTGGATAGACATGTGTAGATGCTTTTTGATGTTAGGCACTTAGTCTACATCACACAAGCTCTAGATTGTAACTATTCTTACAAGTTGATGTTGGAACTGTTCCTCTTAGGAAGATTGCAATCTAACCTTGTAGAAGAAAACAGAACTAGCGTCAGATCCAATCAGTATGAAAAGAACAGAGGGAAACCTTATTTAAAATATCAGAATTTTAGTCTAATGTTTACAGAGTTTTATACTTGAAGCTGTGTTTTATGGTCCTGACTGTTTCTGTGCAGGAGAGCAGCTCTGCCAGTTTAACAAGACTCAGGTATTAAATGGTTCTAGTGAGTGAGTGAGTGCATGTGTGTGTGTGTTTGATATAGAAAATTATTGTTCAAAGTGCATTGTATTAAAACAAAAATGTTTTAAAACAGCAGGTTTCACTAGTTCTTTTTCTATTTTTATCCATTACTATTGTTAATTTAACTGAGTATATAAATATCATACAAAATTCCAAACTAATTTCACCCTTGGCCACAAAACTGAGTACACAGTAATCCCCTTGTAAGAGATTCAACTTAAAAACTGTAAAGCTACTTTATTTTGCTCCTGGGAGCTGAGTGCCTCTTTGGGAAATGAACCAAAACAACACTTTTTTCTAATCATTCATTCCAGGTATAACAAAATATAATGTGTGCATTGATTTTTATGTGTATAGCTGCTATATTTCATGCAAGTATATTTAAAAAAAAGTGACATTGTTAAAAAACAATGCAGATATCACGATTAAACATGTTGCATACATAATTAATTCATAATTATTCCTTTCAAAATCTGCAAAGCATGGTGGAATAATTGCCCTTCATTTCAAACAGCAGCCATCATTTTCGGACACACAACAGCACAATCTTAGTACTGGATGTACTGCAGGAAATCTTCCTGTTTTATTACTTCCCTTTTGGCTCAGCCGGGGAGGAAGGTCATTGTGTGTGTTCGTGTGTGTGAGAGATATAGAGAGAGAGAGTGAGAAAGAGAGCGACAGAGAGTATGTGCACGTGCGTGTGTGTGCGCGCGTGTGTATTTGTGTGCATGTGTGTGTCAGAGAGAACGAGAGAACAGGGCAAGTCTACATTTAGAACAAATCTAATTCATGTCTTCTTTTCATAACTACGTTTTCTACTTGATATTCACATGTCTTTGACTATACAAACAGTGTTTTTTTCTGCCAGATTCTGTATCATGTTAAGTTCCATTAGTGTTTATTGTGGGTTGCCCAGGTGTTACTGTGACCCAACTATGGTTCAGCATATGGCAGTTGATGAGGGTCATGAGAGGTAGTCATATTTTAACGTATTTTAATACCCTGCCATTATACTCTTACTGCCTTGTGGCCTCAATGTATTTATCCATAAAACAGGAGTCATTTTCGTTTTTCCATCTTTCACCATAGGAAATGTGCCTTTATGTCATGTGGAGCTGTAAAATAAATTTGGAGTGTGCACAAAGAAAGAGTTAACAGCTTTCAGCACTGTAGTTTTGCAAGGAATCTGTAGGGGGGTGCGGTTTGTGATGATTTGAGACCAGTTTTGACGTTTTTCTGACTATGGTTCAGATGAGGATTTGTGTGCTAAAGGCTGATTCTAGACCAGCTTCAGAGCCAAAGTTAGCTGTAAAGGGAGAATGGGAATAGCAGAGTGGTGGGAGTGGAAGAGATGGTCTGCCAGTTTGGGGCCTCTAGATTTTATTTTTCCTGAAAAGCTGCCTGAAAACGCATGGACACATGGTACAGAATTCCCCCATAGCCTGTGTGTTTGTGTGCGTGCATGTGTGTGTTTGTGTGTGTGTGAGAGAGAGAGAGAGAGAGAGCGCGAGCAGGAGGATGAGAAAAAGAGGGAGGGATAGAGGGAGGGGTGAGAAAATGACAGCATGGATGTGTTCTTACACAAACCAAAGAAAAATATGCACCAAGCACATTTCAGTATTCCAGTGCACCTTTGCATATTCCAAACAAAATTATACACTTCAGACTTTTCCTTAATGTCAGTTCAAATAGCCCTTTGATTCTGCCCTCAAGCTTTTCAGTGAAAGGACAAAAACTTCTTAAGAAAATGGAATGTTCCACTTCCCTGGCATTTATGGGGGGGGGGGGGGGAGGGGTAGTAATCCAATGTACAATGTATGCAGTCATGATTGACAGGAACCCCCACTCCCCCTCCCCCTCCACACACAGATTTTTCCTTTAGCCTCGGCCTCATGCTGAGGAAATGTGGTGGTTAAGGATGAGTCGTAGAACAAGCGATTCATAGTGAGGTTTTGCTAATGGGAAAAAGGGTGAGGGGTCATACTTATGAATCACCCAAGGATAGCTTTAGCCCAGGTTTGACATAGAGACAGTGTTTTAACTGTCATTATTCCGAAAATGTAACATGTTTTGTTTGATCATCTGAAATATTTGTAAAATATTTGGGTTGTAAAAGTACTTTGTGAGCAATGATATTTTACTGAACATATAATTTGTATGTAATCAATTCTTAATGGGCTATCAGAAATGTCAGATATTAACCAACAACTGTTGTTGACAGAGAAGTAAGATGTTCAAAGCATAAATAAAAAGAACCTAGAAGAGTGCATATGAGTAGCCACCTTCATTCAAGCTTATGGAGATACAGTATGGAGGGGGTTTTGGGGTTACTTTTTTGTACAATAGTCCCGTAGTACTGGTGAAAAACAAAATGAACCCAAAGAACTCTGAGAGCAATTTTTTCACACAGCACACATGCGCCATCTGGTGGATCTCTGACTTACACTGCTTCGGGCCATGCAGTTGTTGGGAAGATTTTTACATTTCACTTCCCTTTCCAGAGATTTTCTGGTGTTACAAAGGCATTTTAGTTGGTCTCATCTGGCTTTTAATGTTGTGCACACTTGTCAGTATCTCTCTGTTGTACTGATAAAACAATAAATGATACTCTACTACCATATTGTCAGGGCAAAATAAACAGAAAACTGAAGAGTGGTGTAATTTAGTTTTCTATTGTTTAGTGCTTGAAAAAGAATGCAACATCTGCATCAGCAAAAACAACCCAATTTCTTGGAATGAGTATACTTAATTTAAAAAAAAAATATATATATATATTTATATATATATATATATATATATATATATATATATATTTATATATATAAAAGCATTTAAGGATTGTTCCCAGTTTATATAATACTCTTTTAAGTAAAATAAACCTTAACATTTTACCCTACCGATTAATTGAAATGATGTAAAATGAAATACAAATAAAATTACAGACTTTCCATTTGAAAACCGCAGACACGTATGACCTGAAAGAATATATTCACACCGCAATAAAAGAAGAAATAAAGTATCTGTGTTCAGTATTTTATTAAAGAATAGCTCAGGTACAATTAAAGGGCACCACATTAACATATACTGTAGAGAGAAAAACATCATGATACCATCTGTCCCACTTCTACCATTTAACCTAGAACATTAATCAGGCAATGAAACTGCTGGATACCGCAGAAATTATTACAGAACTCCAGTGTATTTCATATGTTAAACATGCAAGCTTCTCTTAGTAGTCTCCCTTCATGAATCTCTCAGATTACATTAATTCTACCTTTGACAATATTCATATACTAATGCAAGCAGTTCCGGAAATGATCCCTTCCTTTTGCACAACTAAACTAATGAATCTGTCCAAGAAAAAAAAAAAAATCTAATTTGTAAAAATGTTCACACTGTCTAAAATAATTGTGAAGCATGGATCAATGTATTGGTCATGTTTAATGTTGGTAACAAAACAGCATATTCAAAGTCTAGACCTTTTAGGCAAATAAGTGTCCAGTTAATGAAGCAAGAGAATTTAGAATAAAGCTTAGATGGTTCACTGTCCAATGTATTTTGTCTGCCATCTTCTCCTATATGATGAGTAGCTTCTGTATTACTTGGTTGGCTGGAGAGTGTCTTCTCAAGCTGCAGAAGATACTAAATTGCTTGCAGTTTGCACTTGTGTTAAGTTGGTGAGGTTCTTCAAGCCACCCAGGTCCTTTGGTTGAGCATGCAAGCCACCATCAATAGTGAAGGCAGCACTACCTACAACATCTGAAGATTGAATTGCTTTGAAGTTGGTTTGGTCCAGTTGTATAGATGAGTCAATATTTTTGCTACTTACTTTTTCACTGGGTTTGTTGTTAACAGATATATTTTTGCCACTGAAAGTCAAGTTAATATCACTCAGCTCCTCTTCACCTTTCAGTGGTATCTGACTATGCATCCCAGTGCTCCAGGTTAACTTCAAATCATCATCTGTATCTTCATATGTTGTGTTCTCCTTTGAGAGGTCCATTGTTTCATTAGCAGAAATTTTGGTTTTAGATTTACTGATCCGAACAATAGGAGATCTGTATGTAGATGTCTGTCTATTCTCTGAGCCTGACTTCAACCTGTTGTCCTGGGGATAGACTTCAATACGTTTACCAATCACAATACTGCTGATAGACCTTGAACTCTCTGTAGCATCATCACGACTACCATACTGTTGGGTTGTGTCAGATTTATTTTCTGTTTGAAAGTGTCCAGTCCCATTTTGATGCATAATGGAAGTAAGACTAGCTAAACCAAACTCTGAAGAGGAAACACTGTCTTGATTTTCATTGCCATTTTGTGGCCTGAAGCTGTCAGAAAAGGTCAGATTGTGTGTTGTGGATTCACTATCAGAATAGCTATTGCTACCAGATAAGTAGGCACCATCAAGAGTAATCCGGTTTTCAGAAGTAGGACTGAAGGGGAAGGTTTGGGTTGGTTTACTACGGTGTGGCGCTTCATCACTTGTAACAAAATTATACGATGAAGAAATTTGATTTTGAATAAATTCAGATAGGCTATAATTACGAGAACGAGCCAGAGTCTGGTTAGCATCTATGTTTGGTATGGAATTGGCTTTGCTCCCCATCAAAGTGGACTCATTAAAAACATGTTTATTCCTGATCTCAATCGTGACATCTGTGGCAGCAGTAAGTTCTTGTCTAAATGGTTTCTCAGCATCAGTAGCAATGGCTTTGGAAATCTGGCTGGAGTCTATGGCCAAGTAATTGTTAATTATGCTTTGATCATGCTCATTGACACTTATAACTGGATTACTTGTGGAAGGGATTTTGGTGATCTCGGGTGAAACAGAGTCATTTACTATCCACCCATTCGATGTTTCTGACTGCCCTTGGCCAGGTTGCAATCCACTGAAATCTATGTTCCACTCAGCATCTGGTTTTTCATATTCCAAGACCGGTTGATCATGTGATGTTTGTGAAGGAGTTTGATCAATTGTATTGCTTTGACCAAGGTCTTTGAAATGATTCATGCTGGAATTTTCAGAGATATGTAGATTGTTTTGAGTTTGATAGCGATAGCTGTCAGATGTCATGGAATTCGGAAAAATAAGAGTTGGGCTCACCTGGAAAAGTGGGACTTTGCTAGGTGGATGACCATGTGTAGATCCTGCTTCTCCATTACTCTTTTGTATTACATCAGGCATTATTTCCAGAGGTAGTAGACTTAAGCCCCAGCCAGCATGGGCATTTTTTGAATGCGCATAATCTGGTTTATTTTGGCTTCTGTAAGTGTTGTGATTTCTTAATGGACTTTGGCTTGCAGCAGAAAATTCATGATGGCTCAGGTCCACTTCACCTTTCAGTGGTGTCTGACTATACATCTCAGTGCTTTGGTTTAACTTCAAATAATTTCCATATGTTGTGTTCTCCTTTGAGAGGTCCATTGTTTCATTAGCAGAAATTTTGGTTTTAGATTTACTGATCCGAACAATAGGAGATCTGCATGTAGATGTCTGTCTATTCTCTGAGCCTGACTTCAACCTGTTGTCCTGGGGATAGACTTCAATACGTTTACCAATCACAATACTGCTGATAGACCTTGAACTCTCTGTAGCATCATCACGACTACCATACTGTTGGGTTGTGTCAAATTTATTTTCTGTTTGAAAGTGTCCAGTCCCATTTTGATGCATGATGGAAGTAAGACTAGCTAAACCAAACTCTGAAGAGGAAACACTGTCTTGATTTTCATTGCCATTTTGTGGCCTGAAGCTGTCAGAAAAGGTCAGATTGTGTGTTGTGGATTCACTATCAGAATAGCTATTGCTACCAGATAAGTAGACACCATCAAGAGTAATCCGGTTTTCAGAAGTAGGACTGAAGGGGAAGGTTTGGGTTGGTTTACTACGGTGTGGCGCTTCATCACTTGTAACAAAATTATACGATGAAGAAATTTGATTTTGAATAAATTCAGATAGGCTATAATTACGAGAACGAGCCAGAGTCTGGTTAGCATCTATGTTTGGTATGGAATTGGCTTTGCTCCCCATCAAAGTGGACTCATTAAAAACATGTTTATTCCTGATCTCAATCGTGACATCTGTGGCAGCAGTAAGTTCTTGTCTAAATGGTTTCTCAGCATCAGTAGCAATGGCTTTGGAAATCTGGCTGGAGTCTATGGCCAAGTAATTGTTAATTATGCTTTGATCATGCTCATTGACACTTATAACTGGATTACTTGTGGAAGGGATTTTGGTGATCTCGGGTGAAACAGAGTCATTTACTATCCACCCATTCGATGTTTCTGACTGCCCTTGGCCAGGTTGCAATCCACTGAAATCTATGTTCCACTCAGCATCTGGTTTTTCATATTCCAAGACCGGTTGATCATGTGATGTTTGTGAAGGAGTTTGATCAATTGTATTGCTTTGACCAAGGTCTTTGAAATGATTCATGCTGG